>NW_020664417.1:91328949-91337947 GCF_002925995.2 Terrapene triunguis | reverse complement strand
TTGATGACCACAGTCTTCAGTGTATATATTCTTTATGAGACCAGCTCATGTTTAAATGCTCCTAAAAGAGCCAGGTTTTGTGGTAGGGTTTTCTATGACCCTGCATTGAACTGCTCAACTTTAGTAATCTGTCTGAAGAACAAAGACACAAGTGCACTCCATATCAAATGTATGAAAAAGACAGGAAGTGGCTGCTCATTACAGAGAGTTTCAAGTATTACGTTAGGTGGCTAGTTTTTGTGGCTACCTAGGGGGCCTGGCTTGTGGTTCAGAAGTTAGAGCTTTAGTGCAGAAACCCCTTGTTGTTAGTGGAATGTCCAACATCTGCCCATGGGAGGGTGGGGCAACCCCTGCCACTTCCACAGGTATGACCACCAAGGACAGGGCTGTATGGGGCACTTAGAGCATAAGCTTCTTTGGGCAAGGACGTTTTCTCTTTTTTTAAATCTCCAAGAGTGCAAAGGGTCTGCACAGGCTATGTACCATTAGAGTTCTCCAAAAACATTATTTTATTCCTGTTGATGTTACTGAGTCAATAAAGAGGGGAGAGTGAGTTGGAAGATATTCTCTCATTCCAAATAGAGGTGGTTAAAAAATAAATAAATAAAAAGTTTTGCAAAGATTTTTTTTTTAAAATGACTTTTTGAAATTTCAACTTTTTTTCTAAAAGTATTGAAAAATTAATAATTTTGCAGGTGGGATCAGAAAGTAAAGCAGCTTCATTGACATTAGAATTTTCTAAAAAATTGTCACCCAAAAGTCAACATTTATAAAAAGAAAGGAAAAGAAAAAACAACCAAACCTCCCCCCCCCCCCCAAAAAAAACCCCCCAACCCCCCCCTAACTCTCCTCAAGAAAAGTATCCTCTGAGTTCCAGGACCTTTATTATTGGCACATGAGCTAGAAAGAAGCCAGCTTGACTTTCTGATCCTGGGCTGAGTTTGCAGAACCAACAAGGAGAAAAACCCATCTGTTTGTCTTGGTCATTGCACCACTGCCTGTTGCTGAGTGGAAATCAGTATAGGACCCTGCCAGGCCATTTGTAGGGAGGAACTTTTCTGGCTATAACCTGAGGGCAGGGACTGTCTTTTTGTTCTATGTGCAGCACCTAGCACAATAGGGTCCTGGTCCATGACTGGGGTTCCTCGGCACCACAGAAATATAAATAAATAATAATAATAATATAATTGCAGTTTAATAGGTGCACTTTTGTAATACACTGCTAATACTCCAGCATAAATGGAGTCATGCACTGCTAATACACCAGCACTAAATTAGGTACAATTAGGACTGCCTGGTCTCCAGTCATTCTTTATGCAAGTTACCATTAGAGTAGATATTGCACCCAGGAAGGAAATTCTTCCCAGAATTGTGAAACTATCATGTTCTCCTGTGCTTAGATTAAAGGGATTACAATCCATTTCCTTCTTAATACAGCTAATACTCTATGGGAAACCCTCAGGCCAGGGATTAAAGTACTTATTCAATTAATTACGACCAAACCCCTGCCTTAAAGTCATACACAGAAGCATCAAGTAAACATTACAAAGGTCTCTTCCTTCCGAGGCTGGGAATATTGAGCGCATTCCCAGTGCAAATAAAACACAGGCTGCTCTCTAAAATTACCTGGAATAATATAAATTAAAGTCATTCCATTTCTAAAACACCGCACCTTGAAGCTCTGTATCAATCCTGCTCCATTGAAATCAACAGCAAAACTCCCATCAATGGCAAGAGGAGTGGGATCTAATAAGCATTAGAGACAGCCTTAAGCCATAAAATTAGCCTCCAAATCTGAATTTCAAGCACACCAAAGTTTGGTATGTTTGTACCTGGGGGTAAAATCCTTACTCTGTTAAAGTCAATAGCAAAACTCTCATGGACTTCAATGGGGTTAGGATTCCACCTGAGTGTTTACTTCAGTCCATTATAAAGATAAGAGCTATGTGCAAAAATTTGGACCCAAATCCAGGTCTTCCTTCATTATAGAATACTTCAGTCTTTTCACAGGCAAAACTCACATTAACAGCAATATGAGTTTCTGTGTGTTGCCCCTAGTGCTTTTCCGCTCTCTATAAAAACATATCTCCCTAAAGAATAAATAATGGGGGAGGTAATTAATATTACTCAAATTAGACATGGGCCACAACCCCAATTCTAGTTTAGATCATCCCCTAACTCTGGGAGCCTTTACCTCCAGACCCATTTCTGATTCAAATACAGAAAAGAGCACAAAACATCATGTATTAGTGCATTTTATGTATAGGCATTTCCTTAGCCACCAGCACCATAGCATTTGAGCACCTCTGATCCTGTCCGGTGCTATTAGTTTTCATTCATTGAATTCACAAATCTCACAAACCTGTCTGTGCATGGAAGACTCCGCAGGAGACACGGCCGTGCACTGGCACTTGACGCTAATTACACACAAGAAAAGACGACAACAGAGCAAGAGTTCTGACAACTGCTGCTCCGAGCAGCTCTCAAACTGCTCTTCTGTGCACCTTTTTCTCCAGACAACCATTGTTAATGGAGCACAGCTGAAGGTTTCCACATCAGCTGCAACAACCTATCACCTTCTACTATTCCCACCTAGCACTGGTCAGCAGGACCACAGCAACTCAGTTAGGGCCTGATTCAAACTTACTGAAGTCAATGGAAAGACTCCCAACAAATTCAGCTCAGCTCCCAGATACCATCTTGTCCCCTGTGCATCATACGCTGCGAGACAATTCATACTTTAGTTGTTGGTCTAAAATCTCACACTGTGCAGAGGAACTTGTGCAACAGTCCCCTCAGGTGTGGCTTGTGAATGATCCTGCTGTGGTTTGTTTCCCCAGCTTCTGTTGGATCTGATCAGAATACACAACTGAACAACTCCCTCAACACACTGAGTTTGGGAGCTTTTCCTATGCTCCACCTTCTCCTTTCCCTTCCCCAGCTGTCTTTACACTGAAACATCTATATCCTGGCCTAACGTTTCCCTGGTCTTTTATTTAAATAAGTCCCCTGAAGAGAATTCCTTGTGAATATTGTCGGTTCAGAGCTCTGGGAGAAGTGCACATTTTATTCGCAATGCTAATATCGCTTCGTACTTTTCACCTCCAAGGTTTCCACCAACATTATCAGCTAATCAATCTTCATGACATCTTGGCAGGCAACTGTTAGCATCCCCATTTAAACCCAGCAGAGAGGCTCAGGCTGAAATTTTCACACTTGGGAGCCTAAAGTTAGACACCTAAATAAAAGCACTCCAGAGTTCTCTAATGTGCTGATCCATCCCCCAACTCCCACTGTCAGCAAAGAAGGAGCTGTGAAAATCAGGCCACTGATTTAGGTGTCTTAATATGGCTGCAAGGGGGCCAGAACAAGTCTATGCATCACTCAGAGATTAAGTGGGATTTATATCGCATGTCAGCCTTGTGCTGACACTCTGCATGGGCGTGAATTTCACCCTTAGGTGCCTAAATCTGGCTTTACATCCCTGCCTCAATTTCCCCTACTTGTAAATTGGAGACCATATTCTCCTTGCAGGGTTTGAAATTCATAGAGCACTATGGAAGTTTCATTTATTACCAAACTGATGACAATTTATTACAGTAAAATGTCGGCAGTGTTTATAATACCTCCCTGGTGACCCAACTCTTTACAAGTGCCCTTTGGGATGGCAACAGGGGTCATTGCCCTGCTGGCCTATTTGAATGATGAAAGAGAATAGTGATCAATAAGTAACACTCCTATTCTGTGTCTGAGCGATGGAGCGTAATCTGTGAGAGGATCTGCATTCATGTTATCACCGAAAGAATAAAGAGCAAAGGGGGGAATCTTCTTCCAGGAATAAGTGCTGACAGGTTATTTAGTCAGTGCAGGGTCAGCCACCTATTAGGATCTAACAACAGACACTTTCAAGGAGGTGCTGCAGAGGGGTGGCTTCTGGATAAACACTTTTGATGGAGCTTATTTCATGTTTCTGTCTATTTTTCTTTGGGAGGGGGCACTTATGGAGGCAGATTGTCAGAAATGGTCAGCACTCGGCAGCTTCCATTGTCCTCGCTTTGGAAAATCTGACCACTTACCTTGATGACTAAATAGTTGCTACTGGGTTCTGAGCTCGTTTGAAACCCTGGCCCTTAATCTTAACATCGCAGGCAACTTCATCAAACTAATGAACATCTGTATCCCTTAACACCATTTTTAGCAGATGTTCAGCAAACTGCTCCAAACCACATTTATGAGCAATTGAATGCCAGGAATCTTTTTTTACAGATTTAAAAATTTTATTAAGATGATGTTAAAAAAAAAAGTGAAAGGTACAGCGTTTGAGCATAGAAGTTTCTGGTTATCAGGGAATAACGTACAGATTATTGAGGGTGCAAAGTTTGGTTTAAGGTCGGGTGGGATAAGGAATACATAATCTGCAATATCCCTGATTGGGGGTAAAAGGTTGATGGGTCAAAGTACAGGCATGGAGATATGAGGGTATGAAGTTCATAAAGTGGCTATGTTCAGGTGTGGAGTATAATGAGTGGATATGATGATGAGGATGGATTGACTCTCATTTGGTGAGATTTAATGTTCAGGGAGTTTATGGTTCCAGTTCATATGATCCAACGGAGAAAGTCTCTTGGTCCCTTTCTCATAGTCGAAGAACGATGTCACTCTGGCTCACGCCTCCTGGTACTGTTGGTGGCAGGTGATGTGCTCGATGTAGATGTCCCTGGACCATTGGATGGTGTCTGAGACCATGAGGCGCCGCATGAGCCGTGCGTAGAATAACAATTCTCTTCTACATTTATATCCATCTTTCAACCCCCAGGATCCCAAAGCACTTGATACTGGGCCAGTCCCTGCCTTTCTTGCATAGTCCAAACACCAATGGAAGTCAACAGGAGTTGTGATGCACACAGAATTCAGATTCTATGTCTTTATACACCACTGCAATGCACACCCTTCTGGGTAGAAGCCAGCATCCTGGGAGACAGAACACTGCACAAAAGAGCAGGCGAGACAGGGAAATTTTGGCCAGCTACCCCTGCTTTTGTAAATAGTGCCTTTTGATTGTGCCTGTGCTGTTCAGATATGCAAATAGGGGAAAGGCCACAAGCAGCCTTCCTTCCTACATGCACCCCTGCACATGGGCTGGGCACTGTCATGGATCTGGCCATGAGAGACCACAGTGGAGTTACGCCAGGGATGTATTTTTACGAGAGCCAGTCAGAAAATGGAGAGTATTTTCAGTGAAAAATGCTCAGTTATTTGTAAATTTGTCACTACATTTTCGTTCACGGTGGTTTCAGTTTTTGAAAAACACATTTTAGAGTGTGGGTTTTTTTCATTCTAAAACCCCAGAAAATTTGGAAAGAAATGAACATTTTCATTTTGAAAAAAGGCCATTTTCCATACAAATAAATTAAATTGACCAGCTCTCACTTTTACTATTACATTTAAAAGAAAAAAAGAAAAACAAAAAATGTTTTATTTCTTCAAAACAGAACACAGCATTCCATTATCAGTATTCCAAGACCCATAATCCTCTCTGCTCCAGAGAACAATTATTGACCTAGTGTAAGTGACTGAGGCCCCTCTGATCCTCAAAGGTATTTAGTTGCCTTTAGGCACCTAAATATCTTTGAGGATCTGGGCCTGGGAGAAAGACACTTGACTTCTGTTACAATCTCTGCTGCTGACTCGCTGTGCAAACTTGGAGGAGTTATTTAACTTCTCTGTGACTCACCGTCCCTAATTGTAAAGTGGCTATACAAATATCCAAAGAGCCACTTGCGTATTTTTTTGCAAGCCTTTCAAATACCAGAATAGTAGTGTGGGACAGGCAGATACATGGCTCATCTACCTCGTAGGGATGTTAAAAGGTAGCCTAATTAATTAATAACTGAAGGCACTAAACCATTGCAGTATATTATTATTGTTATTAAAATTAAAGGCAAATAAACTGTAACTAGCCTAGGGAAGGATGGCATTGCAGTTAAGGCACTGGACTGGGCTCAGGAGATCTTGGTTTGATTCCTGGCTCTGCCACAAACTTGGGGTATGACCTTGGACAAGTCACTCTAGGGTCAGAGTCTCTTCTGCACCAAAGCTCTGCTCTGCATAGTAGAGACATGGGCTGTTGAAATGAATATGACTCCCTGATTCTATGGTAGTTCCGCCCCCCACCAGGAGTCTTTTCTAAACTGCCAGCTGCTAATGGTTACCAAAAGACTATCTGCCAGCCAATAACTGCCCTACTGCAGCAATGCTACACCTGAGCCAGTCCTATGCTGGCTGGGGGAATTCCCAGCTGGGAAGGCAAAGCCAGTCTCTGCTCACTGTGCCCTGCCAGGGAGGAGTGGGAACAAATTATACATGTGTGTCTGTTCCCCATCTGGAAAATGGAGATCGTAATACTTCTCTCCACACAGGAGGGCTGTGAGGATAAATTCATTCATGTTTGTGAGGTTCCCAGATACAATATGCCTGGGAGACAGGGGGAGATGGAAACCTAGAATGACATAAACTTTAGGTACAGAAATGCATTTTTCACAGCTTTCTTCTTTACTAGTTGTACTTCTTACCAGACTGTAGAGTTAGCATTTTAATATATTAGTATTGAATATATTGTATTAACAGTAGGTGGCTTTGCTATGCCAACATATCATTTGGGAATTTGGGAAGCAAATGCATATGTATATTTAAATGCTTAGATTCCATGAAACTGTTGTTTAAATGGTCCATTAACCACATCACTTTTCTCCTCATTAGGCTAAATTGCTTGAGGTGAAAAAGCCCTTCTAAAATGGATTTCACTCACTCAATCCAAGGTAAACATGCCTCTGGGACCATTACCTCTTGTATCAAATATCCAAGGCTTTGTTAAGAGCCTGAGGGTTTGATAAATTGTACCATTCTTCTTCTTTGGAAGATGAAGGTTATAATTAGAGATGGGCCCACACTGGACCAGCAGATCTGAGCCTGGTGTCACAGGCCTGTCTGTATAACAAGGCAAACCAGAACTCCAAATCCAAACACCCTGAACCTTGGGGAAGCTCCTGTTCTGATCATTCCAGAGACAAAAGTTGTGACTCGGGTTTGTCTCTAGTGGCAATGAGGCATAAGGCTGACTCAGCAACATGGACTTCAGCCCAACACCCGAATCCAAAGGGGTCCAGGTTCTGCCATCCTAACTCATGTTGAGCGGAGCCAATATACACCAGCTGAGTGTCTGGCCCAACAAGTGCTAAGCAATACTAGCAATAAAGATACCAGGATTTTACTCTCACTAAATACAACATAAAATCCCAACCATTTGGCTAACATCTCTACATGGGGCAATGGGCCCGAACTTGCTGCACTTTCCTGGGACAATTCCTTTGTGGCATCTAGTTCTTAAAAGCAACCTGGGCTGAGCAATCATCATTTGGAATTGACTCAAGCAGGATCCAAAACCCAGTCAGGTCAGTGTGAGTCTTTCCCTTGATTTTAATGGGCTTTGGATCAGGCCTACAGCAAGGAGATTTCCTAGTTTTAGCCAGTTAGCTGTTTGGCTGATGTAAACTTGTCAAGGAGAATAAAGCAAGCTTAAAACAACCACCTGTTTACAGTGACAGGAAAAGTAAAGTGAGATCCAGCTCTTGCAGGAGGAGAGAATTTAAACAATGCAAGAGGTGGTTGCATGTCATTTCAGCAGTCGCCCTTTCTCTTTGATCTGCGCTTAAGAACTTGGAACATCACGGATCATATGGTCATTAGAGAAGTGTGCCACTGAATTTATTCCACCTTGAAGTCTGAAGTGTTTGCCTTTCCCTAGAAGTCTCCTCCTACTTCCTTCTCAGTGTAAACCCACCCTCTGGATTCCTTTAGCAGAATCAGTTCCTACGTATTGCAGAATAGGAACCATTTGCATTTCTGAGCAGTAGCCTTCTCTGAGTTTGGAACACTTTATTGCAAGAAAGTTCAGGCTGCTTCTTTACTATTTGTATTTCAGTAGAGCATCGAGGCTCCTACTTCTAAGCCTCATTGCATTTGGTGTGGTACAAACACATACTAAGAGCCAGCTCCTGCCCTGAAGAACTTACACTCTGAATAGACAAGATGGGTAAAGGAAATTTAGAGATGGGGAACTGAAGCACAGAGAGAGCAAGTGACTTGCCCCAGGTCACACAGAAAGTCTGTGGAAAAATCAGGTTTGAGACCAGCTTTCCTGAATCCCAGCTCTGTGCCTGAGCCACAACTCTGTCCTTCCTGGAGCAGTGCCTGTTTACACCAATGAAGAATTTGGCATAGGAATAAGTACCGGGGAAGCAAAATATCGTATTGGTTCAATGTGGGGAATGTGTGTCCTTTAAAAGCAGAGTCCTTGTCCCCTGTCTGATTTTAAAGCAGGTGTGGGCAGAAAAATTGCCAAACCTCTCTGGCCATTTCAATAAAACCAACTCTTTTCATTTCTTCGAATTTAGAAAGGTGCTTCCACGCTGTTACATTGAGCTCTAGTTTGTTGATACCTTCAGCAAGTATTAACAAGAGGTAACGTCATGGGGAAGTGAGACCCATATCTCAGGTTACCCTATAAATTGATGAAGGCTTCAGAAAGGATTACAGGCCCAGAGCCGTCCTAAGTACAGGGATGCCATTACAGCTAAATCAAAGGTAACCATGGGGCTTGGCAGGTAACTGTCAACATCTAAGGGAAGGAGCAGGCCCGTGAAGGAGTTCTGTGTCAGGATTAAATTCGGCCAGCTTTATTTTTATTTCGGGTGAAGGGGTCAGGCAGAAAAGCTATCCCTAGTGGCCTTTATTTACAGTTAGCAGGGGACAGCTGATGAAGCATTTAGAGGAAGAAGGATGAGCCAGTCACTCCTGAGTCAGATCATCCTGATGACAGACTGAGGATGTCGAACTGACATAAAAGCTAGGAAGGTACACTGACTCTGGAGCCTTTTATGAATGAAATGTAGGGTGAAATCCTGGTCCTAAAAAAGTCAGACAGTGGCGAAACTCCCAT
>NW_020664417.1:91318268-91328549 GCF_002925995.2 Terrapene triunguis | reverse complement strand
GCTTGAGGACTGGACTGGGACTCAGGAGAGTTGGCTCTGTCCTAGCCTGTTGGGTAACCTTGGGCAAGGCCTTTCATGTCTCTGTGCCTCAGTTTCCCCATCTGTAAAATGCGGATAATGATACTGACCTCCTTTGTAAAGCACTTTGAGATCTATGGATGAAAACTCTATACAAGAGGTAGGTATTATTATTATTATTATTATTTGCTTCTTTTTTAGGTAAGATGTAAGAAAGGACTTTTTCCCACCCCCAAACACACATTTTTTTCTGCTTGTTTTTTTTACATTAGAAATTCAGGTATTTTCTGCCCTATTTTCTGCTGGAAGACTCTGTGGGCAATTAGACAACTGATAGAATTATGACATTGAATATACCATAATGCAAGTAAAACCTGATTAGTTGAGATGGGAAGTGATTTTATTTTTGTATTCAAAGGTTTAAAATGCCCTGACTTTTGCGACTATCTATTTCATTCATAGACCTGAGAATCATTTGAGAGAAAAGAGGTCTCTTTTAAAGATGCAACACCATTGTCTCCTACCATTAGGGGTTGAGAAAGAACTCTATCCATATCTGAGCCCCCCGGGGCTGAATTCATTCCACCACCTCATTCTCTCACATGTCCCCCTGCAAAACCAGGGAAGAGCAGACTAGACATTCCTAATACATCCAGGTGAAAAATAAGAAGAAAAACCCCTAACTTGCTATGCTCTCTTTATAAATCATAAAGAAACAAACAAGAAAAAACACATCCTCCTTTTTTAGTTCTTTGCAGGAAAGTTTTAAGGACAATTGGGCAGTTGATTCCACTCTCCGTGACGCTGATGGGAATCTGGAGTAACTCAGTTGAAGTCAGAGGCATCTGGCTCTAACCAATTTGAGGCAAAGTCAACTGAAAAAACACCTTCCCAGACAGCAACAGATTCAGGCTCAAGCCCGAGAAAACAGATAGGCTTTGCCAGGTGCCCTGAAGAGCAACCCACTGCCTGCTATGCGGTCCTGAGCATCCTTAGATGAGCACTTCACAAGGAAGACAGATACAAAATAAAAGTCCTGCCGCATTTGCCTCCCAGATGCAGGAAATCCTCACACACTCCTAGAACAGCAAGCCCTTCTGAAAACCCTGCAAGGAGCCAGATGTATAAGGGTTAACCAGCACTGACTGAAATTGAAGAGACGGTCCTGGATCATATGCACTTATTATGTGTCAGACAATATGCTTTATCTCCTGCTAATCTCCTCATCTGCAGCTATGCTCACTTCAGACAGGAGTCAGATTATCTCTGATGATGAGGTGCTATGGATTACTGGCTGCAAGGGATGGAGGTGAGACTCCGGAGAATACTTTAATTATGCCATGAACTGTGGTCCAGTAAACTGAAAGGCCATTGTTTAATCTACTAGAAATCATCTATTTTAACAGATAAAGGGATTCAAGTTTAGATCCACCCCTCTCCCCGAACAGTGAGCTATTCCAGTTGCTAATGGACCATCATGGCATTGAATGAAGCAGAAAACCCAGAGAGAAGCATCTGAGGCATCCACATCACTTCTTGGGAAATTCACATCAGTTGTCTCCCTTTGATGCTGTTTAATCATCTCCATCTCACTCCCGCTCCCAGAGCACAGCATAAATCACCTGGTTCCCCTTCCCTTCCCATCTTTGATTTTTAGAGCTTCAGGCCAAGGATTTCAGAATAGGCAATGTGAATTCTTGACTCCACCAAAACTTGTTGACTTCCATGGGGGGAAGATTCTTCCACATCTGCCTAATGCCGAGTATTTTGCAATTTCCTTTGAAGCATCTGGTGTTGGCCAGTGTCAGAGACAGTGTACTGGACTAAACGGACCATGAGTCAGATTCAGTATGACAGCTCCTATGTTGCTGAATTCAAAGAGGTTCGATCTCTTGGGCCTTGATCCTCCAGCCCTCACTCAGGCAAGACTCCCATTATCAACCCTTGACAACTAATTATCATAGAATCATAGACTTTAAGGTCATCTAGTCTGACCTCCTGCACAACGCAGGCCACAGAATCTCACCCACCCACTCCTGTATCAAACCTATGTCTGAGCCATTGAAGTCCTCAAATCATGGTTTAAAGACTTCAAGGTGCAGAGAATCTTCTAGCAAGTGACCCGTGCCCCACGCTGCAGAGGAAGGCGAAAACTCCCCAGGGCCTCTGCCAATCTGCCCTGGAGGAAAATTCCTTCCCGACCCCAAATATGGCGGGCGATCAGCTAAACCCTGAGCATGTGGGCAAGACTCACCATCCAGACACCCAGGAAAGAATTCTCTGTAGTAACTCAGATCCCACCCCATCTAACATCCCATCACAGGCCATTGGGCATATTTACCGCTAGTAGTCAAAGATGAATTAAGTGCCCAAATTAGGCTATCCCATCATACCATCCCCTCCATAAACTTATCAAGCTTAGTCTTGAAGCCAGATATATCTTTTGCCCCCACTACTCCCCTTGGAAGGCTGTTCCAGAACTTCACTCTGATGGTTAGAAACCTTCGTCTAATTTCAAGCCTAAACTTCTGTATTGTTTTATTATTTGTATTATTGTAGCACCTGAGAGCCCCAGTCATGGACCAGGTACCCATTGTGTTAGGTGCTGTACAAATAGAGGACTAAAAGTCAGTCCTTTTGTCTTATCTCTTTGCAGTTGTTGGTTTTCAGTATGCATTAAAATTTGCCTGTAGCCACCCAAGGGACCAGTCAAAGTCAGATGCATACTCAATATGGTCTCCAACTAACAATCTAACTAAATTGTACTGCAGACCTCAGGGATGGTTAAAAGTGGTTGCCTATCTTGAGGATTGCCTTTAATCTATCTGTCTACCACATCTAACTACTTATACTGAGAAATGGTAGACCTTAGACCCAATGAATCTGAGCATTTCTGAAGTGAGATCTTTAGTTCAGGTTCCAGTGCATTCCTCTGAATTATGTGTGTCAGAATTTTGGGAGGCGTCTTAATTATGAAATTACGGCACAAACCTTAATGGGTGCTATTGGGTGCTCAAGTGCATTTGAAAATCCGGCCATTTATTTCTATATGGATTTTTGAGCACCTCACTTAGGGCTCCAGTTTTTTAAGCGTAGCCCACTAGTCAAGGATCTTTGGGTATTAAAAAGATGGGGCTTTTCTGAGACATCGTGGAGCTTTTAAAAGAGTTCAGCACCCGTAACTGGAGCCAGAGTTTCAGAAGAGCTCAGTTCCCAAATAGGTGCCCAGAATTTCAAAATGCTCCGCACCTTGGAGACTGAAAACTTATCCAGAAGTATCACGACGGGGGCTGCTGGGAGCGGAGCTCTTTTGACAATCTGGTGCCAGTTGTGTATGTTGAGCACTTGAAAATCTGTCCTTTGGTTATTGTTATTATTATTATTTATTTCTATTGCCATGGTCATGGACCTGGTGCTGTACAAACACAGAACAAACCATTCCTGCCCCAAAGAGCTTACAATCTAAGTATAAGACAAGAGACAACAGATGAATCCAGACAGACAGGGGAGTACAAGGACACAATGAGGCAATATTGGTCAGCATAATGGGCCGTGGCCTCAGCACACCATCAGCCTAACCATTGTCAAGATGTTTGTAGCCACCCCAGCAAAGGGGAGTATTAAGCAGGGTTTTGCAAGAGGACAATGTATTCATTTTGCAGATATTTATGGGGAGCTTCTCCCAAGCGTGATGTAAAGTTCAGCAGTGTGATGCTTATACGTCAGGGCTACCAGCCCCAAACGCATGCAGGTATTTAAAACACCAGAGTCTATATTGTCCCCCCTGCTTATGGGAGTGGAGGGGACCTAGCATGCACTGGCTTCCCCCTCTGAATATGGATGGGGGCAGTACCATTTCCACAGCACTGTCTCTTACTCAGACCCTGCACAAGTGCTCCATGCAGGAGGAGCCCGGTGGAGTGCTGGGGACAGCAGGACAGTTCCCTGCCAATGCTGGGTTGACCCCCTACTCTACATGTTCCAGGATTTGTGAAAGCTTTAAAATGGCCTTTTCGGTAAATAGATTTTTATCAGTAAAATAAATGTATTAACTTGGATTCAAATCCAGGAACCCCCAAAGAATCTGGCCCCAGGGTATCCCAAGTGTATATCCCAGGGCAGCAATTGCCTCTGTTGGCCTGCTCCCAGGAATGAAGACTGCAGGACTGAGCCCTTTTAACTTAAACCACAAAGGCGGTTATGATAGCTTTGCTAGAAAGGACAGAATAAAATCCTTCCCATCCCTGAGCTACCAGCTCCATTTAAAATTCCACACGGTGCTTCCAAAAGAGAGGAATCATCACAACGCTAACAGTAGCTTGGTTTGATCTTGCTCACACGTTTCCAGACTTGATTGGGAGAGAGAGAGCCCCCTGCTTAACATCACTCGCAGGAAAGGAGCCTTCGGGTACAGCGCTAGCCACACACATTCAGCAGATGGACTTCACTATTGTTACCAAACAAAACGAAGTGGGATTATGTTTATGGGCTCAGCGGTGGGGATTCTTTATATGAATCTGCTTAAGCCAGAAGTGACACTGTTTTTTGAGAGCTGCAGGAAGGAATGCAGGGATCTGAGTGCTTCTGGAAACTTGTTTCCAAACATTTGGAGTGTGTGCTTAATCCATCCTCAAACAGCTGACTTCCTTCTGTTTCCTTAAAGCAGAATCTCCCCCTCCCACCCCCCTTGCTAACTCCCCTGACACGCCAGGCTTCTCTTCCAGCTTGCGAAAATCTATTCCAAACTGTAAAGCCATTCAGATCTATCCTGAAAAACCCAATTCTTCTGTGACACTTGCAACTGCTCACCCATTTCACCTATTGCTGCCATCACCTGGTTTATATTTAGTCACGCTTTATGTACAGGGCACATTTAGTGGTAGTTTATAAAGGACTGATAAATGGTTAACCAATTATTAAAACATCTATTAATAGCCGGTTGTTAGGCTCCAATTCAGGAAGGTACTTAAGCATGTGCCCAACTTGCAGCATGTGAGCAGTCCCATTGACTTAAAAGGTAAGTCAGAGAGAGAAGGCTAGTGGTTCTGTTCTCTGTGTGTGTGTGTGTATTTGGGGACACCGAAGAAGTTGATACAAGCCTGAGATGGATTATTGTTATTATTTGTATTGCAGAAAGCATCTAGGGTCCCCAGTCATGGAAGTGCTAAGTGCTATGCAAACACAGAACAAAATGATGGTCCCTGCCTGGAAGACCTTCCAATCTAAGTACTGTAACATACGATAGGGAGGCAAAGTTAGGTGATCACACAGGACTAGTAGATACTGGGAGGAAGGGAAATGCACAATTTCTCCTTAGGTAAAGAGTAAAAACTTTTTCAACACAGACACACGCGTACACGGTGCCTTCCCACATTCATGCCAATAAACCTTTGAGACCACACTATCAGGTATTCTATTACCTATATACAGAACATACCATAGGGGAAGTGAAAAACAGCTCCCTAGAACAGATTAATGGGAACTTGGGCCCTGATCCAGAACAGCACATAAGCATATGCGCAACTTAAAGCATGGGAGTAGTCCCATACTCACGTGTTTAAAGTTTAACTTGGGACCCAAAGGTATGGCCCTATTGCCCCCTCCTGTGCAGATTTTCCTGCAGCAAGAGGGGAGAGGAAACAAATCTGTGCTAGGTTATTCTTGCGTGGTGGGATCTGTTCCCAATTGTTCTGTCCAGGGAATAGCAGAAGGGTGAGAGCTGCATGCAAAAGATCCTCCCTCCCCCACCCCGCGATATGTGGATCATGAGGGGCCCCATCAGGCCATTATTGGCTTGCCTCTGTAGCCACTGGGGAAGAAAGGATGCTTATATCCACCAACCACAGCCAAAAGGAACCAAAATGCGATCGTGAAGTAATAAAGTGACATGCACGGTCATGGGTGATGGGATTTGCTTACTGCCCATTGCTTAAGAGCACCCACATTTTTTTTGTCAGTGTAGAGTCAGATCCAACTCCCACTGAAGTCAATGGTGTCTGAATCAGACCCTCTGACCCTGCAGTGTGATCCATGAAGCCAATAAGCCTCCCTGTGCAGTAGTCCACCCCAGTGCACCACATACAGGACTGAGATGTCTGATCCCAATCCTGAAAACACTTACTCATATGCTTAACTTTAGTTGTGTAAGGGTATGTCTACACTGCAATTAAAAACCCTTGGCTGGTGCATGCCAGCTGACTCAGCTCAGGCTAAGGGGCTGTTTAATTGCCATCTAGAGACGTTGAGGCTTGGGCAGTAGCCCAGGCTCCAGGACCCTGCAAGGCGGTAGGGTCCCAGAGCTCAGGATGCAGCCTGAGCCAAACGTCTACATTGTAATTAATCAGCCCCTTCGCCTGAGCCCGAGTCAGCTGGCACAACCCAACCACGGATTTGTAATTGCAGTGTAGACATACCCCCAGTGATCTCAATGCACTGTTCACATATGTAAAATTAGGCATGTGTCCAAATGTTTGGAGGGGCAGGGCCTGAGATCATAAGCCCTTTGAAGCAGAGACATTGTCTTCCTACTAGTCAATACAGCACCTAGAGCAAGCAGTGTAAAAAAATTTAAATCTGTGAACTACAAACAAGAATAAAAAAAATACAGTGCCAAAAAATGAATGATACCATTAATACAATACAGTAATAATACCTAGCTCTTATATACCACTTTTCATCTGCAGAGCTCAAAGCGCTTTACAAAGGTCAATAGCATTATCCCCATTTTACAGAGGGGAAAACTGAGGCACAGAACAGTGACGTGACTTGTGCAAAGTCACCCAGCGGGCCAGGAGCAGATCCAAAGGTGAAACCCAGGTCTCCTGAGTCTCAGTTCAGTGCTCTAACCACAATTTATCATGGCCTCCGTAACACAATTACTAATATTTAATGAGACTCCTCATGGGATAAATGTCATATAATGACAGGGGAGGGATAGCTCAGTGGTTTGAGCATTGGCCTGCTAGTTCAATCCTTGAGGGGGCCACTTAGAGATCTGGGGCAAAATCAGTATTTGGTCCTGCTAGTGAAGGCAGGGAGCTGGACTCAATGACCTTTCAGGGTCCCTTCCAGTTCTATGAGATAGGTGTATATATATTTTGCTTTGGTGCAACACAGTGGCTTGTGAGTACTTTTCAAACCTTAACTCTGTATCTCCTCACTTTGGTGAATTTTATTCAGACCATTATGTTGAAGATGTTTTTATTTTTGTATTTCAATACCTCACTTATCTCATTCCTTTATGTATTTCTATGGCATGAACTCCTCTCAGGCCAGTCTTAAAAACAGAAAGAATAAGGATGCTAATAAATGGGGATGAAAATTCTGGATCCTTTAATTTTTTATTCTAGATAAGAATTTGTTCTGGCAAAAATTAAAAGCAGTAAGATCTTTATCATATGGTGACAATCTACCTATACAATATACTAATTTAGTACATTCTATCTTAAAGCTATAACAACAACAGATAAAATAAAAGTATTTTCAAGTCCACACACTATAAAGGTTTCAATCACCTCCACTATCTGTATGGAAAATAGGTGTTTAATTTAGGTGACATAAAAGCAATTTCATAATGTTATAAAGTTGTTTTTTATTTGTTTTCCATTTCATATTGTTTAGTTAAACAAGGATGATTTTAAAACCTCATATTCTTTGCTAGATCTAAATCAGCACTAATTTTTAGCCCAGGTCCTTTGTTTGATCCAGAAATTAACTAAGGAAAACTTAAAAGAGATACATTCCTTTCAGGAGAATATCCTTTCTCAGTCCTACGTTGTAATAGCTGGGATATTCCTGTAGGTGGCTCTGCAATTTTCCAAATAAAACAAAACCCCGAAGCAAAATTTGTAAAGCGATGTAATGATTCCATTTATAGATTTTCTTCCTAGAGGGATGATCACAGACTTTTTGAACTAACGGATAAACACAGATTCACTGTAATTTTACAGAATACATATATCAACTGAGATCTTCAAACACAGAAGTAACTTTGCTTTTAAAATCCAGCCTCTTCTTGTTCTTCAGACGTCCCCATTATGCCATGATTGAGCAAGAAACTTGCCTGAATTCTTTTTAAATAATTTGCCTATCGCCTACTTAAACTTTTAATTTGTTATCTTCTAGCAAAATAGTTGTGGGACTGTTATAAATAACGAACGTTTAAGAGTAAGAATCAAAATAAGACAATGCAAAACATTTAAAAAGTCATCGTGTTTCGGCTGATGCTTGGACTAAAAAAATAAAGATAAGTAGCAAATTCTTTTCGACACGGAAAAATGCACAACACAAGGCATAATAAGAGAAGGAAACACAGGCTCCTATTTCACGACACCTACTTTTATATATTATGTTCAAAGGGTTGTTTATGTTTTTAAATAAATCGATAACTCTTTTGGAGTTGTTACATTCCCTGTTCGAAACACTGTGAAGAACAATTTGGGGATTTGCGCTAGAACGGTAAAGCGTGTCTGAAACTTTGCCTTGATGTTTTATAGAAATATTTTATCGACAGCAAAGAAGTGCAGGCATTTTATGAAAGATTTATTTTCTGATTTTTTTCCCCTCCTAGATGTCAATTTAAACTCTAACTGCACATCCCTAATAACTTTGTAAAGTGTGCTTTCGATTTAGGCCAATGTTTTTACACATTTTATCAACAGCAAACGTAATTAAATAATAACAATTAGGCTTTAGAAAACGATTAACATCTTCAAAGCGATTAACAAAGATTATCTACATTCGTCCAACAAACCCGATCTGATTGTATTCATCTTTATCATCGTATGAAAATGAAAGCATTTGATCCTAAAGAGTATGATTTCTCTGTGTTCATTTCCCGGCTACATTCCTGTTGACAAATCTTTATATCCAGGAGTGTCCATAAATTCAGAGAAGCTTTGATTTGTTTAATCGAAAACAAAACGTTGCAAAGACAAATATTTGGCCTACATATTAGCCAAAATTAAACTTGTATTTGGAAATCAATTGTGTGTGTCTAAGGAAAACTTGCAAGGTGTTTCCTGTTGAAATATAAATTAAAGCAGCGCATTTGCGTTTCTTTCATTTCAGGTAATTTCTTATCCAAAGTTATTTAAGTGTGATCTATCCCTGTATATTACCAGGGCCGTAAAAGACACTTTAAATTACACAAAATATGCAAGTCAGCCACATGCCGCTTTCAAATTCCAGTCCGTGGGATCCCCTGGATTTTAATAGGTTTGCACATAAATTAACGCAGAATTTGGAACTCCTATTATTCTACGTTGTTATTCATTTAAAACATTTTTTAAATGATGTCCATTATTTGATGTTAACAAATCTGCTTTGTTTATGTACTAAGATTAGGGGCCTAATTTGAACAGCTTTTAAAGTATTTTTATTATTTTATGTTTTGTTTTGTTTTTAGAAATGATGCATAGATACTAGTGAAAAAATATGCACACGGTATTGTACGAGTGAGCAAACAAGAAGGCATTTAATGCATGGAAAAGGAGTTAAAATATAACAAATTTGATCTTCACATGGGGATTTTTTACAATTATTATAATTGTGATTTTTTTTAAAGATCTGAGTACCTGTCTCATAGATTAAAATACAGTCGGTATGATCTGGGAAATTCCCTAAACCGGGATGGCTGTCAAATAAACGCAACGTTCATTTTAAAGTTTTAAAAGTTAGATTAAAGTAGGATTTTTTTTTTGGCAGATGCAAATATCTGAAACGATCCTTTCCTTTGCGATTCCCAAAGCGAAGGAGAAAAACAAAACCTAATCCTGTTTCAGAATTAATAAAAAATTAGGGTCTTTTTCAAGTATCCTAAACTTTGCAAAATAAAAATAAAAAGAATGGATTTCTCCCGCGGGCACCTAAATAGAACCGGGTTAAAAATCGATTTCGATGAAGTTTTTTCGTTTGCACGCATGGGAGCAGCTCCCGATTCCCTTAATACGGGAGCTGTGGAAGTCTGAAGCCCGCGCATATTAATCACGGGCCTGATCTAAACCCAGTGAAGCCAACGGAGAAACTCGCGTCGACTTGTACCGGGGACTTCGGATCAGGCGCTCAATGATGTGCCTCTCGGAGGCGCAGTGGGTTGCCGTGTAGTCTCTCCCGTCCCAATTCCCTTGCACTGGGGGGAAGGGGGGGCGGGATGTGATTGCCGATAGACTCAACACCACTTCAGTCCCGGATCGCTCGCATCCTCCCGGCAGGGCGGGCTGAGCAATGGTCCCCAAAGTGGAGGGCCGATCGGGAGAACTCCAG
>NW_020664417.1:91316800-91318168 GCF_002925995.2 Terrapene triunguis | reverse complement strand
AGACAGACAGACAGATCGCCTCCCGGTGGGGAGGGGGGCAGGAGACAGACAGACAGACAGATCGCCTCCCGGTGGGGAGGGGGGCAGGAGACAGACAGACAGACAGATCGCCTCCCGGTGGGGAGGGGGGCAGGAGACAGACAGACAGACAGATCGCCTCCCGGTGGGGAGGGGGGCAGGAGACAGACAGACAGACAGATCGCCTCCCGGTGGGGAGGAGCTGCCTCCTTTTCTTTCTTTCTTTCTTTGGGATCTACCCAGCCCCCGTTGCCTGCCGCCCGCCCGCCCCTCGAAGGGAGCCCTCCCACTGGCTGCGGCCCCTGCCCGCCCAGCCCTGGCCCCGGGCGGGGAGGCTGGGCAGAGATGAAGGCGCTATAAGGAGCTTGTCGGCACGGGGGGAGGGGGCAGCGCAGCCGGCCGTCCCGCATGGCCCGGGACCATGAGCGCCGGTGACTTGCAGCCCAGCTCCCCCGCCAGCCCGCAGCCCCGCCGGGCCCGGGAGGCGCCCGAGATGGCCGTGTACTGCGGCGAGCCCTTCAGCGTGTACCCGCAGCCCGGCTTGCCCCCGCCCGGCGCCGCGGCCGCCTCCTCCACGCAGCGGCCGGCCGCCTACGCCCTGGGCGACTACGGGGCGCCGGCCAACGCCGGCTACCTGTGGGGCGTGAGCGGCCCGGCCCCGTACCTGCAGGGCGGCCCCGGACCGGCCGCCCCCTTCCTGCCGCCCGCCTCCTACGGCTGCTCGCGGGGCGGCCAGCTGGGGGGCGCCCCCTCCGCGCCCGGCTCGCCCTCGCCCGCGGCGGCCGAGCTGAGCTGGCTGAGCCTGGCCGGGCAGGAGGAGCTGCTGCGTCTGGTGCGGCCGCCCTACTCCTACTCGGCGCTGATCGCCATGGCCATCCAGAGCGCGCCCGGCCGCAAGCTCACGCTGAGCCACATCTACCAGTACGTGGCCGAGAACTTCCCCTTCTACAAGCGCAGCAAGGCCGGCTGGCAGAACAGCATCCGCCACAACCTCAGCCTCAACGACTGCTTCCGCAAGGTGCCCCGCGACGAGGACGACCCGGGTGAGCGCCGGGGGGTGGCCAGGGAGTTCGGGGGGGGGGGGGGCCCGGGGGCGGGGGGGGGGGGGTGCTCAGTGGCTGGGGTCCCAGCGGAATGGAGGGGAGTGGGGCTGGGGTGGTGCCCGGGAGCAGAGGGATTGGGGATGCCCAGGCAGGGGGCTGGAGGGGAGGAGGGCAGTTGAGTGCACCGGGAAACGAGTGCGACTGGAGGCAGAGGGATAGGGGTGCCCAGGAGGCCGGGGGGGTGTTGGATGGGGGGGCAGGAGGCTGGTGGCAGAGGGGGGTGTTGGATGGGGGGTGCCCAGGAGGC
>NW_020664417.1:91279400-91316700 GCF_002925995.2 Terrapene triunguis | reverse complement strand
CCTAGGAGGCTGGGGGCGGAGGGGGGTGTTGGATGGGGGGGTGCCCAGGAGGCTGGGGGGTGTTGGATGGGGAGGGGGTGCCCAGAAGCCCGGTGGCAGAGGGATTGGGGATGTCCAGGATCATGGAGCGGGGGACGGTTAAACGGACCGAGGGGCTGGGGTGGGGAGAGGGACCCAGGGGGACCCGAGGGGAGCGCCATACCGGACAGGATCTGCCCGACCAGGGAGTGGAGCGCAGGGCTGAGCAGCCCCCGCCCCTTGCACGGCTCTGTGCCGGGACACCCGAGGCGTAGGGCGGGGAGCCGGCGGGACCGGGACGCCAGGAGGAGCCCCTGCGCAGTAATTCCCGGAGCTGGGGACATCGGGAGCGGTGCGAGCCCCGCGCCGATCCCAGGGGAACTCGGGCAGGGAGACGGGACCCCGGGATGTGGATCCCGGTCGCTCCCCCTAGCCGGTCGCGGGCGGGAGCCACGCGGGACAAGGGGCACCTGCACCCAGCGTTCGGGCAGGTGGGGCGGGCGGGCAGAGAGGGGGTGCGATGGACAGTGTAACCCGGGGTGTCGGACCGCCCCCACCCCGGCTGCTCCGCCCAGCTGGGGACACTCTCTGCTGTCACCTGGGTGGGAGGGACAGCGAGGGGCAGATCTGTGATGGGAGCCGGGGGGTGGGATATTGTCCCAATGGGAGCAGCTGGATCCAGGGCCCCAGGTTCACTTCCCAGCAGGGCAGGGCCCTTCTGGGGTTGGATGCCCACTATGAGGTTCCTGCCCTCTGGGGCAAGGGGTGGGGCCCTTAGCACCGATCTGTCCCAGCCCCAGGGTGTAAATCCAATCTGCTCTCTGGGTGTGGGGGGTATTTCAGAGATGCAGGGTCCCGCCTACCCTGAAAGATGGTGTGGTTCAGACATATGCATCAGGGCTGCCCAGAGGATTCAGGGGGCCTGGGGCAAAGCAATTTTGGGGGCCCCTTCCATAAAACAAAGTTGCAATACTATAGAATACTATATTCTCGTGGGGCCCCTGTGGGGCCCGGGGACTGGGGCAAATTGCCCCACTTCCCCCCCCCCACGCTCCCCCACCCCCCCAGCGGCCCTGATGTGCATTGGGTGCAGAGGCCCATGGGAGAGGGGGGTATTAGGGTTGTAGCCAGGTGGAGTGGGGGGTGCATGTCCTGCTCAGTAGGGAAAGGGTTTAATGCAAGTGCACACGGGCCTCCTGGGTGCAAAGGGATTCAGGGCCTTCCCTGCACAGAGATCTGAGGCATGGTGTGTGCATGACTGTGCCCAGGCGGCAAGGGGGCCGCCGTGGGTGTTCTGTATTTATATGCACACCAATCCCATTGGCACATATGCACCACTGAGAAAGACCCCACCAGTAGATGCTCCCTCCCCCATAATCTGCCCTGAACCACAACATGGGCGAGATGGCCCCACACATGCCCAGCATTGTTAATGTACCCCTCTATTTTACCCTACCCCAGCTGAGCTGTATCAGGATGAAAGAGTAAGTGCGGGCCTACACTGCAGTGCAGGTTTCCCTGGGATTCGGGTGCCAGCGGGTGAGTGTGGGTTACAGGTCCCTCTGTGCCAGATCCACAGAGGAGATGGGGCTGTTACAGCCCCAGCTATCTTAAGATGGAGCAGTTTGTGCTTTTAGCGCTTGAGGTCCCCCCCGTTCAATCCCTGGTGCGTTGGCCAAGATGGCGGCCATCACACACCCTTAAATGACAAGGGTGTAGTTGGGGAAGCATTAGGAGTTCTGTCTGCAGGGCCCTTTTACTCCATTTGGGGTGGGGCTGTAGGCTCAGAGGGGCAGTTCTGATCCTGCTAAGTGGCTGCAAGATTCATTCCGGATGTGTGGTCGGTGGGGCAGATTCTGAATTCCTGAACTTAAGTCAGTGAAATTGCAACAGTGCGAGAGGAGAATCGGGCTCTGGTCAGCAAGTCTGGAGTGGGTGTTTGGCGGGTGCAGATTGTGCAAATGCGGGGGAGGAGGGGGGTAGAAGGAGGGTGCAGATCCTGCTCAGGGGGTGCAGGGCATCTGTTGGAGGAGCTCCCTGTCTGACTCTCTCTGTCTCCTTCAGGGAAGGGGAACTACTGGACCTTAGACCCAAACTGTGAGAAGATGTTTGACAATGGGAATTTCCGGCGCAAGCGCAAACGGCGCTCTGAGCCTAACACCCCCACTGTGGTGTCCTCTGGCGGGGGCCTGAAGGCTGAGGAAGGGCGTCCCATCCCGGCTGCTGCAGGCAAGCCCTGTGGAAACAGCCCCTCCCCAGAGCTGGACCTATCACCTGCCAGGGACCATCCCAAAAGCTCCTCTTCTCCAGGCATCATCTCAGCCACCCCGGGCTGCCTGAGCACCTTCTTCAGTGGCATGAGCTCACTGAGCAGTGGAGGGAGCCGCCTGGCGGGAGGCTTCAGCAGGGAGCTGCACCACCGGAACTTCCCCGCTGGGCAGATGAGTGGTGGCACCTTCACTGCCTCCTCCAGCAGCTCCTCCCAAGAGGTGCTCCCACCAGAGCAGCTGCAGCGAGTTCCGGGGCCCACTGCTGCCTATTACAGCTCCTTCCATCCCAGCAGCAGCCAGGGAGCCCAGTACAACCATTACTACAACTTCACAGTCAACAGCCTCATCTACGCCCGGGATGGCACTGAGGTGTAGGGCATGGATTGCAACTCAACAGAACAAGAAAGGCCGGTTCATTCAGCAACAAGGAAGACCCCATGCTTTTGCAAACTGCATTTGAAGCAGGACACTTGCAGTATGTTTTCTGTTTTCCCAGGAAGAAAAACTTACAATCTGTTAAATTTATACGTACACACACAATGTGGAGTATTTTCCCTACTCATCCCTGCAACATCACTGATCCACACAGGATGCCTGTTTGCCACTAAATTCTGCAAATGAGAACCAGAACTGGATTAGTGACTTCAGAGGTTTTTAATCTTGAATGTAGAGTTAAAAAAATAACTACAAAGAGAAATCAGCAAGGACCAAATATAGACACATAGCAGGGGAGTATTGCCTGTTGGTCATTTATTTGTGAACCTCTGTTTACAAGTGCTTTGGTCTTGGAAGAGAAAAAAAATGAAGAGATTTCTAATGAAGTGCCTTGTAAAAATCCCTATGTCAGTGATTGCCTGTTTAGGTAATTGTTTTAGGCCTTGATCCTGCAGTGTACAATGCCTGGGCAGATTCTGTGCCCACACAGAACCCCTTTAGATACAGAGCAGCTCCATGCAGGTTCACCAGGCTGCCTGTGCTTTGTATATTGAAGAATCAGGGCCTTATTTTGTAAAATAATCGTTTTACTTAAGCTTAGTACCAAAGACACACAATTTAGCCATCCAGCTTTTAGCAAGAGAATAAACACACTGAATATTTTTATACATATTTGTATGTAATGTACTACTCTGTAAATACATTTCTATGGGATTTTATATTTGTAAATTATGCTCTGGAGTTGTACTTATTTATAATGTGTTTGAAATTTGGGAAAGTTTATTTTGCCCATCCTTTTCCTCACCCCCATTCCTCTCCTTTTTTATTTTTTTTTTTAATTCTAGTGTATGAATGAAACTTTTCAAACTGAACAAAATTTTGGGGAATAAAATATTTACAGTTAGATTTTTTTGCTTGTTTGTTCATCAACAGATTTTATTTTACTTTTTTAGATGGTTAGGGACACGGGTTGGGACAAAAGATACAGGGACTCAACACTTTCCTCTGTGCCAAGAAAAAAATGTTGCTTTCAGCTCAAAGGAGAAGTGTGTGGTTTGGTTTACAACCTCCTGATGGGTAATTGTGAAAGGTGGACTGAGGCTTTTGCTGGTTTTAGACAGTAAATTGCCCATTTTCAGCTTAGGTTCGTTAATATATAGTAATTGCTTGCAAAGTTAATTGGAGCAGGACTGACTCATGTCAATCTCACATTTACAATGCAATGGAAGTAGGATCAAGCCCATGCAGCCCAATTCAGATCCTGGAGTCAAAGGAGTTACACCCATTTAAGGTTCCTCAGCAGAGTAATGCAGTGGAGGTGAGTGGGCCAAAATGTGCTCTTATACATTGGTTTAAATCTGGAGAAACCCCATTCACTTAAGTATCAGGGGGTAGCCGTGTTAGTCTGTATCTACAAAAACAACAAGGAGTCTGGTGGCACCTTAAAGACTAACAGATTTATTTGGGCATAAGCCCATTCACTTAAGTGAAGTTTTTTCTGATTTACAGTTGTGAAAGAATCAGTCCCATAGTACATAATATCCATGATGTAAAAAATCCTCACATTTCTGAGGTTTACAGCAGTTGTTGGCAGGGATTTGATGTAATCAGCCAGCTGGTATAAAGGCATGTAACATATACAGTGAAAACAAAAGAAAGCATGACACTGAAATGGCAGTACAATTGCCGTACTGTATTTAACAACGAATCGGGTGCATCCCAACTTTTTAGAATGCCACACAAGCAGGTAGAAAGAACAGGAGTACTTGTGGCACCTTAGAGACTCTCTAAGGTGCCACAAGTACTCCTGTTCTTTTTGCGGATACAGACTAACACGGCTGCTACTCTGACACAAGCAGGTAACATTTTTGTCTCTAAAACTCAAAACAATAGTTCATCCAATGCAATCCAGCACCTATAGGGGCAACCTAGCACTGCTATAACCATGCACTGTAACCAATGCAAGACCGATCTAGAGCCTGATACTACTCCCCTCACTTAGGGCCTGATCCAAAATGCATTGAAGCCATGGAAAAACTATTGACTTCAATAGGCATTGGATCAGGCCCGTAGGCATAGCGCAGGGATACTGTGTCTGCACAAGCCTTTTTCCTCTAAAGTCTCTTGCTCCTGCTAACATGGGTTCAGCTCCATTGGTTGAAGCTGGGGGTGGAGCACTGGTGTAGACAGCTCCATGTGGCAGCCAACATTTTAACCCTCATGCTCAGAGCAGATCCACACAAGATGGTGCTTAAAATGCAGTCAGTCCCCTGAAGGTGCAGGTTAAATCCTGAAGGGGCCCGGCTTGGTCCTAGTTTGTGAATTGCTGAACACCCTCATCTGTCATTGAGGTCTCAGTGGCTTCCAAGAAACGGAATCTGTGGGAGATGGTGAGAATTTGGGGACTGCTGTCAGCAGGGCATAGAGGGGGGGTGCTGGCTTTGGTGTTTCCCCGCTTAATGCTTCTTCCTCCCCAAGAAAGAGAGACATCTGAATTCACCCTCAACAATCTCAGCTACCCAATGGAGGCATGTGAGTTTCACAAGCGGTATCTTGAGATCAATTCCTTTCAACGTTTTGTTTCTAAATATCCTGAGTGAAAGTGGTGCCTGTATTTTTTTAAAAATCCATGAAGAGAAGAAAACTTGATCAAAAAGTGCAAGCCCATTTCTTTGGGCAACGTATGGGCCTTCAGAAAGGCCCACCCATCATTTGCTACCTGCAAGTTGTAGCTGTGTTGATCCCAGGAAATTAGGGAGACAAGGTAGGTGAGGTAATATCTTTTATTGGACCAACTTCTGTTGGTGAGAGAGACAAGCTTTGGAGCCATACAGCTTTTAAGGTCTGGGAAAGGTACTCCCAGCATTACAGCTAAATGCAAGGTCGCTCTGTGTAGCTCAAAAGCTTGTCTCGCTCATCAATAGAAATTGATCCAATAAAAGATATTACCTCACCCACCTTGTCTCCCTAACAGCCTGTGCTCACAGTTCTGATTAATTCTCATCAGCTATCCCCCAGAGAAGAGGCGATGGCCGTGATTTACCATAGGGAATGAATCAGTCTCTTTGTACATGAATAAGCTGATCCCATAGGCTTGATTCTGATTTCACACCAGTTTAACTCCACTGACTTCAGTTGAGTTATTTGTAATTTACACTGCTATCACTTGGAGCGTAATCAGGCATTTTTGTGTAGGGAATTTTTGTTTTCATTTGGTAGAGGGCCACAATGAAAGAAAGATTCCTCTGTGTTTGGAAAAATCCCCTTGAGTAGTTTGAGAATCTGAGAAGGCGCAAACTTCCAGAACTTGCTTAATTCTTTATTTTATTATTATTGGTGGATGGGTGAGGGAATGAAGGAAAGCCATCAAATTACTCTAGTAGGGGTTGCATCATCAGGACCAGGAACATCTCTGAAATTCCTTTGTTTAAACAGCTTGTGGAGTTAAATTTAAATAAAGCTCACTCATGTGAGTCAGGGCCATAGGATTGGTTCCACAATGTAGAGCTTTATTAAGGTCCTGATCCTGCAGTCTTTACTCAGTGAAACTCCTGGTGGTACCTTTGAAACATGAATGCACCCCATTAGTACGGGCCTGACCTTGCAATGTGCCAAAAGCCCCGGTGAAGTCAATGAAGGATGACTGCGACCCAAACCTTGCTGGATCGGGGCGTATCATTACATTGCTCATCTCTGCAACCCTTGCAAGTCAATGGGACAATTCTCATGAGCAAGGGTTTCAGGATTGGGCTGTTAATAGGCTCAAATATTCTAACCACATTTGCAATTTTTTTTCCTCTTGGTGTTAAGGTTAAATTCTGCTCCCCCTCCTATGGCACGGATGGAAGCCCTTGCCTGAGGTAGGTAAGCACAGGCTTTGTCCTGAGTCCCAGTATGTGAATATAAATGTTTGGGTGTTCATGATAAAGCAACCTGCCCAAGGGGCCCTTGATACTAGCATTCCGACTAATAGACACCTCGATGTCTGTGCTGAGGGGAGTTGAGTGAATGAGTCTTAATGGCAGCCTTTAGCTTTTCCTTTTGTTATTAAAAATGACTCCTCATTTAAAACCATTTAGCAACGCCCAAGTCATGGGAGAATGAGGGCAGCAGGATTGGGCTTAATGAAAGACACTCAAAAAAACAACAGTGCTATTGTCATGGGCTGCCTTCATTTAAAATGAGCGCCCCAAGAGCAGGGGGAAAAGGACAACAGGGAAATAAGACGAGTCCTATCCCTGAATCCCTCTGCCTCCCCCTCCCCTCAAGCCCCAAGAAGCCAGCAAGGCCTGTCTTTTTGGTCTGTGTTTGTACAGTACTTAGATCAGTGGGGTCCTGGTCCATGACAGGCTTTGGCAGTATGATAATACAAATAATAATACTAACAATGGGACCAGCAGCGCAGCGCCACAGTAGTCATGCTCCCAGTCTGGGTACGTCCACATGGGTGCCAGGTTTGTATAATTTTTGGTGGTGCCCAGAACGGTTCCAAGCAGAGCTGTCCCGTCCATAGGCTGGACTGGGGCAACCACCCCGGGCCCCATGCTTTGGGGGGCCCCGCACTTCAGGGGTACATGGGGTCTAGCCAGGGCTGGTGCAAGGATATTTTGCGCCCTAGGCGAAACTTCCACCTTGCGCCCGCCCTCTCCCCCCCCTCCCCCCGGTAACATCGGTTCATTGAGGGGCAAATCCCAACGAGCCTTTATAGACCCCAGGGGCCAGCCATGCCCAGGGGCTGCTCCCCAGACCAGGTTCCCCCCTCCCTGCCCCCTGAACTCCCCTGGAGGGTGCACAGCCCTCCCCGTGAGCCCTCCCCACCCCACCCCGGCAGCCCTCACCCCGAGTCCACTCACTGGCTTTACTGGACTTGGGCCGCTGCAGCAGCTTGGCAGGGAGGAGCTGCCTTCTGGGGGCTCCTGGGGGCTCCTGCAGCAGATGCATGCGGGCAGAGGCCCCGTGCACCCCCCCAGTTCCTTCCTCGCCACGCTCGGACTCTGTGGCTCCCGGGAGTGTGAGCCGCTGCTGCCGCTGCCCCTCCCAGAGCAAGCTCAGGGCCCTGTGCCCCGGCGGCAGCTCACATGCCCAGAAGCCGCAGAGCCCGAGCATGGCGAGGGGGAAGCTGGGGGGCGCACGGGGGCCTCTGCCCGCATGCATCAGCTACAGCCTGTAGGAGCCCCCGGGGAGGCGCCAGGCCGCAGCCTGGGCAGGAGGGGCGGAGGGTGCGGCTGCTCCCTGCTAGTGGCGCCGGCGCCTTTGCAGGGCTCCTGCCCCCCTGCACCGCGCTGGCTCCTCCATGGCTGGGGCTCGCCGCCCCCGCAAGCCGACGCTCTGGCTCTCCAATGCCTCCGGAAGGCGGCTCCTCCCTGTCGAGCCAGGGAACCGCTTTTGGCGCCCCCAGGGCCGTCCTTAGGATTTATGGGGCCCTATGCAGTATTATTAAACTGGTGCCCCTATGCCTGATGGCAGCCTGAGCTTGCAGCCTGGTGGGGGTGGGGGCGGAGGCGGGGGCGGAGGACAAAGGCAGAAAGAATAACAAGATGCCCGGCCCGCCTCACGGTGGCGGAGAGTCACAGTTCCCCACAGAGACCCCTGTACCCTCTCCCTCACGCAGAATGGACATGCAGAAAGTACCTAATTAAAAGCACTAAACTTGGGAATAAAAAATGTCAGTCACAGGTTTTTTGATATGCCCTGAAGTTTGTCAGACATTTATTTGCAAAATCTTTGTAGTAAGGGCGAGTCAGCTGTCTTGCTGAATACAACATTAAATATTATGGAATACATGATGCAGCTCCTCTCTGTTTTACATTTTCTTAATCAGTATTTCTAAGCTGATGTTATATTTTAAATGTACTCTTAAATGTACTCATTCCAGATTACTACATATTTAACTCACTGAAACAGACATTCTTTTAAATTAACCAGTCACAGAGGTTTAGTGTGTTCATAACAATCTTCATTGCTTTTAGAAAAAGGGAACACTCATTTACTGTGTGTCATCTCCATAACAATACACATGTTTATGAAATTTCACCAACTTTAAAAAATATGTTTCCAAAGATTTTAGGCATAACAAAGGATTTTATATCTTACTAAGGTACTGATTTTGCTTAAAACTAGTTCATCAGATAGTCAGAAGTAAAGAAAGGGAAACTCTTTGTCCAGCTATCTGGAAGCAAAGGGCTGTTGCTTCCTTAGAGATGGGGGGAGAGGGGGTGAAGGGAGAAATGGATGGACAGAAAGGACAGGAAGACTTTGGAAGTAAGTTTTTTTACTATAGTAATTCAAATGTTTATTTTAGATAAGGGTGGTCTTTTGAAGAATTTATTTAAAAAAACCATATGTCCGAAGATCCAAGCATTTAAGGCTAAAGATGATTGTGCATCTAAAAATCTATGCAAGGATTTCTTAGAGATGTGATTTTATAATCTTCGCCAACTCACTAATGAAATATTTTTAAAGCACATTTTAAACGAAGGTCCTGTAGACTGACATGTTCTGAGTAATTATTACAGTCATGCACAACTGTTTTTGTCAGTACATTCAGAAACTGACAGTAGATACCTGGGGGTTGGCAAATGCATGTTAAATGTCTTCCTTGAATGGCTCTTTAACAGATCCGGTGTTGTGCTAATAGGTCTGGCAGGCTGGAGACGTTTTCTCTTTTAACTACTAGATCCCCTTCCCAGGAAGACTCAGAGCCTGCAGCAAGGGTCAGAACAGGGATAGGAAAACCAGTGGGGTGGACACTAAGACCCAGTGGTGCCCCAAATTTTCAGGTGCCCTACCCAGCTGCCTATGCCTAAGGACAGCCCTGGGTGCCCCCAACCACTTGCCGCCCTAGGCCACTACCTAGTTCGCCTAGTGGTTGCACCGGCCCTGGGTCTAGTGACCCGGGCCCAGACCGCCCTGCCGGCTCCCGGCATCGCTGGGAGAAGGGGGCAGAAGCCTGAAAGTGGTGGGGCGGGGGTTTGGGGGAAGGGGTGGAATGGGGGCAGGGCAGGGAGGGGATGGAGCCAGACCCCCTGCTAATCCCCCAGGTCACCCTGGACCCAGAGCCATCCCGTCCATAGGACGGACCAGAGCAACTGCCCCAGGCCCCGCACTTTGGGGATCCTGCACTTCAGGGGGACACAGGGTCCAGGGCAGCCTGGAGGGTTAGTGGGGGGCCTGGCACTGGCAGCAGTGAGCAACCCGGCTGCCAGCTCACCCCTGCTCTGCCCCCTCCCCATCCCCATTCCACCCCTTCCCCCAAGCCCCCGCCCCGCCTCTTTCCAGCTTCCACCTCCTTCCCTGTGCGACGCCGGGAGCTGGCGGGGCAGAGCGGAGCAGGGCGGGCTGGGGACGGGTTGCTCGCTAGCTGCTGCCAGCGCCAGCCTCCCCACTAACCCCCCAGGGAACACTGGACCCTGCGTCCCCCTGAAGCGTGGGGTACCCCAAAGCACGGTAGGCCCAAACATTGGTGGAGCCAGGCCCACGTTCCTAAATATTGGTGGAGCACAGGCACCACGGGCCCATATAACTCGCCGCCTATGTACGTCTACACTAGAGTTTCGATGAGCATTCTGAGGCCAGATCCTGAGCCTAGTGAAGTCAACGGGAAAGGCCCAAACTGACTTCTGTTGGAGCAGAATCAAGCCCCTGGACTCCACTCCTCTCCACCAAAGCCAGGCAAAGCCCCTGAAGTTGGTTGTTCCTGCACTGAGCTAGCTAGTGATTTATTTTTATTTCTGAACTTTCTGGGAGTTGGGGTGAAGCGGAAGCCACAAAAACTCTTGTATTTGCAGACTCAGCTAAATAGGACATCTGATATTTGTGCTGCTAATTTGTTGTTTCTTTTATGGTAGCCCCCAGAATCCCCATCATGGACCAGGGCTCCATTTTGCCTGGCACTATATGCATATATAATAAATAAACATACTTCCTACCCTAAGGAACTTATAGTCTAAACACATGGCGAGAGGCAATGCTGGGAAAGGTAGTGTAGATGGCCATTGACTGCCACCAGCATTTTTCCAACACTGTGTCATTTAATCCTGCTCTGAGCAGGCCTTATTAATATAATAAAAATACTGGCAGCCCCCATCTGCAGGTCTGTACTGGGCTTCCCAGTGTTGGTAGCGTGGATGAAGGGAAACCAACATTAGCAAATCTTTAGAAAATGTCCCTAGTGGAGATAAGGCCTAAACATCTATCATATATGTTATCTCACACTGCCTTAAATCAGGGGGATTTATTATGCGCCAGGGGCTGGATCCTGCTTGATTTATTCATGTGAGTAGCCCCATTGGGCCTGATTCTGATGTTACAGGAGTTTAAAAGTGGTGTAATTCCATTCAGTGGAGTTACACCAATCTGCAAGGTCAGATTCAGGCAGTAATGAGCTCCCAAAATCCTAAGAACCAGTTCCCTACCGGATCCTCGGCGGCACTTCGGCGGCGGGGGTGTCTTCACTCGCTCCGGGTTTTCAGCGGCATTTCTGCAGCGGGTCCTTCACCCGGAGCAAGTGAAGACCCCCCCACCGCCGAAGTGCCACCGAAGACCCGGTAAGGAACCACGCGGTGAGTACAAGCTCCACGTGCCTGTCTCCCCTCCCCCCCCATCCGACCCCAACCCACATCCTGCTCCCGACTGCCCCCCTCAGAACCCGCAACCCATCAACCCCCCCCCCGCTCCTTGTCCCCTGACCACCCCCTCCCAATACCCCCACCCTAACTGCACCCAGGACCCCACCCCCTACCCAACTCACCCCACTCCCTGTCCCCTGACTGCCCCAACCCCATCCACCACCACCCCGAAAGACCCCCGGAACTCCCACACCTACCCAACCCCCCATACCCCATCCCCTGACTGCCCCCCCCCCAGAACCTCCGCCCCCTCCAACTGCTCCCTGCCCCTTATCCAACCCCTCCTCCCAGCCCCGGCCCAGCCCCCTTACCATGCTGCTCAAAACAGCACCGCGGCATGCTGGGGCTCTGCGAGAGGGGGGAGGAAGCGGGGGAGGGGCCGGGGGAGCCTCCCCAGCTGGGAGCTCAGGCAGGCCGGACAGGACGGTCCCGCGGGTCAGATGTGGCCTGTGGACTGGAGTTCGCCCACCCGCCGGCCCCTTTATAACTGGTTCTACACTGGCTTCTAAATTTAACAACCAGTTCTTGCGAACCGGTGCGAACCGGCTCCAGCTCACCACTGGATTCAGGTCCATTCACTATAACTGGTGACTTACGGGGATGAGCCAACTAAAAATACAGTACCTCCTAGCCTAATCGATAGAGTGGGGCTGGTTGGGAAATGACTTTTTTCCCTACCTGAAAAGTTTTGACAAAAATGAATTTTGTTTTTATCCAAAAAGCCCCCTAAGTTTTCATCACAAAACCCAAATCCCTTCAAACTGAATGTTTTTCAGCTTTTGTCAACCCTCTTTTGTTCAGTTTTCAGCCGATCAAAACAAAAAGAATTGGGTTTTCAGGTTGTGGTTTTTTTCTTCCAAAAATTTCATTTAGTTGAAAAACCATTTTTTGTGTGTGGGGGGAGGGGGAATGATTGGATTTTTGGTTTTGGTTTTTTGACCAAATATAATAGATTGATGCTCCCATGGGTAAACGAAGTATGATTTGCCTCTGCAGGAATAACAGGATTGTAATGTAAAACATCAAAGATATTCTTTCATATTATACTTTCACTATCTCTGAATCGTATCAAATAATCTTACCACTTCGTCACACAATACAAGGTGTGATAAAAGTGCATGTGATCTTCATATACTGCTGAATAGACTATTAGAACACGTATCCTAAAGGATAATATATGGAGTGTGACAACGTTCCTCCTCTATCTTGGTGGGTCCTGCGCTTATTGGCGGATTTTCTTGCCTCAGAGATTCACCATGTGGGTTGGGGAACAGCCCAGAGACCTTCCCCTCTGGAAGAACCCACAGTCCAAGTCAATTGGGAGGTTTGGGGGGAACCTGGGCCTCCCCTCTACTCCGGGTTCCAGCCCAGGGCCCTGTGGACTGCAGCTGTCTATAGTGCCTCCTGTAACAGCTGCATGACAGCTACAACTCCCTGGGCTACTTCCCCATGGCCTCCTCCAAACACCTTCCTTATTCTCACCACAGGACCTTCCTCCTGGTGTCTGATAACGCTTGTGCTCCTCAGTCCTCCAGCAGCACTCCCACTCCTTGCACCTCTTGCTCCCAGCTCCTCACACTCACACCACAAACTGAAGTGAGCTCCTTTTAAAACCCAGGTGCCCTGATTAGCCTGCCTTAATTGATTCTAGCAGCTTCTTCTTAATTGGCTCCAGGTGTCCTAATTAGCCTGCCTGCCTTAACTGGTTCTAGCAGGTTCCTGATGACTCTAGTGCAGCCCCTTCTCTGGTCACTCAGGGAACAGAAAACTACTCATCCAGTGACCAGTGTATTTGCCCTCTACCAGACTCCTGTACCCCACTGGTCTGGGTCTGTCACAGGAGATATACCTATCTCATAGAACTGGAAGGGACCCTGAAGGGTCATCGAGTCCAGCCCCCTGCCTTCACTAGCAGGACCAAATACTGATTTTGCCCCAGATCCCTAAGTGGCCCCCCTCAAGGATTGAACTCACAACCCTGGGTTTAGCAGGCCAATAGGGCCTGATCTGAGCACAATGGAGTTAATGGAAAGACTCCCATTGGCTCCAGTGGGCTTATCAGGCCGGTAGTCAGCCTGTCTCTAGCATATGTTGGATGGTCTAATCTAGTTCCCCAGGGAGAGCGGAAAGAAGTCAAAAAATGACACATTTGTGAGCTGCACCTCATGGGCCCGATCCTGGAAAAACTCCCATTGGCTGCTGTGTATAAGGAGAAGCAGGCCCCATGTGATCATTTTTCTCTTTCCTGCAGTCCATTGTGTCAGGGTTTATTGACAAAGCAAATATCTCACCGTGTAGCCAATCTATGGTAGCAATAAACAATGACAGATCAGCTCCGGACTGAGGGTTAACCTGCCCTTAGCCCCCTTGGGCACCACTGATTTTATGTCTAATTAAAGTAAATAGTGGAAATGTGCTGTCTTCCTCCAAATCCCGTTGGATGGTGGCAGAGGTCAAGCTTTGACTTGCCTGCCGCGTTTACAAGCAGTGAGGTACCACCAAAAGGCTCTTTAAAACATATAAGGTTAGATCCTCAGCTAGTATAAATTAGTGCAGCTGACTCATAATTGTTACCCACCCAATGGAGCCTGATTCTGACCTCACTTACCCCTGCTTTGCAGTGGGGTATGATTAAGGCTACGTTTTAGTCATGGGTATTTTTAGTAAAAGTCATGGACAGGTCACGAGCAGTAAACAAAAATTCACAGCCCGAGACCTACCCATAACTTGTACTATATACCCTAGACTAAACCTTGGGTGCTGGGGAGGGGGAGGAGGCCCGGGGGCACTGCAGGTTCTCTGGGGTGGCCTGGGGAGCGCCACAGGTGCTTGGGGGAGGCAGCACGCAGCCCAGGGCGCTATAGGTGCTCGGGGGGTGGGGAAGGCAGCTCATGCCCCGGGACCCCTGCCAGTACCTGGGATGGGGGGCCGGGTGGCAGCGTGTGGCCTGGGCCCTCCGCTGGTGCTTGGGGGACAGCAGTGGTCAGGACCCCCACTGCTGCTGCTGCTGCTGCTGGGGGAGGGTGGCGGCTGGCCCAGGGGCTGCTGGAGCTGTTCCGGCAGCCCTGGAGCCAGCTGCACCAGCCCGCTGCAGAAGTCATAGAATCATCGGAAGAGACCTCAGGAGGTCATCTAGTCCAACCTCCTGCTCAAAGCAGGACCAACCCCAACTTAATCATCCCAGCCAGGGCTTTGTCAAGCCGGGCCTTAAAAACCTCTAAGGATGGAGATTCCACCACCTCCCTAGGTAACCCATTCCAGTGCTTCACCACCCTCCTAGTGAAATAGTTTTTCTTAATATCCAACCTAGACCTCCCCAACTGCAACTTGAGACCATTGCTCCTTGTTCGGTCACCTGCCACCACTGAGAACAGCCTAGCTCCATCCTCTTTGGAATCCCCCTTCAGATAGTTGGAGGATGCTATCAAATCCCCCCTCACTCTTCTCTTCTGCAGACTAAATAAGCCCAGTTCTCTCAGCCTCTCCTCGTAAGTCATGTGCCCCAACTCCCTAATCATTTCTGTTGCCCTCTGCTGGACACTCCAATTTGTCCACATCCTTTCTGTAGTGGGAGGCCCAAAACTGGACGCAATACTCCAGATATGGCTTTACCAGTGCCGAATAGAGGGGAATAATCACTTCCCTCAATCTGCTGGCAATGCTCCTACTAATGCAATTAGTCCCAATATGTTGTTAGCCTTTTTGGCAACAAGGGCACACTGTTGACTCATATCCAGCTTCTCGTCCACTGTAATCCCCAGGTTCTTTTCTGTAGAACTGCTGCTTAGCCAGTCGGTCCCCAGCCTGTAGCAGTGCATTGGATTATTCCATCCTAAGTGCAGGACTCTGCACTTGTCCTCGTTGAACCTCATCAGATTTCTTTTAGCCCAATCCTCCAATTTGTCTAGGTCACTCTGGACCCTATCCCTACTCTTTGGTGTATCTACCTCTCCCCCCAGGTTAGTGTCATCTACAAACTTGCTGAGGGTGCAATCCATCCCATCATCCAGATCATTAATGAAGATGTTGAACAAAACCGACCCCTGAGGCCCTCCTCTTGAAACCGGCTGCCAACTAGACATCGAGCCGTTGATCACTACCCGTTGAGCCTGATGACCTAGCCAGCTTTCTATCCACCTTATAGTACATTCATCCAGCCCATACTTTTTAAATCTGTGACTTCCGTGATCTCCGTGACAGACTCGCAGCCTTAGGTATGATTGCACTGCCTGCAGTGGAGGCACTCCTGATTAACACCCATTATTCAAACTGGGCCAAATACTACTCTCATTTGCATCTCTGTAAATCTGGAATAACTCCACTAACTTCGGCGTAGTTACTCTGAATTTATACTAGTGTAATTGAAAGCAGAATTTTGGCTCATTTTGATCCTGGTCCTGCAAAATACTAAGCATCCTTCAGTCCCATTGACTTAAATGGGCATTGAGGATGCTCATCACCTTGTAGGATCTGGCCCTGTTATTGCAGACGTGGGAGTCTGGGGGCCACAAGGAATGTGGGGGAATGCCTATAATATGTGCACATCCCTGTCTGTAAAATGGGGATACTTATTCCTCTGAGGGTGGGGTATTGTGCGGAGTAATGAATGGACTCAAATCTGCATCCCTTATCTTCCACCATCTCCCATTGACTCTGGAAGGACTTTTGAATATGCAAGAAATGCAGTAATCAGTTTAGTGTTTGACAAAAGGATTGCATACATGCTAAATATTATTATGATAATTTTAGTATATACCTGAACCTCCCCCTGCCTGGGAAGCATCTTGATTTCTCATCATAAAATTGAAGGGTTTGAATCTACTTAGCTCTTTAACTGGCCCATTCAGCGTAATATCTAAGCACATCCCAATATCTCAAAATATAATCCATCTGTCTCTCTTCCTTTTTAGCCTTTGGGAGACGTGGCTCGGTTAGTTGTGTGTGTACTTGAGGGAAAGTTAAGTTGAAGAGATAAGGTTTGTACTCTTTCTGAATGCAGTCGGAGTCATCCTTATCTCCTCTGGTTCTTTCTGCTGCAGCCATAAGCTTCCCCCACATTAGTCAATAGTTTCATTGTTCTGGTGGAATGTAGCGGTCATGAGAGGTCATGGTCATGGAGGGGGAGATGATCTCCCCAGGAACTACAGTCAACTCCATGGAGGGCTTTGAATACCAGGACAGAGACTTAGCTTTGGACCAGCAGAGAGAGTGGAGCACTGGGTTGATGTGCTCATGATGACCTGTGTTGTTAAGCAGACAGACTGCTGTGTTTGTACCAGCTGTAGCTCTTTCTGCATGTGTGCTGTTATTCCTAAACAAAGGGAGTTGCAGCAACCAAAACAGGAGGTTGGGAATGTGTAGATCACTGCAGCAAGGTCTGTATCCCAGAGGATGGGGCTCAGTCTTCTAGCCAGTCATAGATGGAACTGGGCATTTTTACCACTTTGACTGTTGGGCATCCACTAGCATTGAAGAGTCCAGAAAACCGGAATGCTGCAGACTAACGTAATCTGTAAGCAGACACTCTGGACAATGGGAGATGTCACAGAGCAGACAAGTTCTCCAATGCTTCCTACCAGCATCCCCCCAGTCTTGCCTGGGTTCCTCTTTATCCAGCTGCTCTTCATTTTGGCTAGCCCTTGAGAGCAGTGGCGTTGGAACAATTTGTATCATGGGGATGCTGAGAGCCATTGAACAAAACGGTAAACTCTGCATATGATGTAAACCATGTCAAGCCAGGGGGTGCTGCTGCTCCGCCAGCACCCCTAGTCCAGCAGCCCTGCTTGTGAGAGATGGTGCGGTTTATGTTTGATTCAAAGGAGATACAGTGTTTTCTGTGTCCTGCTGGCTCTTTAGCGTGTTTAGCTTTGTTAGCTTCTCAGCCAGCATTCTCAAAAGGAGGTTAGGCGTTGGGCAGTTAGAGCTGAGAGATGGTTTCTTTAATACTGGTCAGAGTGCTGCACATTTTAGGGTAGGTGCTAGATTCCCCTTTTCAAAGGAAGTGTTGACAGTACCTGTTAGCAGGGTTCCCAGGTGGTGTTACCTGTTTGCTCTTCCCACCTGAGGAGGGCAAGGGTCAGAGTCTCACATGTGCAGGTGATAGCTCCGGTTGCTTCCACCACAATTTCTTGGGTAAACAGAGGCGGGCTGGCTTTCTGCAGCAGGCTGAACTTTTGCTGGAGTGAGTTAAGTTGATCCAATACGGACATGACAACTGTTTTCTAGAGCTTGTTAGCCTGGGGGGCCATAGATATTTTCTGCATTCTAGCCCTACATAGATTTTAAACTCTTCGTTATACATTTAAAAGAACACCATCAGGTCGAAGTTGCCCCCTTCCCAAACTGAACATTTTCTGTCAAAACAAGCTTTGACAAAACCTAAGTCCAACAGAAGTATTCCCGTGACATTGTGAATCTCGAATAGAAAACAAACAAACATTCTCCAGCAGCAGTTGCAATATAAGCTTTGCTGCTTGGTGCTAGCTAGTGCATGGGAAGTCAAACGGACTAGAAGCCAGAATGAACTAGCTGGTGTATTTTCATTGTCCCAGCTCAGGAAAATATTAAAAAGTCAATAACAGGAATAGTAAAATGACAACTAGATTGTAAATGATGTTAAAATAATTCATAATTTGTAAGAACCCGAGCTGTGATTTCTCTCTCCCAAGAGCAGCCTTTTTCACAACACTGCGTGCCATTCCCTGCCCTGAAGAGTTTCCAGTCTAAACAGAGAAGAATGCCAAAGGAAGTATTATAACCCCTGTTTTACAGATGTGGAGCTGAAGCACAGAGAGATCAAGGGTATATTTACCTGGCAATCGGGAGGGGCATTTGCAGCACATGGAGGCATACCCCCGCTAGCTTACTAGAAAACAGCACTTTGGCCACAGGGCCCTGGGGTAGCTTTCCAAGCTCCGGGGTTTGTACTCACACCTCTCAGGTGCAGTGTGGACATACCCTAAGTGGCTTGCCAAAGGACACCCAGGAAGTCCTGTAGCAGAGTCAGGAACTGAACGTATATTGTCTCAGCACTGTTCTGGTGCCTTAACCACAAGGCTGTCCTTCCTCACCATGCCCCTTAAAATGGTTTCTCCCATGGGTCTGGCCAGCCAGCTAGCCAGACTAAACCATATTTGAAAAATGTACACTAGATGAGGCTCCTTGTTTTACAGCTCCTTGGTCTCAGTGGGTGTATCCACACTGCAGCTGGGAGCAAGCCTCCCAGCCCGAGTAGACAGGTTTGCATAGCAGGGCCAGGGCTTGAGCTAGCATGCTAAAAATACCAGTGGCGACATTGCAGTTCAGGCCGTCAAGCCCAGGGCGGCCTGAGAGCCCAAACTCCAGCCCGAGCCGCAGCAGCCACACTGCTATTTTTGACACCAGCTAGTGCAAGTCTGTCTACCTGAGCTGCAGTGTAGACATGCCCATGGAGAATGACTGCACCAGAGACAAAGGACTAGGAACCCCAGTGCAGCTTCATTTGGCTTCCTTTCTGAACACCCCAAGGGTGAACTGGACAGTCAGAAGCTGGTTCCACACCAAGGAATGTTTATAATGTTCTTTCGAGGGGATTAACTGCAGGACAACTAGAAATGTGTTAAACTTGCCAGAAATAATCCTGGCAGTTGGAAATTACAGAGCCTGCTGATGAACCGAGCCATGTGACCAGCCTCCATTTGTTCGAATCAGTTCAGGTTTTGATTGATTATTTATTATTTCGACTGCACCCAAGAGTGTAACGAGGTGGTTTAAAAATGGGTTCCTGCTCCAAAGAGCTAATTAAGGGCCGCTGAGGTCTCAGCTATACTATAAGTGCAACCTTGTCTTTGTGTCCAGGTCACGTTACTGTGATCTGACTCAATTATAACAAACGCAGTTTGAGTTCTCACTGAGCAGCAGCTTATTTCTCTCAACGCAATATGTGCCAATCCCGTTTGTGCATCTGCACCTAGCCTGCTGCCAAACCTTGTTTGTATTGGTGCATTCTGGGAAAATTCGGGCAGCTATTTCCCCAAGTCCTGTGTACAATAGAAAACCAAACCCTTGCTGAAAACATGGGTGCCGCTTGGTTCTCCGTGATCTAATAGCGAAGATGGCACTCTCTCCCCTTCTAATGGCAGCTGGGTCACAGATCAAGACTGATGAGGCTGCTACAGCCTTGGCTAGTAGAGGTTAGATTCAGGGGTCTCAAATTTGATCCCTGCCACTAACAGCCCAGGCAGTGGCGCAGCATGATGTGAGTATGGGCCAAGCAAAGCAAATTTCAACACTGGTTCAGCAAGTTTGCGGCAAGCATCAAGGACACGTTCTGAAACGACATTGAAAATGGTATGTTTGTTCTACACTACTAGGACGAGACCCTCCGCTGGTAACTCAGAATGGCTCCCCAGAAGTCACAGCGCAATTCCCCTGAAATCGATGGAGCTACGCCCATTTACACCAGCTGAGGATCTGGCCTTGCTACGTTAAACCATTTTCAGTACTGGTTCAAGGGGACCGACCAGGGTCAAACGTAGGGGGAAAATTTGGTGGTGCTCTTCCAAGCTCCACCCACAAAATAAACTCCACCTACTTGAAATGCTGATTACAGCAGATTGTGCAGATTTTCCAAGTATGATCATGTGTGCTCTCTGGGCTCCTTCAGCGTAGTTCCCCAACCCCCAGCGGGGTTCAAATGCATCCATTGTCTCTGTTGGGCCCCTCATACTTGGCTTCCCTTCTATGAGGTCTGTATGCACCACTAGGCTTCTAGAGCTCAGCTGCCACTTGGCAGAGGGGCTCAGGTCCCTTTTCTGAGCTCCTTGGGCTTGGTTGCATCTTGAGTGTGGCTGAAAAGAAGAGGTGGTAACTCCAGTGCTCCCATGGTGCTAAAGTCAGTGGTCACTCAGAGGATTGTGGAGAGCTTCATCCTGTGACCCTCCATCCCCTTTCCCACATGCTGTGATGAGCAGTGGAGTTATGAACAATGTTGAATTTGAGGATCTGAGTTAGCCCCCACGGAGGTGCCCTTCTCAGAGCTAATTGTCTCAGGGGCTGCAAATTCATGCAGATACCATTGTATCCGTTACAGCTGGGTCACTTTTCTGAGGCTCGCCCAGCAACCCTGAAAATGAGAGACTTCCTTTTTCTTGTAAAATGGAAGCTTGGATTCAGTAGAACAAGCAGCAGCATGAACAAAGTGCTGGTACGCCACACCGCTATGTGCCAGCTTAACTCAGGCCCTGTCTGCAACAGTTCCATCTCCTAGTGTAGACAAGGTGATAATGCCTCAGGAGAGGATGCGCTCAGAGCAGCGCCAGCAGCAATGCACTATGGTATGTCCTACCACACCGTGAGTTGGGATGAGGGAAGATTGGCCAATGTCATTCGATTGGCATGGTGAGGGGGTCCTGTCCACATTATTAAAGAGTGTGGCCAATCTGTACAGGAAGACAAATGTATTCCAGTCTGGGCCACTTGAAAAAGCAATCGCAACTACCTTCCATGGTAGCTAGATGAGTTGTTACTAGAACTGGGTGACATTTTTTTCAGACAATAATAAATTTATCAAAAAATGCAGTTTGGGGCAAAAGAAACTATTTGTGAATTTGGGTCACATGTTGTGAAAAGTTTCGGCCAAAGAAAAAAAAATGAAGACAAAGTTTCAAAAACGTGGAAATGGCTCTTTGGGCATTTATGAAAGGAATCATTCTGACACTTTTTCTTTTTGGTTTGTTTTCGGCAAGAAAAAAATGAAGAAAATTCAGTTTTGGTTCTAAACAAACCATCTCTCCCCCCCCCCCCCCCCCCCCGCCCAGATTTTTCAGTTCAGCCCCAAAAGTGTAAAATCAATTATCCGTTCAGCTCTAGTGGTTAACCCTGTTGTGTGTGTGGACACAACCCACATTTAGAGGCATAACGCTAACCAGTGACAAACTCAGTGCCAGATTTTGTGCTGAATCTCCTGAGACACACACAGGTGGCAAAGGTGGGTTTATATCTCATTTGTACTGACCAAATCCCAGGCTGCTGTGGGGCCTGAAACTGCCCCGGGCATAAGACAACCTGAGGAGCGAGCTCTAATTTACGGCAGGCTCTCCAGGGTGGTCCCGGGGCAGCACGGCAGCCAAGAGTCTCCCACAGCTCTGAGGGCGATAGCTGCTCCCTCTCTCACCCTGTCATGTGACCCAGAGCCCTCCATAGCACTGAGGGTTATGACTAGTCCCAGTGCCACCCGACAACACCTCTTCCTTCCCTCAGCATACCCCCTCCACCATGGCTTATGAGGGGGACAGCGTAGGGCCATTTAGGTTGCCTGAACACATCTCCTGAGCTGAGGGAATTCTCCTCTAGCTCCATGCAGCTTACTTATGGCCTGTACTCACTGACAGAGTGGTTTACAGAGACAGGGAGCAGAATTAGCCCCTCCTTGGACTGTTGTAGTGTAAACAGTGCAATGGCGTGTTCACCACCTTGCAGGTTCGGACCCCTAGGAAGCAAACCCCCGGGGACTGCTTAGCTGGGTCTGGTGGGTTGTGTACCCCACACAGGTAATGTTAATGAAAGAGTGACCTGGAGTGGAAGAGCTCAATTAAGGCACCAGGTTGCACCTGGAGGGTGGGCCAGGCCTAATTAAAGATGGAGACAACTGGGGAGGAGCTGGGTGGTGTTATAAAGAGAGAGAGCCCTGGAGCAGAAGGGAGAGAAGGAAGAACTCTTCAGTCACTGTCTTGGTGCCTGAGAGGAACAAGAAATCTCCTGCAGTGCCAAGAGGAAGCCTAGGGGAGAGGAAAGACCCAGGATTGGAGCAAGCAGCTCCTGTGGCTAACCCTGACACAAGGCCAGGAACTGGACCTCTGGGGAGAAGTCCAGAAGAAAGGTAAATGGCAGGGTGGGGTCCAGAGAGGCAGTGTCTGGACGAGCAGACCGTGGCTGGTCGCTTGGGGTCCTTGGATTGGAACCAGTGTAGAGGATGGGTCTGGGCTCCTTTGCCAGCCACTGTAAGGTGGTGTGAAGCCCCCAACATAAGGGCAGAAGGATGATTCAAAAGCCTGAGTAAGAGCTGTAAGGATCAAGACTAGGGGAGGACTCCAGTGAGGTGCCTCCCAAGAGTCAGCATTTTGCAGATGAATGGAGAGCTGTGGGTGGATTAAGGGTTCAAGCCTGGGGGAGAGGCAGAAGTTAACTTCTGTGGTGTGTTGTTATGCTTTCAAATTTGGTTGAGAGACTCCAAAGAGATACCCCAGAAGGGGCGGGAATAAAATGTGACCTGCCTGGAGGCGTGACTCCTGAGAGGAGACAGGGCTGGAGCAGTTGCTGCCGACAGGGGGCGCTAGAGCGGAAAGAGCTACTATGCCATGCCCCGCCCTGAGAGGGCACGTCAGCGGTGAATTCACTCTTGAACCCAGGGTTATCCCAGGAGAAGTTCCATTACTGTTCTTCGGTGTTTCAATAAGGGTGTTTGTTGAAACTTGAGCAGCCTGGAAAACTGACTGTGTTTCACTGGCTAATTGTTCAAGCTGAGAAGAGCTGGTGCCAGATCCTTCAGCTGTGTAGGTTGCCCAGGCTCCATCTGGCATTTATGTGTATGTGTGGGTCCATCTGTTTAAAAACAGAGAGGGCGCTGCTGTGTGTTGTCCTGATTTTATATGGCGCTCCCAAGTTATCAGACTGACGAGGAAATATAGTTCAAAGGGTCTGATTGTTAACTGGAGCAACAGCATTTATGGACATATTTCAGTAGATTGTTCCTAAGGCTAATCTACACTACTGTGGCAAAGTAGGGAATAGAAGTCATGTCTCCCAAGTCCTGTGCTAGCACCTAGCCACAGGACCAATGGAGCAGAGTCGTTCTGGTCACTTCTGCTTTATGCTCGAATGACACTGTTAATGCTACTAACTTCTGTGCAGGGGCAGCAAGGGAACCAATGCTGGTACAACCTCTGTTACTGTAGGAGGTGGGAAGAAGGCTGGGGTTCATCATGTGGAACAAGCCTGGTCTGTGATGTCCCAAGATCCACAGGACCAGTAGCAGGATTTCATATGGATCCCTATTCTCCAAGCAATTTGAAGGTCTCGCCTCACCCTTTCCATGTGGCTGTGTACTCCACACCCTTGAAGGAGACAACAAGGTGGAACGGCCTCTGCATTTTCCCAACTCTCTCAGGGTTTCCCTGAGAATGGGATGATTTGGCCCCAAATCAGTCCTTTAACCTTACCTCATACTTCACGTTTCCAGCACCTGGATCGGCTAGAAAGATCAGGGCTGGGCGCAATGCACCAGCGATGATGGCTCACACCAAATCTCTTTTAGACTTAAATCCCCTCCAGGTTTACAAAGATTTTCCAGAGCTTAACTACGTTTCTAATTGTTCCGCCACCTGTATTGAATGTACCGTCTGTGTTAATCTCAAATTATTTTCTGTGTCCATAATCTTTTCAAGTTTTCCTGCACTCAGGCAGTAAATCCAATTAGGTTCGTGGGTGTTAAAGTGGAGCCAACTTTACGTTTTTCAGTTCGAGACACAGTATAACTGCTGGGAAGTGCTTGGTTTATTTATTTATTTGATTTTGGGGCAGGCAAATGATTGTGTGCAGTTCCCTCCTCGCAGCCCATGAGTTAAATGCTCCCAACAGTTATGTGAGTGTTGAAATTTTGATTGTTCCCTTTTACTGTGTAGGTTGGAATTGCTACGGGAAGTGGAGGCGCTGGTGTTCAATCTTATTGCACGTTGAGACTCTGCTCAACAAGGGATAAATTCTGACACCCCCACTTATCTTGGCTAGATCCTCACTCCAGTCGCGGTCCCATTGGAATGAATGGGATTGCTTGTGCAGTAAGGGGTGCAACACGACCCCTACAGGAGTAAAGTGTTACTCATTATAAATTGGGACGGCAGAATCCGGACGCAATTGTTTTGTGTGATACAAGATATTGGCTTCCTCTGGTGCCCATAAAGCATGGGGCCACCTCAAAGATAAAGCTGGACCTCAAGAAGTTGCTTTCAGAGGCTGGATGTGTCAGTCACTTTGTTGATATTCCTTCAATTAAACCCCTCAGAGCAGACTTTGGGTGAAATCCTAGCCCCAATCAAAGGCAAAACTCCAGAATTTTATTCTTTGTCTCCATAGGCGCTGACTCTGTGGGTGCTCCAGGTCTGGGGCACCCATGGGGAAAAATTGGTGGGTGCTCTGCACCCACCGGCAGTTCTCCGACCCACCCCACCCCCTGCTCCAGCTCACCTCTGCCTCCGCCTCCTCCCCTGAGCACGCCGCCGAGTCCTGCTTCTCCCCCTCCCTCCCAGCGCTCGCGCCGCAAAACAGCTGTTTCACACGGCAAGTGCTGGGAGGGACGGGGGAGGAGGAGGAACCGGCGTGCTCGGGGAAGAGGCGGGGCCGGGATTTGGGGAGGGATCCAATAGGGGCAGGGAGGGGGTGGAGTAGGGGCAGGGCTGGGAAGGGGGGAGGGTGCGAGCCCCCACTGGCGCCAAGGAAAGTTGGCGCCTGTGTTTGTCTCTATGAGTAAAATTTTCAGAAATTCTATGTGCTCCCACTGAAATCAGTTACCATGAGAGCAGAATTAGGCCATTGCTGTGCACCTTTGCAAATCTCTCCCCCCCACCCCCCGTGTGTTTTGTACAGGAAATACAAAATACACCTCTACCTCGATATAACGCTGTCCTCGGGAGCCAAAAAATCTTACCGCGTTATAGGTGAAACCGCGTTATATCGAACTTGCTTTGATCCACTGGAGTGCGCAGCCCCCCCCACCCCCGGAGCACTGCTTTACTGTGTTATATCTTAATTCATGTTATATCGGGTCGTGTTATATCGGGGTAGAGGTGTACTATACAATGTGTGCATTCACCTTCAATTAATATCATATAGACCATGATTTGGATCATAGGGATTTACATGGACATGAGGAGGAATAGGGCAGCCATGCATGACAAAAGATCGATTCTGTACTGCATTGGTAGAGAGATGGGTTGGTTGATCCCTCTCTCTGTGGTTTGTCTAAAGCACTACTCAACATGGTTTCTAAACAGGTCTCTTTCTTTCTCTTATTGATTCTATTTTATGACAACATAATAGCTTTTCCCCACTTTTTTCTCAATACCAATAAATATAAAACGTGATACATGGTGCGGTGTGTCTCCTCAGCAACACGTGAGCACATCACACCTGTCCTCTGATCTCTGTTGGCTTCCCAAAGAATAACTGGTCAAGTTCAAGGTCTAAGTCCTTATTTTCAAGGTACTGAAGGGCCTGGGCTGAGACTATCAAAAACAATCGCTGAGGGGGAGGGATAGCTCAGTGGTTTGAGCATTGGCCTGCTAAACCCAGGGTTTGTGAGTTCAATCCTTGAGGGTGCTGTTTAGGGATCTGGGGCAAAAATCTGTCAGGGACAGTACTTGGTCCTGCTGTGAAGGCAAGGGACTGGACTTGATGACCTTTCAAGGTCCCTTCCAGCTCTATGAGACAGGTAGATCTCCATATTTAAAAAACTAAATAAAAAAGGCTCCAGCATGGGGACTGTGGTTGACAACTCTATTCTTCAGACACAATGGAACTGTCTAGCACAAGGATAAAACTTGTCTGTGGAGGCAAAAGAACTTTCTCAGGCACCAGCGCAAGCCTGCGGAACAAACTCCTTTAGAACTGAGGACTACTGCTAACTTGCCCATCTTCTGCTCCAAGAGCCAGATACACTTCTCTGACCTACCTTCTCCAATATAAACATGGAGCAGCATGGACATTGAAAAAGAAAAGAAAACCCTACCAAAACAAACCAGTCCACTGTGCATAACCCCGGCGAGAGGATGAGAGAAAGAACAAACCTCATGAGATGGACGTTAGTCACGTTGCTTAATGCATGAAAGTTGCTCAGATTCTGTGCTGAGGAGAATGGTATAAGAACCTCTACAGATTAGGACAGAGCATGGTGGGAATACTTTTAATATTAGCAAGCAAAACTGCAGGACACTGAATATGTTGAATGCTGGTATTAATGAACGTGTGGACACACATCTGGTCACAGAGAAGAAAAGGGATAATCCCTCTCTGTACAGCTCCAGTCAGGAAACAGTGAGCTAAGGGGTTATCTTTACACGAGCTGGGAGACAGAATGCTCAGCCCCTGCCAATGAAAAGAAGGGCCAAGGCACATATGCAGTTGGATTGTGTCTGGCTATAGCTGGGTATGGGCTTGTTCTTATGGCCCTGACACTAACATGCTGTTTCCTTGCAAAAACACACAGTGGAGGTTTTATCCATGGTGTTTATGTGGGCCCAAACTCCCTCAATGAGGATCTCTGTTCCAGTGGCCACCAAGACAATCAAAACACTATTGGCATGATTTTTCAGCAGTTCTGAGCACCCCTCTGAAAACCAGGCCTTACGTTCCAGCCAAAAGCCATGGAAACATATCTGGGTAAGCAGGCTCATGGCTTGGCCTGTAGAGTACTGAGTTCAGCTCTAGAGCCAAGAAACGCAAGACACAGCAAATTCAGAGATGAGCAACAAAAATGCTTAGAAGGGTGGAGGGACTAACTTAGAAAAAAATTAAAAGAGCTAAATAGGAATCGTGCGGCTGAGCAAGAATAGCAGGGAACATGATCACCCTTTACAAGTATGTGAAGGGTAGGAACAGGGAGAAGAATTGTGCAGGGGGATACCAGTGGTATTAAAAAATCCAGGAACAATGAGATAAAATGAAGAAGAATTCACAGTAGGCTGAATATCAGGGGGGGAGGGAGGGGAAATCTGCCAAATCTGAGAGCTGTTGAACTGTGGAATAGTCTCCCAAGGGAAGTGGCAGAAGCCTCATTGTTTGAGACATTTAAAACTAGACAAGACAATGCACTGGAGAATAGACTGACGTGAGCAACGTTCTACTGGCAGGGGGATTGAATGGGTGACCTAATACTAGGGAAGGAAAATAACCCTATCTCTATCGGCTATGATTAATTTCAATATCAGTGCTGCCGAGACCCCTAATGTGTCACAAACATGTTTCTAAAGCTCTCACTAGTGCATTTCACACCAGCCTGGCTTTAGCTAAGTGCTGATTTCAGCCAGCCTTGAGAAAGCTGGTATCAGAGCTGGGAGGCTTGAGTGTAAAGGAGACTGAGCTCGGTGTCATACCTGTGCCACTGTCACTTCAATCTCAAGAGTTTCAGAGCCGTGTTGAGCAAGGCAAAGGAGAGGAGTGAGCCTTGTGGGAGAGAGCTTTAAAAACATACAAACTGCCATGCTGGATCAGACACTGCCCTAGTCATGGACCAGAACCCCATACAGACATAGAACAGCTTAGTTCGGTACCCTGTCTCCCATAGTGGCTAGCATCAGCTGCTTCAGAGGTTGGTGCAAGAAACCCCACAGGGGATGGCTAGGGCAAAGCCGATGCTAGGCATAAGCACATCAGCCACACCATCAGAGGCTCGTTCACCTGCACATCTACCAATGTGATATATGCCATCATGTGCCAGCAATGCCCCTCTGCCACGTACATTGGCCAAACTGGACAGTCTCTACGCAAAAGAATAAATGGACACAAATCAGACTTCAAGAACTATAACATTCAAAAACCAGTCGGAGAACACTTCAGCCTCCCTGGTCACTCGATTACAGACCTCAAAGTCACAATTCTCCAACAAAAAAACTTCAAAAACAGACTCCAACGAGAAACTGCAGAATTGGCATTAATTTGCAAACTGGACACCATTAAATTAGGCTTGAATAAAGACTGGGAGTGGATGGGTCATTACACAAAGTAAAAACTATTTCCCCATGCTAATTTTTCCCCTACTGTTACTCTCACCTTCTTGTCAACTGTTGCAAATGGGCCATCCTGATTATCACTACAAAAGTTGTTTTTTTTTTCTCCTGCTGATAATAGCCCACCTTAATTGATTACTCTTGTTAGAGTTGGTATGGCAACACCCATTTTTTCATGTTCTGTGTGTGTATATATATCTTCCTACTGTATTTCCACTGCATGCGTCCGATGAAGTGGGTTTTAGCCCACGAAAGCTTATGCCCAAATAAATTTGTTAGTCTCTAACGTGCCACAAGTACTCCTCGTTCTTTTTGCTGATACAGACTAACATGGCTACCATTCTGAAACTTGTGATAATGAGACTCACAGGTGAACTGTATGTTATGTGGGAAGGTATTTCCTTCTATGAGTTTTACATGGACACCATTTCTTCGAACATGCCTTTATTCTTATATTATAAGACAGTGAATAGCAGTGCATGGCCTACCTTCTCTATCCCATTCATTACTGATGCCTTTATCATATCCTTTCTTATTGGAGGTGGAAGAACAGTTGCTTATAACTACTTTCTGGGGTTGGTCTGAAAGGAAGGGTCTGAGCCATTTCAAGAGGTTTCCATTCAGTCCTACAGCTTCTTAGAGGTGGGGCAGGAGTATCTGATGGTCGGTGGTGTCCAAAGCTGCAGAGGGGTCCAGCTGGAGGAGAACTAATTGCCTTTGTCTAAAGTGTAACTCACGGGTGTGTGTAATGCAGGTCCCTCTCTGTGACAATATGCAGAGGATATAAATCTGCTCCATCTTCCAGCTAAGAGTTCATGTTGTTAACTCAACCTGTAGCAGTTCACACTTTTTAGCTCTAGAAGTCCCTAGGTCAACGGCTGGTATGTCAGCCCAGAAGTAGCCATCACATATAGACAGAAGGAGGTTACCGGCTCAGCCAGTGCGTCTCCTCACCAGACCATGGTCTGACGCATGTCTGAGGGAGATCCAGGCCACTGATGGGTGGTGCTGGAGACTGGTTTTTGTTAAGACTCCAACCCGTAATGTCCATTTTGAGGCAACTCCAGTCAGGACGGAGCATCACATACTGGCACTGTCATCTCCACAGGCTGCACCCTCTATCACAAGGGTGGCTACGACTTGCTCCATTTTTCACAAACTAGGGTTAGCCCTCAGGCTGTTGGCAAGTTGCCAATGGGTTGACCTCAGTTTCCACAATGGCCCTTAGTTGGGCAAAGTTTGGCCACCTCCAATTCAGAGTGGGCACTTGTGCCTTGTCTCTAGGGTACCCAATCGTTCACACACCCCGACAAACTTTGATAATCCCCTGCTCACCCTCAAAGAGCTTCATGGGCCTGAATTTATATGTTGTGTTATGACCAGAGGAGCACAATCCTTGCAAAGCCCCAGTAATCATAATACGCAGCAGCAGAATTGATACATCTGGGCTTTTTCTGTCACTCAATTAAATGGTTAGTTTATGCAACATGCCGTCTTTTTGAATCAAAGCTGGGTCACTGTTAGGCTGAGGTAACATTAATTATTTTTCCGCTTGTCGGATCCCATGAAAAGGATGTGAAAATGGCCTGTTTATGAAAGAGTGCGGGCAAAGGCTGTGAGCTGATTATGTCAAACATATTCAAAGCTTCCTCTGCAAAAGGGATTGTGATCAACAAAGCATAGCCCACACCTGCACCCATTTCACAATGAAAGCTGTTTGGGCCATGAAGTTACTGGGGAAAGAGAGAGCTTCCATTAACCCTTTTTTGTGAATAGCGCTCTTTTCACTGCTACAGTGAGATTAAAGGGTGTGTGTGTGTGTGTGTGTGTGTATACACACACACACACACACACACACACACGCACACTTCTCAGTTGGTTTCCCAAAGACTTGTCGTCGTCCCCCGCCCCCCCGCTAAAGAGACTTCCCATTGTATTTTTTCATGTATGGGTTTCACTGAAAGTTGGTGCAAAATATTGTCTACATTTCTTCACTGATTTTTTTTCAAGAGAAGCCCCCAAAGATTGTGCTGAATACTTCGGCAAGGACAGAAAAGTGATAGATGTTTAGGCCCCAATCCTGTAATGAGCTCTGCACAAGCAGGCTCTTGTACCCTCGTGGTTGGTTCACACAGAGCTCATAGCATGATCAGGGTCATTGTCCTTACAAAGTTGTTTGAGATGCAGTGTGCGTGAGAGATGCTATTAAGTGGCCCCAATATCTATGGGGCAGCAACTCACTTTCTCAGCCCTGTGACTTGTGGTACAGCTTCTGGGCTGGTGACTGCAGCTGTCTTGGTGTGCTCCTAAACACTGGTACCTCACACACATCACAGGACGAGATCTAGTCTGGAACTATATGGCTATATAAGGTGTGGGAGAGGGCAGAAGGGGCCATTTTCCCCTTTAGGCCCCTAGGCAGGGGTCAGGCCTAGTCTCAGTACTTATACTCCTAGAGAGAACAAAGCAGGAGTCTCAAGCATGGATGGTGATGCAAGGAGAAGAGGGGGTTCACACGACTCTCTGTGAAAAGGCAGAGCAATAACAGCTGCTGGGTGCACTTCCCTAGTATTTGGGGGGAGTTGTGGGTGCTCAACACCTCCAAAAATCTGGTCCTAACCTCTGTCCCAAGGAGCATTCCTCCAGGAGTTGGCGTTGGGCCAAGACACCCCTGCCTCCCCCTTACCATGGATTGTGGTCTTCGCCCTCTGACCATTTTATTATTTAATATATTTAAAAACCCAACAAAAGATTGGCCCAGGCAATATTGCCCCCTAATATTTTTAAAGGGGTGACAGTGATGTGGGGTTTTTAGCCCGGAGTGGCCTTGTCTGCACTTTGCCTTTGCCTGCACTTGGGTTTTTCTCACATTCTCTCACCCTGATACAGCTCCACTTGTGCTAGCTGCAGCAGGAGCGCTAGCATAAACTGGCCTCCCATGTTTTAACCATTGTGTCATCTAAAAGTGCTCTGAGCAGGGTCAAACAACATGGAGGTAGAAACACCAGTTGCCTCTCTACACCAACGTGCACTGGCATGAACCCAGAGACAAGGGTGCTGCATCAGGCAGGTGTTTTTTTAATAAACAACACGTTGTTCGATAGCTACTGAGATTTATTTGTTTACAAGCCAATATCCTCACAATACCGTTTCCAGTCAAAGTAATAATCACCAAATGTATGCTGGGGAGGGGAGTTTTGTGATCTCAATGATTGGATCAAAATAGTAAGACTTCCTGGAGCCACAGTTCCACTGTCAGCTGGGTGGATTCAGCCCTTTTGCCCACCTGAGATGAATAAACGGAGTTCCATGAATTCTCCTTTGTTAGGGTCTTTTGCACGGGACCTTAAAACAACCCAACTCCTGTTCGCTCGGAGCAGACATTAAGGAACCCAGGGTGCTTTTCAGAGGAGAAGGTAACTCTTATCTAAAAACAGCAGTAGGGCCAGTTTCTCAGCTGGTGAAAGTCAGTATTGCACTGTTGGACTCAATGGTGCTCTACCAGTTTACACCAGATGAGAATGTGGCCCATCTATAGATCAGGACTATGTAGAATTGAAAGCTTCTGATCACACTTTTTGTGCTCTGACACAGTGACACTGGTTCTCTCTGCTCAACCCTTTTCTGGCTTCTGTTTCCGCCAAGTATGTTTGTACTGGAAGACCAAAGGCCCAGTCCTGCAGTCCTTATGAGAGTTTTGCCTGACTAGGAAGGACTGCAGGATCAAGCCAACAGAGTGTGCTATGAAATTTGTGCTACTGGACAGAGATCCTGAAATGTTCTGCAAAAGTGTAATATAAAGTAACCAGAGGATTAAGGAAAATCTGTGATTTTTCTTAAAGATGAAGATTACGCTGAACCATTCGATACCATCCTGGCAAAAATGGTTACGTTTCCAAACACTAGCCATCTTTAGAATGATATTTTTAAAAAAATGAAAATGACATTGAGCAAGTGTAACTATTAATCACAATAAAAAACCCTTTAAAAATGACTTCTTAAATGTTCTTAGGTTTGGTTGGGCTTTAGAATTTCTTAAGAGAAAAGGCTACAAAGGGCATTGAGACCTGTGTAATCTGTCATTGGCAAATTGCTTTGATCAGGTTGTAGTCTAATCATTAGGCAGTATTGATTGGAAATGAATAATCAAGTAAGATATACTATAGAGACATTGTAGTGTTGCCATAGTTAAGATTGTGACTGAGTCATTTTCCATTATAAACCAGATTTTTTTTTTGCACTCTTCCTTAACTTTCTTTAAACTAAAACTTCTTGTTAATCTGATTCTCTTTAGTTCACATCAGACTTGAGCAGGATGGTTTGAAAAATGTGAAGTCACTCTGAGAAGCCATTCTTGAGTTAGGGGGTTTAGAATAATTAGTTTTGGTTTTTTTTCTTTAAAAAAAAACAATTCTCACCATTTTTGGCTCCAAGTTTAAGTCTCAGTCTCAAAAGTTTAAAATCCATTCAAGTAGATTGTTATTAAGGGAGAAAGAGAAATCTTTAATATTGGAAATGGGATGAAATCTCTTGAAATACTATGTGAATGGTGGATGACCGGTAATCTCCTGATGATCATTGGAAATAAATATGGTAGGTCTCTCAGTAGTGCTTGCAAGTGTCATTACCAAGAATTAGGGCACGTCTTCACTACCCGCCGGATCGGCGGGTAGCAATCGATCTATTGGGGATCGACTTATCGTGTCTAGTGAAGACGCGATAAAATCGATCCCCGATGGCTCTGCCGTCGACTCCGGAAATCCACTGCGGCAAGAGGCGGAAGCGGAGTCGATGGCGGCGCGGCAGCGTCGACTCGCCGTCGTCCTCACAGCCAGGTAAGTCGACCTAAAATACGCAACTTCAGCTACGCCATTCACGTAGCTGAAGTTGCGTATCTTAGGTCGACCACCTCCCGTAGTGTAGACCTAGCCTTAGACTGTGGCTTTTTGCACAATAGCTAGTTCACAGTCCTAAATAGAGCTGTTTGGACAACAGCATTTCCATCCCACAAGAAATGCTGATATTTTGACAGTGGTTGGCATCCTAAAATTTAACAAAGTCAAAATATTGTAAATTTTCACAGAATGAAAAGTTTAGAATTTTGATCTGAAAACATAAAAAAGAAAAGTATCAACAGTTTGGCTTGACACAAAGTGTTTCATTTCAACATCTTGTCACTTTGGACAATTTAAATGTTGATTAACAAAATGTTTTGTTATGCGTTTTCCTGTAGAAAAAGCAGAAAATGTCATTGACATTGACATTTGCCCATGTTCAATGATGACCCAACCCCATATTTTGTTTGGAAAATGTTTCCATCAAAGGAATTCCAGCTTGCTCGGATTGCTCCCTCTCCTGAATTTGTAATAGCACTTCATGACCTTTATAAAGTCAATTCGTGGGCAGGTCACAATCTAGCCAAAAGGCATCCTTCTGCCCTCCTGGCAAGCTGGACTTCAACAGGCGTTTTGCCTGATCAAGGGCTGCAGGACTGTGCTCAAATTGCATAGGCTATTCTAAGAACTATGCCAGCCAGGCCAGTGGGACCTTGGAGCACGCCTCCTTTAGTTATCTCCCGCTGTTTCCATTCCAGTCTCCATTCTTCTTAAATGAGCTACCCCAGCATCGGGCAAAGTATTTCTGCAGCTGGGGGCACCTGCATGAGTGTAGCATGGCTGTGGGTTGAGCACACCCATAACTGCCTTGGCTATGCCCTTTTCTGCTAATATCCACTGAGACGGATGCAAAACCCGTGTCATGTTCCAAGGGCTTGACTGCCTTCCATAATAGGAGATGTCTGGGACGTTTGCACTGTGTCCTGCATCTTCTGAAGCTTTCCCGCTTTCAGCATAGCGCTCGAGTGAGAATTTGGCCCAGCACTGATTAAAAACAGGTGGCCTGATTTTCACAGGTGTGACTGAATCCCAGTGACATCAACAAGCACGGCAGGTAAAAGTAAACATAAGTAAATGTTTGATCTAGGTAAATTCTTCTAAGCTGGGCCATTCACAGCATATATTTTTTTCGGTTTACGGTGCGTGGACTGTGTGTGTCCTGTAGCCCTGACATATCCTGTGCAGTGAGTAGTGCAGAATAATGAAAAAGGTCAAGGAGACGTAGTTAGAGTAGGAAGAGAAGAAAGCAAAGGAAAATATACTTACAAATCCAAATCACTTTCGAAGAGAAGAAGAATGGTCTTGTGGCTAATGTGCATTGGTAGGTTCAGGGGAGCGGGGTTAAATTAATAAGGGTTTGTCTTCATGTACAGCGCTACAGCAGCGCAGCTACTACACCGACAGGAGAGCTTCTCCCACTGTTGTAGTTAATCCACCCGCCCAAGTGGCGGTAGCTATGTCGACAGGAGAAGTTCTCAGACATAGCGCTGTCTATACGAGGGGTTAAGTAGTTATACTGATAGAGGTCTGTAGAGTCGACCTGGCCTAACTCTGCTACATACTTCCAATATGACCTTAGGCAAGTCATTTACTCTCAATGGGCCAGTTTCCCACCTGTGAAATGGAGATTCTAAGAGTCCTTCTTTTGTTTGTCTTGGCTATAGAGATTGTAAACTCTTGGGGGCAGAGACTGTCGCTTACTATGTGTAAATACAGCATCTAGCACAATGGTGCCTTAGTCTTGGTTGGAGCCTCTAAATAATTTTTAACTCTAGTCCAAATCTATTTAAAGCTGTGTCAGATTCATTCAATTTTTAACAACAAAGCACAGCATTTTCAGTGAAGGGAGCGGTGGTGGAAGATTGACAGCCCTGGAATGAAGTCGTGTAGTTAGCTACAGGACAGGCACAGAGTGGGTAGTGGCCAAAGCAATTTCCCTTCACTCCCATGCCCATGTGCCTGGCATGTATCATCCAAGGAATGCTGCCTGGCCTCTTCATCCTTGGTCTCCCTGCGACCCCCTACCACCAGAGACTCTAATTAGTGCCAGATGTGGGGGTGGTTCTGTGATGTGGGCATTAAACCACTGGGAACTGGATGCAGGGCTTATCAATCACAAATATTTATTTATTTATGAGCTTAGATCTTCAGGCATCCAAAGTACTGGCTTTTCCACCTTATTTGTATTCCTCTTTTTTTCGGCAGCTGGGTTTCAAGCTCCGGCGTGGCAGATGTGGTGCTCGTTCAAAGGAAATGCAAAACAAGTCGTTTAACGTGTATCTCTCACCTCCAAGTGATTGATTAAGTACACATGGAAATATACAAACGAGATATTGTGCTAAAAGGAATAACGGGCAAACAAATGGGTTTGTTTACAACGCGTGGCAAGTTGCAAAATAAGACAAAATCGATGGTTCATGGTCCCATTGGCAGAACAGATCTCCCAGGGCTGGAGCCCATGGTCGTGTGTGCCTTTTCAGATCTCATATTTCTGCCTGTGTGTCCCTTTTCTTTTTCCCCCACTTCAAGAGCCTCATTACCATATGCTCCAAGCACATCTCATTTCCAGGCTTGTCTCAGTGTCTCTGTTGTAGGATCCAAGTCGGACTTGGCCTCTTCTGGGAGGCTTTTGACTAGAGCACAAGACTAGGGCTACATCTACACTACACACCACTTTCAGAGGGATGTAGGGTTCGTGTAGCTATACACCGCAGCAAAAAGCAAACTGCATCCACACTGCAGTGTGTAGCAACATATGTTGGTGAAAGGCTCTGGCAGTGGGGAAAGGCTTTAGCAGCTCTCTGCTTCCAGTGCCTTTCACCGTGGTAAGGAAAGGCTCTGTCATGGGCGAGGCAGCAGGACCACCCATGGAAAGAAATGTGCAGCATAGAGGTAGCCTAGAAGTCAGGTGACCTGGACACTATTCCTATCTCTGCCACTGGCTCCCTGTGACCTTGGGCAAGTCTTTTTACCTCAGTTTCCCAAACTGTAAAGTGAGGCTAATAATGCTTACCTCTATCCCTCAAAAGGGTGTTGTGAGGATAAGTTCAAGTTGATAAGAAAGCATCTAATTGTGGTCATATTATCATTAATAATAAAATGTTGCTCTTTTCTGCTAGTGAAGGCTTTGCTCATTTCTCACTAAGAGGTGATAATAGATAAATGATTAGGTATTAATGTAAATTGTATTCTTATATCCTATTTCATCAGCTCTCTGAAAACATGTCACAAAGGTGAGATGCAGCTACCTGTTGGGTGGAAGGAAGCAGCAACCAACTGGCCCACAAGGTATTAGTGGAGAGAGGGGAACCTTTCATTAAGGACACTGGGGCAAACTCATCTTCTTACAATAAGTGCCAAAGGGAGTGGGAATTGCCATAAGATTTGTGTTCCTGGGTCGTTTAGATGCACCCAAAGATCACATCTGAAGCCATCCGTCATTAGGAATTTATTTCATTTTAAGATTCCAGGATCTCCACACCATGGACTTTTGATATATTATTCTGATCTTGCAGTTGATTACTATTGCCAGGATGCTTCTCTTCTCTGAATAGAAAAGATCTAACAGTATCACAGGTAAATAGCTCCGTGGTAGGTCCTTTGAAAAGTTGTTATTTCATAGGAGTTTCTTTTGCCTAGCGTTGGGATTATCCAAAGTCTTTCAGTTAATCTAGACTCTTAGGGCCCAATTCTGCCCTCAATTTTGCCCAGGCAACTCTGTTGAAATAAACCGATTTGGAAAGGTGTAACTGGGGCCAGAATCTGACCCAGGACTTTTATTCTCTGGCTCAGTTGGGTGTTGTCCTGGCATTGAGCTTTGCCCAGGCTCAGTTAGTTCTATTTGACTTTGGTGGCCGTTCCGCAGAGAATGAAGGCAGGCTAGGATGCTCTGTGTGTGTGTGTTTGTATGTCCTGTCAAAGGGGCATTCATAGATGTTGTGACATAGTGGGGAAAGAAGCACGGTTATAGGATACAATTCTAATAGTCTGCAATAAAAATTCCAGTCAAAACCCCTACTCTGTCTCAGAGGTCCCATGAGTGCCTCTCCTCATGGCTCCCGTTGATTCCTTCTCCCATCCGCCGCTTCACACCTTCTTTCAAGACATTCCTTTCACCTAGACCAGCCTTCCACTTCCACTTCACCGTGTGCCATCCCTGTCCTGCATCAAATCCCTCCCACCTCCCCTGTCTTCTGCAAGGCTTTCCAACACTGATTTCCCACCAGTGATGTCTCTGGTTCTTGTCTCTCATATATAGGGCCAGCCTCTCCTCTGTTTTGTACCTTGTTCGGTCAATT
>NW_020664417.1:91225252-91279390 GCF_002925995.2 Terrapene triunguis | reverse complement strand
GAGCCATAATGAAAATCCACAATTCACATCACACGATCCACTATTGCCCCCCACCCCGACATACACACGCTGTATAAGCACTCATCTCATCCACATAACAATTCATGATGATCACTACCCCCATTCATAGCGTACAGTCAGAGTACTTCATTCATTCTAAAAAGTGCAGAGCATATACATTCATAACCATACTATTCTCCCTCTTCCATTGGCCCATGAAAGTCCATAATGCGAGTGCACAAAGCTGCCCTGATTTCTGTTGCCTCTGTGCATCCTGCTCCAGCTGTGTCAGGTGCACTTCCTGACTGAGTTATTGGTTCAAGAGTCCAGCGCTGTCATAGGTCCATTCAGGGGCAAGTGGCTCTGACCTTTGGCGTCACCAAGATTGTGAAGAGCACAGCACGCCATAATAGTGCAGACGGCATTGATGACACTGGAATCCAAATGGTTCTGGAAACAGCGTCAGCGGGACTTCAATCTGGCTAGCAGACTTTCAGCCACCATTCTACACCTGCTGAGAGTGTCATTAACTGTCTTTTGCCAAAGCCTCTGAGATCAGGATACGGTTTCATAAGCCAAGGCAAAAGGAGTATGAGGGGTCCCCTAGAAAAACAGTGGGGATAGTTTCTCCATTTATAACAATGTCATTTGGTGGGAATTGTGTCCCAGCCTGTCCAGGAAGGAAGACTCCTGATCATGGTAGACTCCGGGCCTCGTGAACTTTTCTGGTGCAGCCCACGTTGGCATCCATGAATCAGCCTCTGTGGTCCACAAGGGCCTGCATAACAATGGAGTAGTCCTTTGCAGTTAATGTACTCAGGTGCTCCTTGAGGAGGGAAAACTATGGGCACATGAGTCCCATCCAGTGCAGTTTGGAAACCTGTTCTCTCAAAACCAACAATTACTTCAGAGATATTGTTGATGCCCATCAACTTTGGGTAAATCACATGCCTGATTGCCTCTGAAACCTCTGCCACCACTTTACCTGCAGTTGACTTTTTAGCTCCAAACTGGTTAGCAACAGACCTGTAGCAGTCTGGGGTAGGCCAGCCTCCAGGTGGTGATAGCAACCTGCTCTTGGACTGGCATGTCCTCCTTCATGTGTGTGCCAGGACACTGGAGGATCAGGTTAAGCTGATCACAAAGCTCAGCAATGGAGCTTTCTTCATGTGAAAGTTCTGGCGCCTCTGGTGGTCATTCCAGGATGATGTGATCCCACCAGTCTGTGCTTGTGGCCCTGCTCCAGAAGTGCCAGTCTACAGTGAGCAGCATCAGTCAATTCGAGTCTGCCGTGTCTGTATCGTCCTTCTCCTCCTCTGACAAGTGCCTTTGGTATGCCAGAAAATGTTGCTGAAATGGCCTCCAGCATCTCATGAAGGCTCTGCCTGTTTCCTGAAACAGGAGTGAAAGCCCAAGCAGGACAAGTTCTTCAAACAGCAGCGACTCCATGTTGCTGGGAGCATGCAGACCCAAAAAATGGCTCAGCAAGAGGTGGAAAGTGCTGCAGAATGGGCAGTCAGGTTTTCCCACAGTGCACCACAAATAAATGGCTAGAGCACCACAGCTGAGGGGGGCTCTAGGAATCCAGGTATAGGTTGATTTGACGCAGGTCTGTGTAGTGCAGCGTAGTCACCTGAGCCAGGGTGTGAAACCCGGGTCCGGAAATTCTGAACACAGAGTCAATATTCAATGTGGCCGTTCAAACCTGGGCTTGCAAACACAGAGCCTACAGACTCAAGTCCCACAGACCCTGGGCTTAATTGAAGGGTAGACATACCCTGAAGCACAAGAGGCTGACGTACTTCCGAGAGCATACAGGCAACTGTTCCCTCCTTTAATTCTCAGTCTGCTGGATCTTTCCCTTCTTACAGACTTTCTGTTTAACAAGGACCTCAGTAGGGCAAGTCTTTAGCACCTGTCCTTCCTTCCCACTCCCAAGACACCTCTTGGATGGGAGGGGTTATCTTCTTCCAGCCTTGTCATAGATGGACACCTTTTAGGTGCCACTCTTCGAGAACACTCAGTTTGGCCTGTTGCTCCTTTCCCCTGTCTATTTTTACAGTTCTTAAAGGGACAGACCCCCTTGATATGCCCCACCTCTCAACATTTAAATTGGGGCCCCCTCTTCCCCCTCCAGCCGGCCCTTGTGGTGTCTATGCCCCCAGCCCGCTCTGAGTGCTCCCACTGCCAGCTGGGCCAAGCTACTCTTTTGTGCCCAGGCTTCCCACATTTAAAAGTGTAGCAGGATCTGCCTTGCTGGCTGGTCATGGTGATCTCCCTGACGTCAGGGCTGTGCCTCGAGCTGCCTGCTGACTCTGCAGGAGCTGCCGAAGAAATGCCTCAGTCCATTGCTGCTGCTCGGCCAGTAGCTGGACCACACCCTCCATCGCCCCTTCCCTCCATGATGGGAGGGCGTCATGAAAATCCTACCAATTATGCCAGTTGCGGTGGGCTGGCCACATCCCAGGCACCCCCTTTGTGGCCTAGGGTCAAGCTACAGGTAGCTTGCCTCAGTTTCCCCTCTTGGGTTATTCAGATAAAACTTCAGTTCAGGCTTTTTCTTGGTCAAAAATACCCCTCCTTGGGGACTGCATTTATTAATGTGAAATAAACTGCTGATAAAACCCAATCCCAAAACAAAATCCGTTCATAAAGCCCCACAAAACAAGGTTTCTCTTCCTCCTCCCAGGCTTTCCTTCCTGGGGCCTTTGCAGTCTCTCCCCTGCTTGGACAGAGTCTCACCCAGGCCTCCCTGCCTGGAGAGCTGTAGTCCCTGCTCTGATTTGGCAGGCCACTCCCAGGCTTGGAGCCTCAATTTTCTGGGTCTGGCTTCCAAATCCCTCGGTATCAGGGTCTCTCTTGCAGAAGCCTTCCTGACTTCCTGCAGTTTCCAGAACTTCCCTCTTCACTGCAGCCACCTGCTGTCCTTGATAGGGAATCAGCTGATCCAATCCAGGTGAGCCTTTTCAGTAACCAGGGCAGGCTAATTCCAGGTCCTCCAGCCCTTAAGGGGCAATTCACCCTGTCACACCCTCACAAAGGCAAAACTGCCCTGGAAACTCACTTGTGAGAACTTCAGGATCGGCTGCTGTATGGAGAATGGACACAATGCAGGAAACTACTGGAAAGTTTTAAGTTGTCCATTTCCTGTCGCCCCCAACACGAACCCCTGTGTCCGAATCTCCCACCAGAGTCCTCCCAGGGGAATAATTCCATCTATTAGCTAGCTACACATTTATATGACACATTACATTACACATGTCTGACTCCATTTCTCTGTCCCTTCACCATCTTGAGAGCTCTCCCACTCAGAGTGGCAGGATGATCTTGTGGTTAAAGCACTAAGCTGGGACTCGAGGGATTTGGGTTCAGTTAATGGCTCTACCACAGAGTTCCTGTGTGACCCTGGATTAGTAACTTCACATATCTGTGCTTCAGCTCCTCCGTAAAATGGGGATAATACTTCCTTACTCCCAGCCTTTGTCTGGCTTGTGTATTCAGACTGTAAGGTCTTTTAGGCAGGGATTGCCTCTTACTATGTATGTACAGCACCTAGAACAGTAGGGCCTGGTTTTGATTGGGGCCTGTAGGCACTTCTATAACAATAATACCCATATTTGATTCCCTACTTCCATGCCTGTTGTCAGTGTTCAGGTTGGGATCTGACCTATCTGCTGGATAGTAGTAACTGGCTGCTTAAATAGGGAAGGAACAGGTTAAAGACTATTTAGATAAGTAAAATGTATTCAAATCAGCAGAGCATGATGAAATTCATCCTAGGATACTTAAGGAACTAGCTGAAGCCATCTCAGAAGTGTCAGCAATTATCTTCAAGAACTCATGGAGGACAGGGAGGTCCCAGAGGACTGGAGAAGGGCAAACATACCTCCCTATTTTTCAAAAGAAGACCTGGGGAATTATAGACCAGTCAGCCTAATGTCGATAACTGGAAAGACACTGAAACAAATTATTGAACTATCAGTTTGTAAACACCTAGAGATTAATAGGGTGATAAGTAAGAGCCAACATGGATTTGTCAAGAACAAATCATGCCAAACCAACCTAATTTCCTTCTTCTGGCCTAGATAAAAGAGGGAAACAGTAGACTTGATATATCTTGATTTTTTAGTAAGGCTTGTGACACAGTCCCCCATGATATTCTCATAAGCAAATTAGGAAAATAGAGTCTAGATGAAATTACTTTAAAATGGGTGCACAACTGGTTGAAAAACCATACTCAAAGAGTAGTTATCAATGGTTTGCTGCCAAACTGGGAAAGCGTTTCTAGTGGGGTCCTGCAGAGGTCTGTCCAGGGTCTGGTACTAGTCAATAATTTTTGTTAATGACTTGGATAAGGGAGTGGAGAGTATGGTTATAAAATTTGTGGATGACACCAAGCTGGGAGGGGTTGCAAGCACTTTGGAGGACAGAATTAGAATTCAAAATGACTTTGGTAAATTGGAGAATGGTCGCAAATCAACAAGATGAAATTCAGTAAAGACCAATGCAAAGTACTACACTTCAGAAGGAAAAAGCATATGCATAACTACAAAATGGGGAATAACTGACTTGGCAGTAATACTGCAGAAAAGGATATGGGTGTTCTAAGGGGTCACAAATTGAACATGAGCCAACAATGTGATGCAGTTTCAAAAAGGCTAAAATTATTTTGGGGTGTATTAAGAGGAGTGTCATATGTAAGACATGGGAGGAAATTGTCCCACTTTACTCAGCACTGGTGAGGCCCCAGCTGGAGTATTGTGTCCAGTTTTGGGCACCTCAATTTAAGAAAGATGTGGACAAATTGAAGAGAGTCCAGAGGAAAGCGATAAAAATGATAAAAGGCTTAGAAAACCTGACTTGTGAGGAAAGGTTAAAAAAAAATGGGTATCCTTAGTCTTGAGTAAAGAAGACAGAGGGGGGACCGACCTGATAACAAATATGTTAAGGGCTGTTATGAAGTGGATGGTGATCAAATGTTCTCCAGGGCCACTGAAGATTGGCCAAGAAATAATGGGCTTAATCTGCAGCAAGGGAAATTTAGGTTGGCTATTAGGAAAAACTTTCTAACCATAAGGAGAGTTAAGTATTGGGATAGGTTACAGAGGGAGGTTGTGGAATCACACCATCATTGGAGGTTTTTTCAGAACAGGTTGATCAAACACGTGTCGGGGTGGTCTAGGTTTACTTGGTCCTGCCTCAGTGCAGGGGGCTGGACTAGATAAACCTCTCAAGGTCCCTTCCAGCAGTACATTTCTATGATTTTATGATTCTATTACTTGTTTCCATACACAAGTGTTTTGAAGATGCTGGGCTCGTGATTGAAAGGTTACTTTCTATACAGTGAATGTTTCTAGTGGAGCAGAATGTTGGTGGCAAGCACTGGGACTACACTGTTTTAGTTTAATTGTTAAAAGAAGGAGAACAGCTTAGTAAGTGCTGGGCTCTTTCTAACAAGTCTAATCACAAACAACAATCAAGTTTCAAGAGCAGAAAGCCCACTGTGCTAGGAGTGCGATATTTTTTTCTCTTCAAGACAGGATTTTGCCTAAATTGCAACACATAAGAAGACCATTGACACCTTATCTTTAAAAGCAAACAAATAAACATTGAGACAGAGAGATGGTTCTGGCTATCACTTAAGTAAACCCCATAGATATTATTTCATATGCAGCCTGGCACATGTTGAAAGAGTAACTCTGCCCATCCGGTTCTCCACAATTTTGCTTCATGATTCAGTAAAAAACACACTTGCATGCTACAGTGAAAGTCAGCAGTGAACAAAGTCCTGATGCAGGTAACAATTAACTGTGGATAAATAGCCATTATTTTGGAAGTCTAACGACTTGCAGAGAACGCAGTCAATTGATAACTCCTTATTTCCCCTGCAACTGATCCTGCGTGAGATGTTCTGTTGCTTGTTGCAGCTTTGACAAATAACAAGAGTAGCAAAATCTCAATGCTAAGAGGTAACATCTGAAGGGAATCACCATGGTCTCGTTCCTGTCTTTTTCATCTGCCAGGGGAAGTTTTAATTACAAGTCTGAGTTTGGATGTTGTGGATGAGTGGATGCATTTCTGAAATCAGCTACCGCTTCTCAGTGCTAAACGATATGTGTGAAAAAAATTCAGAGCTTCTTGCAGGTTCCAAATGCTAAATAAATGTGCTTGGGTGCTATTAAATGACACGATCAAGCGGTTTAGATCAGTGGTTCTCAATCTTTCAGGAGTCTGATTTGTCTTGCGTATCCCAGGTTTCACCTCACTTAAAAATCACTTGCTTACAAAATCAAACATAAAAATACAGAAGTGTCACAGCACACTAGTACTGACAAGTTGCTGACTTTCTCATTTTGTCTGTAGGAAATTTTAGTTTGTAGTGACTTCGCCAGTGCTTTTTATGTAGCCTGTTGTAAAATGAGGCAAATAGCTAGATGAGTTGACTTACCCCCTGGAAGACCATGCCCAGGGGTACGTGTACCCCTGGCTGAGAACCTCTGGTTTAGATCAAATGGGGGAACAAGTGAATAGGGGCTCAACTCTGAGCACGGTTGTGCAAACAGTGCCGTTGACTTCAGTGGCGTTAGTCAGGAGAATAAGGACAGTTTGGTTTAGAAGCAGCCTGACCTAGTGGATAGGATTCAAGACTAGGAAATGTGCTGTCTAATCCCAGCTCCCTGTGTGCTGTTGGGTATTTCACAGCCAGTTTTTCAAAAATGACCCTGGATGTTTGGTTGCCCAACTTGGGCTTGATTTTCAGAGGGGAGCACCTTATGACTTCCAGTGGAGTGCTGTGCGCCAAGGATAGATTCTTACTGAATTTCACAGCTGTATGCAGCGTTGTTATAGCCAGGTTGGTCCCAGGATATTAGAGAGACAGGGTGGGTGAGGTATCTTTTATTGGACCAACTTTTATTGATGAGAGAGACAAGCTCTTGAGCTACACAGAGCTGAAGAAAAACTCTGTGTAGCTCGAAACTTGTGTCTCTTACCAACAGAAGTTGGTCCAGTAAAAGATGTTACCTCAACCCACCTTGTCACATCCAAAATTAGCAGTTGATCATTTTGGCTTGTAATCTCTCTGAGCCTCAGTTTCCACCATTTTAAAATTGGTGCAGTGGAAATTTACCCTCCTTTGTTGAGCACTTTGAGATGGAGAGATGCAAGTGCAAAGTATTATTATTACTGGTGCAGTAAGGGTACATCTACACAGCAAAAAAAAGAAAAAGAAAGGAGAGCCTCCAAAAGCCCATGGTGGCAGTGAGTCTCAGACTCCGGCTCATGGGGTTCACACTGGGGGGCTGAAAGTAGCGCAGTGTAGATGTTTGGGCTTGGGCTGGACTCAGAGGCTGGGCTCCGAGACCCTCCCCCTCGCTGGGTTTCAGAGCCAGGGCTCCAGGCCAAGCTCCAACTTCTACATTGCTATTTTTAGCCCCTCCATGCAAGCCCGAGTCGGTTAAGCTGGACTCTGAGACTTACTGCCACGGATCTTTTTTTGCTGTATAGACGTACCCTAAGGGTTTGCCAGAGCAGACCCCGGAGGATGGGATTTTAAAGCTAGGCTCCTGAATCCATATTTAGATACCTAAATAAATGTCCTGATTGTCCACAGTGCTGAGGCACGCACAGTGTTACTGAAAATCAGGTTGGTACCTAAATATGGATTTAGGTACCTAAGTGTAGGCTCCTCCTTTTGAACATCGTGGTTTAGATCTTTTCCAGCTTTAACGTGGGTTTGAGGTTTTTTTAAAAAAGGATGTGAATAAGAAACACCTCCTTCAGTTTCTTTTCTGAATGTCAGGAAAAAAAGGGGTTGAGGGAGGGTATCTTCTTGCAGTTTTGGAAACCCAAACCCATCAGCATTATACTAGTGGATAAGAATCAGAAAGTGAAAGGTACCAGAAGTCTGGGCTAGTTGCACTGTGCAAGCCTGGTGACGCTCAAAGAATTCGTTATCATCAATAGTGAAAAGGAATTGACATAAATCTCTTTCAATAATCTCAAGCTCTCATATTAACAATAAAAAAGCCACTTCTGGTCTTAGATACATGTAAGTAAGGCCCATTGGACTTCTGGGTATATCTGACAGCAGAATTTGATCCCAGATATTCTTCTTGTTATTATCCACTATACACTTGGAAGGTGCTCCCGCCAATGAACCAATCATTCAAGAAACCATGGGACATAGGAATTGCCATATTAATAATCCACCTAGTCCAGTGTCCTGTCTCTGACAGCGGCCGGCACCAGCCAGCTGTCAGAACCCTGCGGTAGGCAGATGTGGGATAATACGTCGTCCTATGAAGAACATAAAAATGGCCCTACTGGATCAGACCAAAGGTCCATCTAGCCCAGTATACTGTCTTCTGACAGTGGTCAGTGCCAGGTGCCCCAGAGGGAATGAACAGAACAGGTAATCATCAAGTGATCCATCCCCTCTCACTCCTTCCCAGCTTCTGGCAAACCATTCCTGCCCAAGGTTTCATCTTCATCCCTAATAGTTGGAGATTGTCTTCAACCCTAGAGCATGAGGGTCTGCATCCCTTTCCAAAACGTGGGCTGATCTGCACCATTGAAACCAATGGGAGCTTTGCCATTTACAACAGTGGGTGCATGAATGGGCCCTTAAGGGTCCTAAAAGTAGTACAGAGACCTGTGACATTCAGGATGTTTCCGGATATTGAGAAAAAAATGGTACCACGAGCTGGGAATGAGTAACAGACAGTGCAGCAGACTCACAGGGAGATGAGGTTGCAGGGATCTTGCCTGTAGGGGAAAGCTAACAGCTCGATGGACACATACTAAGATTCATGTATGTGGGGCTTAGACTGTATCTGGGCAACAACCCTTGCTGCTTAGGTGCCAGATTGTGCTCTGCTGTGCTGTGGGAGCACAACGGGAGGGGCCACAGGACACCTTGGAGGTGCAGAGAAGATGCAGGACCAGAGCCCCTCCCTGACACACTGGACAGCAGAGGTGCCCAGCTGCATGGGAGTATGTGTGCAATACCCCCTGAGGGGTGCAGGAGCAGGTGTACCCTGTCTGCGTGCTGGGGAGTTCTGGGAAATCTTTGCCCCTAGTGGATGGCTCTGCAGTCTGCTGTAAAGGTGCCCCTGAGTCCTAGGTAAATATGCCACTTCAACTTCCAAGTTAAGGAAACCCAAAGACTGGAAGAGAGTAATTGGCAAGGGTCAGAGCATCATAGCTTCATAGAGGCCAGAAGGTGACAATCAGATCCTCTAGTCTGAACCTCCTGTAGATCACAGGCCATTGCATTTCTCCCAGATACCTCTGTGTTAAGCGCCAAGCCTTTAGTTAGACTAAAGCATTTCAGTCCTCAGGAGACTGAACTGTTGCATGCCACAGGCAGAGAACAGGAGAGACTGAGGTGCTGCCAATCCCTGAAGCCACTGCAATGGCAGAGAATTGATTAGGGTCAGACATGCCTAGATGATCCCAGCAGGTGAAAATGCCCCATGATGGAGGGGAAGGCAAAAAAGCCCCAAGATCGCTGCCGATCTGATCTGTGGGGAAATTCCTTCTCAGCCCCAAATCTGGCAAGCAGGTGAGCAAGACCCACCAGCCAGCCATCTAGAAAGAGGGTAGGGGAGCTGTTCTGTGCTGGGAGTTTTACTGAAAAGTTGATTTGCTATAATAGACTAGAAAACACAAAGGAGAATGTTAGTCTCGTATGCAAAAAAGCCAAAAGATCTTAGTCCTGAAATTCATCCTCTGGGACTGAAATGCCCTAGACAGAGCATAGCAATAGCCCACTTAAGAACAAAGTAAGGAAATGCATCACATGTACCAATGGGAGAGAACAGAGACCCAGTCCAGCTTCTGCTGACGTCAACAGAAAGATTCCCATTGATTTCAGAAGTGGGTTGTAGCCCACGAAAGCTTATGCTCTAATAAATTTGTTAGTCTCTAAGGTGCCACAAGTACTCCTGTTCTTTTTATTGATTTCAGTGTGAGCTGGCTCTAACTGCCAAAGAAAGGATAACTCGGGCAAGTTGCAAAATCAAGAAAGTGTGTGCAAGTGTGTGTGTGAGAGAGAACATGCGTGTGTGTATGTTTGCATGTTCTCTTATGGCAAATATCATCAGTGAAACAGTGTATGAGTAATGCATGACAGACCCTCTATTTCCTACTCATAATAACTGATAGGCAGGCCTGGTAAGGCATCGTGCTGAGGTAGCAAAGAATAGGGTTTGAGGGTATAATTAATTAGCTGTAAATGTGTTCATACATTTATTTTAATATTGGTTTTGAAGAGTATAAATGACAAAGCTGAACGGATAGTGAAATTTATTTGTTTCACAAATATTTGTTCAGACTCCAAAGATAGTTTTGTTCTGACCATCTTCAGAATCTTTCATGTTCGTTCTCAGTGAATACATGCCCAGGCTGTTTTTAGTAGCATGAATCCTTGTGTGTTGAATAGGCACAAAAAGTTTATTTTGAATTGTGTTTTCAATTGTAACATTTATAATTCACCCTTTCTGTTGTGTTTAGCTACATAAATCATGTGGCATTTCTTCTGTTCCCTGGTTTATCGATATATATAACTAATCAATACAGCACGAATTACACATTAACTTACAAATGAAAATTCACTGTATTCTTAGTTACATATATTACAGCTACGTAAGCTGCAGCACAAATTGTGAGTTGGATATTCAGTTGACACATTCACAATTCAAACAATCTGCAGGCCAAGGTTTATTCACTAAAGAAAGTCACAAATAATTTTGAACACATCATTGTAGAATTTCACAAGTCTGTTCATGGACAATTTGTGAACACAAGAAAATTAACAATAACAATGATGAGGATGACATTTTTGTGTTCATAAATTGTCCATGAAAAGCTTTGTGAAATTCTAGAATTTGTATTCAAAATAATTTGTGAATCTCTTCAGTGAGTACATTATGATGATGATGATATTTTTTGTGTTCCCAAATTGCCCAGCAATGGATATGTGAAGTAATAATAATAATAATTATTATTATTATGGTATTGCCTAAGAGTCAATCGAGAATGGGGCTCCATTGCGCAAGGCATTACGTAATAGACAGTACCTGCTCTACAACTACATTTTGTTAATTGTGAATGATTCACTCAGTGCCAATAACTAATATCATAGAAACCAGAGATGGAAATTCCCATTAGGTCATCTAGTCAATCCACCAAGCAGTGCAGAATTCTTTCCCTATTTTATTAAGTGCTTTGTCCAGTCTTATTTTAAACATCCCTACAGATGAGGATTTCCCTTGGGAGACTATTCTGTAGTATAATAGATCTCTCACTTTTATCTCTAATCCCATGCTCTCTCTCTCTCCTGTATTTCAATGTAGTTATCACTTATTTACTAAAGTGCTAACATTTTCCATATAAGAATTCCATTATGCCTAATTGCACTCATTTGCAGCAGCACCCCAAATAACAGTCTCCATACTAGACCGTTATTTTGTCTCCCACTCCTCCATTTGGTCAGCACTGCCAGTCTGAACATATTTAGCTCTTCCAATATTTCCTCATAAGACAATCTCTCCACATACATAATCACTTTCAATCTTAGGTGTCTGAAGTTAGACACCCAAATCCACCTAAATACATGTCCTGATTATCCAAAGAACTGAGCAATTGCGGATCCAAGTGATTTCAATGGGAGCTGAGGGTGCCCAACACCTTTGAAAACCAGGCCATGTATTTAAGTACCTACATAAGGTTTTAGACACCTACATTTGAAAATTGTGGTATTAATTGTCCTGATTCTCTTTTCACGTACACAGCTGGAAATCAGAAGTAACTCCACTGAGACGAGCGAAGTTACACCAGTGTATAATTGTTGCAAGGGAGCATAGAATAAGCTGCAATAGATTTCTATTTTTGTGATGATGTACAGTATACGGTCGCCGTTGTGCTACCCTTAGTGCCAGGGCCCGAACCCATGTTGCTGGGCTAGACGCACAAACTGCTGGGAGAAATTCTATGGCCTGTGTTGTTATGAGGGAGGTCAGATTCAATGATGATAAAGGTCCCTTCTGGCCTCCAAAACTATGGGCAATTTGGCATTATACCATACATGAAAAACCAGAGCGTCCTGGTAGCTACTGACATTACAAACCAAAAATACGAAGTGTATTTGCTCTTACAGCGCTCTGCCTTATAAAGAGAGCACACTGTAGAGTGAAAAATTCAACCCGTCCTTAAGTTAGTACACAAAAAAATACAAATAAGTTTCACTCCTACCAGGGAGATGTAGGGCAAATGTAATAACTATTACAATCCCGTGATTACTATTCTTTTGCTAATGTGCTCCACACAGTTCTTTCTCTAAATTACTGAATTATCCTTAGGAACAAAAGGTATTAGGGTCCTACGAGCTTCTCTCAGTTTGTGGTAGGACTAATTCATTAATGTGGCTCCAAACCGGAATGTGTGTAATGTTCTTTCTAATTGGACATGACTGTTTAAGAATGACTTCGGCCTCCATCCAGCTCACACTGTCACTTATGCTGTATAATAAGCTACTACTACTGGCCCATGAATCAATTTTTAAACAATCTGCGGTAATGAACTTGGACGTCTCATTGTTGTTGACAAAAAAATGCACAGTCCTTCTATTGTCAAAGGGCTCAATTATGGGTTCCTTCTGATAAAATAGAGGAGGGGGTACGGACAGTAGTGACAGACTGAAAGAATTGTTTCATCTCTGTGGTTTTGAGAAAGAATGACAAGCCAAAAGGTCAGTTTCATAGAGGTTTACCTTGAAATATCTGAAGACAAAAAAGGCATCTGGAATCATTAGGAAAAGCAAAGTTTGACTTGCACCATTGGAAACCTTTAATATATTACTTTCACTGTACATTTGATAAATCTTTGCCTGCTGGGTGGGAATGTGAGGTTGAGGGGGAAAAAAACCTTTATATTTATGCAGCGGGGGGAATAAAAAGGTTAATTTTAGAAACTTCAGGAATAGCATATAGAGAAATTGTCAATGTTTTCAGGCCATTTGCCGTCTTCCTGACCTGATGGAGTCAACATGGCTAGTAGGAGAGGATGCTACCCACATTGGTTTATGGTATTTAATGTAAGTTGTGATCAAAATGATTTTTTTCCGCAACTAAACCAGGCAGTTGTAGAAATCTAAGATATGTTCTGAAGGAATGGATTTCATTTGCATGCAAAACATTTGCTTTTATAGTTTGAATTTTGTTTGTGATTTACTGAGATTCTCTCAGTCCTCTGACTGCTAAAAATGTAAAAATCACCTGAACAAGGTAGATCTGAAATGTAACAGCATCAAAATATTCTGTACAGGGCTCTTAACACATGTCTGATCCATGGGTGGCTTTCAAGCTAAGTTCCAGACTTTTGAGTGTCTGAGTGCAGGAACCAAGGAGAAAACAAATCCATTCATGTATTAAAAGCATGGTTGCACCATATAATTTTTAAAGTTGAGAAAGTTTAATGAGAAATCACCAATATTTCTTATTGATTTATTTCAATTGATAAGATATGCCAGTGGGAACCTGTGGGAGAAGGTATGAAATGATTTAGAAAAATACAGAGGACAAATTTCCAAATGTGGCCGGTAAGCTTGAGCAAGAAGTTTGCTCTGGCAGGAGAGAATACTCACATGACCTCAGTTATCATTAATGTGTATTCCAAATGGAACCCAAAGCACACACTTCTGCGGCTAAGACTATCAAGGGCTATTGAAGTATGTTGGCTGCATATGTGTTACCTGAAGAGCTCATCAATCAGCACATTGGGCCTGATCCAAAGCCCACTGCAACATGTGAAAAGTCTCCCACTGACTACAAGGGGCTGTGCTCCAGGCCCTATGTGGGTTAAGAGAATGTATCATGCAGACATTTAGCAGGGCATTGGGGAAAATGAGGCTGTCTACTGGTAACTTTGTGTTGTACACTTCTGTTATCCTGCAGGTACACAACATCACTCAGAAACAACTCCAGCAGGATATGTCTGAAATGATAGTTAGGAACTATAGAGACAAGGTGATATCTTTTATTGGACCAACTTCTGTCAGTGAGAGAGACAATCTTTTGTGCTTACACAGAGCTCTTCTGCAGGTGACCTGCTTGAAAGCTTGTCTCTCTCACCAGCAGAAGTTGGTCCAATAAAAAATATTACCTCACCCACCTTGTCTTGCTCACATCCTGGGATCTACATAGCTACAACAACACTGGAAACAATTATGAATTAGCTTTGATTCACCCAGACCAGATTCAGCAAAAGCCTGAGTGGAAAACGAACACAGAGGAAAGAGCCCACAAAACATGCTGCCAGGGTTTTTATTCCTAGATCAGAGGGCTGGGGTACAAAGTTACTAGGGAGGAAGATAGTGGAAAAAAGGTGTTGTAAGAAAAATGGGGGAAATAGTTGGTAGAGGTAAGTTATTTGCTTGGCAGATTGCAAGATCTTTGACGATGTCAGGGACTGTTATTTTCTATATGTTTGTACAACACCTAGCACAGTTGAGCCGAGCGTCTAGTTGCTGCCACATTATACGGGGTAAAGAATAATAATAAATGTCCTGCATCAAAACAGCAAAGGAAAGTTCCTTCTCCATTCCCCTTCAAATTGTGGAGAGGGTTTTTTTTAAATGTCCCCCCATGTGAATGCTAATAGGTACCTGTAAGTGCTAATAGATTATGACTTGCTTTGTAGGACTGCCTCTCTAGTTCCAAGTACTATACTGTGACTATTCTAGTAACATCTGGCCTGAGATGAGCAATACTGGCACTAATATAGAGCCTAATATAACTCTTCTGATTGGCAGAGCTCAACACGCTTTACAAGGCAGGTCAGTGTCATCATCAACATCCTCATTTTACAGATGGAGAAACTGAGGCACAGGGAGCTTAAATGACTTGCCCAAGGTCAGCCAGCAGGCCAGTGGCACAGCTGGGAATAGAATTCAGGTCTCAGAGTCTCAGTCCCCTGCTCTGGCCAAGGAATTAAAACATGTACAACAGGATGGGCAAAAGAGTGAGGGGATTTAGCATGAGCAGTAGATGAGGATGGTAAACAAGACACTAATTTGGGTACCTAACTGCTTGTTTTAGGCACCTAAGTGCTAATTTGATCACTTTGTCCTCAATTCTGTAGTCCTTACTCAGGAAAACTCCATTGACTGCAGGATTGGGGCCCAAAGGTGGGAAGTGGCTGACCTAACACAGATGATGAAGTAGGAAAATTGGATTGTCCGTGTTAGTGGAGTCTGTATGGAGGAAAACATTCAGGGGTTTGGAAGCTTCCTGAAATTCTCTTGTCATATAATTAAAGGTGCTAATGGCCAAATTCTGCACCAGCTCACATTCTATGCAACCCCATTAACTTCCATAAGGTTGCACCAGAGGTAAGTCACTCCAGAATTCAGCCCTATAAATGTAATTAACTAACGGCCACAATTTTAAGCCAAACTCCCTGTTGGTTTGATATTTGAATGTGGAGCTCCATTTATAAAGTAGTTGCAGGGGTATAGCTCTTAGGTAGTCAGATGCTTCTGAGGATGTAATTAAAAGAGCTGGATCTGGTACTTCAGCATCCAAATCAACATACAAATCCGTGGCTCACTTTTCATCATGACAGTTTGGAAACCTTTCTTTGTGCGCGTCTTATTTGTTAGCTGCCAGTATTTGCCATGCAGATTCTTGCCAAAGGGATAATATAAACAAAGCATAATGTCAAGTTTCCCACACAAGTAAGATGATCTATTAGCACTGCACTTTGTACTAATTATTGCTGCTCAGTGGGTGGGGGCTTGTGAAAGGAGATTTATTCATTCAGCTAGCCTAACTTTTTTATTATTTGTAAGTACTTTTGGCAAGGAAGGCGTGAGATATGTATTTTATTGTTACACTGTTGCAAACATTCTAGCCTCCCGCACTCATTAAAACCTCATAACAAATAGTAAAGATGATATATTGCGGTTAGAGAGACTTTCACGTCAGGAGCTCAAAGCACTTTTCAGATGGGGGAAACTGAGGCAGAGAGCAGTCATCTTCCTCTAGAACAGGATAAGCTGCAAAGGGCAGAGGAAACTCAGTGGGGTAGGTCAACCACGCTGTGTTTCAAAATATGTGAAAGGCCATGTGCTGTAGATGTGAGATTTGAGATGTGCCAGTCCTGATCATTACATGCAAGATGCTGTGTGTATGTATAGGGCTGTGGGGGGCAGCATGGCAGTGGGTGGGAAGAGGGTGGGTAGGGGACTCCATGAGAGCATCTCCAGATTTGATTTACTAGTCTTCACAAATTGCGGGAGCAGGGCGGAGTCATGCCAGAGCTGTAAGGGGATAACACAAGCTGAATCTGCTGTGGCAGTGTGCGCTCCATGGTTATCATGGCCCCTGGACGGCCAGGGCTTGTCTACACACAGGGGTTGCACTGGAATATATACATCTATACTGCTATGCTGGGGGAGGGCTTTCCCACCGGTGTGCTTGCAGCAATTCATGTTGCAACACTTGTGTCCACACAGCAGCACATGGGATCAATGTAAGCACAGTGCAGGGTTAGTAGTTATCCTGGCATGGACCTGGGCAGTGGAGTTGAGAAAAGTTGTCTATTCTCCATGGAGCTGTGCAGTGTGGGATTACTCTGTGCCCTGATGTAGCTACATAGAATCATAGGACTGGAAAGGACCTCGAGAGGTCATCTAGTCCAGTCCCCTGCACTCATGGCAGGACTAAGTATTATCTAGACCATCCCTGACAGGTGTTTGTCTAACCTGCTCTTAAAAATCTCCAATTTATTCCAGTGCTTAACCACCCTGACAGTTAGGAAGTTTTTCCTAATGTCCAACCTAAACTACACTTACTGCAATTTAAGCCCATTGCTTCTTGTCCTAGCATAAGTAGGAGTCTACATTGCCATGACAGTGAGGTAACTCCACCAATGTAGAACTGCATCAGTAAAATAAAGGGGAATATTGCTTTTGAGTTAGCTCAGGGGCATAATCTCACCCGGAGTGTACAGTTTGGGGATATGATAGTCTATGGTGAAAACACACCGTTTTTCGTTTTCACCAGTTTGGGTGGTCTGTATGTAACCCACACACCTCTTGGGTGTGGTGTTCTGTCCCATGTAGTGGCATTGAGACCACTTAGAGAGAGATTAATGCGTCTGCTCTACAGCCTGAGCTAAGGGCCACGTGGCTTTTATCTCATGCAGTAGAGGCTCATGCATTTAGTTCCAGAAGCCCCAGGTTCGATCCTGCCCGTCGATGACCAGAGTTTGTCAGTGTTACACTAGCTCTTGTGTGAGCCCTCTGCACTGCGGAGACTTTCACCCTGAATCCCCACCAACTCCCACCATGGGCTAGGACCAGAGCTGTGTGAAAAGTTCTCAGTCAAACCCCAAACCACCTGATGTGATACTCATGTGGTCTCTCGCTTCCTTTCAAACTCATAACTCAGACCACGTTTATGGGAAGGTTTTCTGTGTTTTCTGAACTTTAAGAGGGAGACGTGATGAGAGATTAGATAGGAGAAAAGTGTCAGCACCATGGATGGACAAGAAGCATGTAGGGCTCTACCTGGGCGTTATGACTAAGAGCAATGGGATGGCATTAGGAACAGGAAAATTTAGGCTGACTATTAGGAAAAATCCCAGACAATGAGACACACTAGACTGTGGACTGGTCTCCCAATGACAATGCTGGAAGCACCATGTACTGAGACGTATAGAACTGAACCAAGCAAAATGCTATGAGGGAACAGTCCTGCATTGACACAGAGAGGGATGGGATGATTTAATTAATAGTTAAAATGTTCTAACCACCTCTGTTCTGTGCTTCAACACAGTTGTCATCCTGTGTCATTTCTTCTACCATCACCTGTCTCTCTCCATCCTTTCCCATCTGTTCTTTTCTCCCCTCACCTTGATTTTCCCTCTTTTTCCTTTTGATTCTAAAATCTCTCTTGTTCTTTCCTCTCTCTCTCTCCTCATTTCCCCCACTCACTCGCCAGAGGGTGACACATTGCTTGGTGCCTGGCAGGGGAACCCTGGCACTGGTCTGCATGTGGTAGTCTCATGGCTGTGCTGAGCACCACAGAAACAGAGAAGGAAGCTTGAACCAGTAAGCTACTGCCTAACCCCACAGCCCTGTGTACACGAGCTACTTCTGTAGCAGGGACCACTGCCAAAGCCAGGGAAGAGGCAGGCATTTTTCGAGAAGCAGCCTGATTCTCTCAGCATATTCGTAGTGTGCCCACCCATTTGATAGCACCGTCAGCCAGGTGAAGAGCTGGTAGCCCACCATCGAAGTAAGTCAATATCCCTCATCAAGGATATGCGACATAGTCTGAAGTTGACTGCATCTACATTGCGGGTCACTAGAGAAAGCCCATTTGAAGAGATTGGCCACACATTGCCCTGTCCTGTTCGAAGCCAGTTCAGGGACGACCACAGGTGCCTGGGCAGGTCAAAACCTGGTGGGCAGATGGTTGGGTTGGTGAAGAGAGAGTGATTAACGACTGTGGTCACTGATAATTTGTTACGCCAAGCAGAATCTACTGTCCTGTCCTGTGGTGGCATAAGTGACCATAATGGGCGTGTAGAAGACAAGCAAACTGCGGGTGGTTGAAGATGTCTGAGTTCAAAGACAAACCGCTGTTCTCACGGATCTTGGCCAGGAGCATGATGGAAGCCCTCTCACAGCAAATATGGGGCAGTGCTATGTTACTAAGTATTGGCAGCCATGGCAACGCAGTTGCATGTAAAGTCCTGGTAACAATGTGCATAGCTTTGTTAAGCTCTACATCGTCCAGTCTCCTGTGAGATGAGCGACACCAGACAGGAGCGCAGTACTCTGCTGATGTTCTAAGCATCCAGGCACTCGCACGCCAGGTGAAGCTGGCCAGTTTTCTGAGCAAGTTGTTCTGAGTGCCAACTTTGGCTGCTGCCTTCAAGGAGTTGTGGTACATCAATGACCTCTCCAATGTCACACCGAGGTAAACTGGGTTTGGGTCATGCTGCAGGCATTGACCGTTTAAGAAGATATTTAACTCATGGCTTGCGGTTGCATTATGCAGATGAAATACATTAGAAACCATCTTGGAAAAGCTCGGCTGCAGGTGCCATCGACTACAGCAGTCTGCCATGAGCGTCATATCATCATTCAGGACCTTGTCAACTTCTGAGAAGAGCTGAGCTTGATAGCTGCAGCAGATGTCATCGGCCAGAGTGTTGCTGGCAAGTCATTGCCGTACACATTGGGGCAATGGATCAGCGTTCATGTCACGCTCCCCATCAGTACCCGGGCCAGGCCAGGGAATCTAATGATCCAACCAGCAGACCAAATTAAACAACAAATCTTGGTCACGTACCGTCTGACTGCGACCCCAATGTATCACCATCCGACATTCGAGCCATTGGCTCAGTGCTTCGAATTCTTCAGCTTAATGTAGATTCAGCGATACTAAAACATTTTACGAATTTTGTGTTGAATTTGCTGAATTATTTTGTTTAAAACAACCTTTTTTTCCTAAAAACTCAATGTTTCGGATTGACATTTTCTAAATGAAACATTTTGATTTTTTGGTTTGAAATGACTTCATTTGAAAATGTCCTTTAATTTAATTTTTTTTTTAATAAAAAAGCCATCTAAAAATGGTCAAAATCAAAACAAAATGGGTTGAACCAAACACTTCCTTCCACCCAAAACATTTTTTTTTAATTGTCAACGAACCAAAAATATCCATCATTTGTCCAGCTCTCAGCCCAATTCAAACTAGTGCTGGTTGAAAAATGGGAAAGATATTTTGTGAAAAATTTCAAAATTTTTTAAATCATTTTTCATTCTGCTGGTTTGAAAAAGGAACAATTTTTATTTTGTTGAAATGTTTGATGAAAAATTTTTATAGTAAATGTTTGGTTCCACCCCTCTTCTCTCCCATTTTCCTTTCTCCATCTTGTCTCTGAATAAAGGAGAAGAAAGGGGGAAAAGTGGGACAAAGGGCTAAATCTATGAAAAACCAAATAATCTTTGTTTTCAGGTTTCATCAAACAAACAGAAAATTTTAAAAAGGACTCAAAGTTTTTCACAGCATTTTTTTTATAAAGAGGGTTTTCCACAATATTTTGTTTTTGACCAGCTCTAATTTAAACCTGCTTTACTTTCAAAAGTGTAATGGTTTGTTAGGCCTAAAGCGACTCTAGGGGCCTGGTTTGCTTCTTACTTATACCACTGTAAATCAGGAATAGCTCCATTGAAGTAGGTGGAATTACACTGTTATGAAACCCACATGAGTGGAGAATTAGTGCCTCCCATAGCTGCCTGTTTGGAAGTTGTGGGTTTCCGGGGACAGAGCCTGCAAGCTGCTTACTGATGCCAATTGCAGGAAGTTGCTCTAAGTCAGCATGCTGATTCCCGTTCTCAGTGTGGGCATCCCAATGGGACAGTCCGGTGCATAGAAAGCATGCTGGCACTAGGTGACTTGCTTCTCAAGACAGCATCAGGCTGCCCAACCAACGATTAGAAATGTACTGGAGGGAGCAAAGGGCCTTATTTTGCACTGCCAGTGGTGTAAATCAGGAATAACTCCATTCATTCAGTAAAACTTTTATGAGACCAGAATCAGGCCCAAAATATTTAAGGGGAGATTTTTCAAAATTCCCATTACCCAAGAATCCCTCCTACCATCTCATTATTACTAACTCCCACACCTTCTCTTGCCTGATTGCTATCCTATTGTTGTGTTTCAGGGTATCCACACAAGGAAATCAGATAAAAAGATTGAATACTCTTGCTGGAGCATTGCAACGGAGCACAACTTTATTTCTTAGAACTCAGACCACCACAGTCAGAGAGATAGACAAAGCAGGCTGTGCCCTACAAGAGAGAGGCACCCCACCTTGTTTCAGGCTATTTCAGACTGACTCGGATTGTATGCTTCCCTACAGAGCTCCCTAGCCTGCAAGCAGGACCAGGAATCAACCCCTGCTTTCCACCATCCCCCACCCACACACACATTCTCACTTTATCTTTTTCTTAATGTGACAGCTTGCAGTTCCAACACAGACCTCACCCATTTTTTGCCTTGTGTTTGCCCTTTGTCTTAGGCTATGTCTACACTACAGAATTAGGTCGGATTTATAGAAGCCGGTTTTATAGAAACCGGTTGTATGCAGCCGATTGTGTGTGTCCCCACCTAAAATGCTCTAAGTGCATGAAGTCGGCGGACCGCGTCCACAGTACCGAGGCTAGCGTCGACTTCCGGCGCATTGCACTATGGTACCTATCCCACAGTTCCCAGAGCCTCCGGCGCCCATTGGAATTATGGGTTGAGATCGCAATGCCCGGATGATGCAAAGCAGTGCCGCGAGGGGTTCTGGGTACATTGCGTCAGGCCCCTCCCCCGCCGTCACAGCAACGGCAGACAATAGATTCGCGCCTTTTTACCTGGGTTACCTGTGCAGACAACATACCACGCCAAGCATTGAGCCCGCTCAGCTCAGCTCACCGTCACCATATCTCTTCCGGGTGCCGGCAAACGTGGGACTGCATTGCTAAACAGCAGCAGCAGCTTACTGCCTTTTGGCGGTAGACGGTGCAGCATGACTGGTAGCCTTCATTGGCGATCTGGGTGCAGGCAGCTGTAGGGCTGGCAGCCGTAGGGCTGCATTGCACCAGCCCCTTGCCTTTTGGTAGAAGATGGTATATTACGACTGGTAACCGTCGTCATCGTACTGCAGTGGCTGTCGATCATGGGCACCCGGGCAGACAATGATGGTTATCAGTCGTAGTATGCTATTTTCTGCCAAGTGCCCAATATTGTCTGCTAAGCACCCAGAAGAGGCCGAGGGCTATCTGGGTGCTGGCAGACATGGGGCTGGCAGCCGTGGGGCTGCATTGCACCAGCCCCCTTGCCTTGATGATGATGGTTATCAGACGTAGTATGCGCAGGATGGGGCAACATTGCTACACAGCAGCAACCCCTTGCCTTTTGGGCAGTAGATAGTATATTACGACTGGTATCCATCGTTGTCATACTGGGTATCAGATCGTGCAATAGACCTGAAGGCTAACTGCCAAGCGCCCAGTATTTGCTGCCAAGCACCCAGAAAATGCCAAGGGCTATCAGTCATGCTGCACCGTCGTCTTAAGATGTAAAAAATAGATTTATTCTGTATTCATTTGCTTCCCCCCCTTCCTCCTGCTAAACCCAGGCTTTTGAGTTCAATCTTTGGGGGGGGGGGGCATTCTGTGTGACAGTTGTTTGTGTTTCTCCCTGATGCAAAGCCACCTTTCTTGATTTTAATTCCCTGTACCTGTATGCCATGTCGTCACTCGCCCCTCCCTCCCTCCCTCCCTTCTTCCCCTGGTCCGTCAGATACTACTTTCGCGCCTTTTTTCAGACCAGACGCCATAGCCAGCACTGGGATCATGGAGCCCGCTCAGATCACCGCGGCAATTATGAGCACTATGAACACCACGCGCATTGTCCTGGAAAACATGCAGAGCCTCCTGGACATGCCAAAGCCAAACCAGGACCAGCTGAGGAGGAGGCGATTGCAGCGCGGCGACGATAGTGATGAGGAAATTGACATGGACCTCTCACAAGGCACAGGCCCCAGCAATGTGGAAATCCTGGTCTTACTGGGGCAGGTTCATGCCGTGGACCGCCGATTCTGGGCCCGGGAAACAAGCACAGAGTGGTGGGACCGCATCGTGTTGCAGGTCTGGGACGATGCCCAGTGGCTGCGAAACTTTCGCATGCGTAAGGGCACTTTCATGGAACTTTGTGACTTGCTTTCCCCTGCCCTGAAGCGCCAGAATACCAGGATGAGAGCAGCCCTCACAGTGGAGAAGCGAGTGGCGATAGCCCTGTGGAAGCTTGCAACGCCAGACAGCTACCGGTCAGTCGGGAATCAATTTGGAGTGGGCAAATCTACTGTGGGGGCTGCTGTGATCCAAGTTGCCAGGGCAATGAGAGACCTGGTGATATCAAGGGTAGTGACTCTGGGAAACGTGCAGACCATAGTGGATGGCTTTGCTGCAATGGGATTCCCAAACTGTGGTGGGGCCATAGACGGAACCCATATCCCTATCTTGGCACCGGCGCACCAAGCCACCGACTACATAAACCGCAAGGGGTACTTTTCAATGCTGCTGCAAGCACTGGTGGATCACAAGGGACGTTTCACCGACATCAACGTGGGCTGGCCGGGAAGGGTACATGATGCTCGCGTCTTCAGGCAGTCTCTTCTGTTTCGAAAGCTGGAGGAAGGGACTTTCTTCCCAGACCAGAAAATAACCGTTGGGGATGTTGAAATGCCTATCGTGATCCTTGGGGACCCAGCCTACCCCTTAATGCCATGGCTCATGAAGCCATACACAGGCAGCCTGGACAGCAGTCAGGACCTGTTCAACTACAGGCTGAGCAAGTGCCGAATGGTGGTGGAATGTGCATTTGGCCGTTTAAAAGCGCGCTGGCGCAGCTTACTGACTCGCTCAGACCTTAGCGAAAAGAATCTCCCCATTGTTATTGCTACTTGCTGTGCGCTCCACAATATATGTGAAAGTAAGGGGGAGACATTTATGGCGGGGTGGGAGGTTGAGGCAAATCGCCTGGCCGCTGATTACGCGCAGCCAGACACCAGGGCGGTTAGAGGAGCACAGCAGGGCGCGGTGCGCATCAGAGAAGCGTTGAAAACCAGTTTTGTGACTGGCCAGGCTACGGAGTGAAACTTCTGTTTGTTGCTCCTTGATGAACCCTCTGCCCCTCCCCCACCACCCTGTTAACTCTACTTCCCTGCAAACCAAGCACCCCACCCTCCCCTACTACCCTCCCCCCTTCGAGCACCACTTGCAGAGGCAATAAAGTCATTGATACTTCACATTCAGGCATTCTTTATTAATTCAGCACACAACTAGGGGGATAATTGGAAAGGTAGCCCGGGATGGGTGGGGGAGGAGGGAAGGAAAAGGACACACTCCAATTTAAAACTTTAAAACTTATTGCTATGGAAATCATCTAGGGTGGAGTGAGTGGGTGGCCGAAGGCCCCCCCACCGTGTTCTTGGGCGTCTGGGTGAGGAGGCAATGGGACTTGGGGAGGATGGCTGCTGGTTACAGAGGGGCTGTAGCGGCGGTCTCTGCTCCTGCTGCCTTTCCTGCAGCTCAACCATACGCAGGAGCATATCACTTTGATGCTCCAGCAGCCGGAGCATCGACTCTTGCTTTCTGATTACAAGTTGACGCCACCTCTCCTCTTCAGCCCGCGTTTCAGCACGCAACTTCTCCTCTTCAGCCCGCGATTCAGCACGCCACCTCTCCTCTCGCTCATATTGGGCTTTTTTAAAATCAGTCATTGACTGCCTCCACGCATTCAGCTGTGCTCTGTCAGCGTGGGAGGCAGTCTGAAGTTCAGTAAACATTTCGTCACGCGTCCTTCGCTTCCTTCTTCGAATATTCACTAGCCTCTGCGAAGGAGTAAGATTTGCAGCTGGTGGAGAAGGGAGAGGTTGTTAAAAAAGATACATTTTAGAGAACAATGGGTAGACTCTTTCACGTTAGATTTTGCTGTTCACAACATCACACAGCACATGTGCTTTCGTTACAAGGTCGCATTTTTCCTCTTATATTGAGAGTCTCCTGGTTTGGTGTGAGAGATCACTCACGCAGTGCCAGGACACAGATTTCAGCTTGCAGGCAGCCATGGTAAGACATATAGTCTTTGGGCTTTTTTAACCTTCTTAACATGTGGGGATGGTTTCAAACAGTTCTGCCCTCATTTCCCATACCAAGCACCCGTGCCATTTAAAATGGGTTTGCAATGTAAAAGGAGGGGATGCGATTTCAGGTTTAACATGCAGCACAAACCCAACTAACTCCCCTCCCCCTCACACCCAATTCTCTGGGATGGTCACTTCACCCCTCCCCCCCACCGCGTGGTTAACAGCGGGGAATATTTCTGTTCAGCAGACCAGGAAGGGGCACCTCTGAATGTCCCCTTAATAAAATTGCCCCATTTTAACCAGGTGACCGTGAATGATATCACTCTCCTGAGGATAACAAAGAGCGATAAGGAATGGATGTTGTCTGCATGCCAGCAAACACCGGGACCATACGCTGCCATGCTTTGTTATGCAATGATTCCAGACTACGTGCTACTGGCCTGGCGTGGTAAAGTGTCCTACCATGGCGGACGGGATAAGGCAGCCCTCCCCAGAAACCTTTTGCAAAGGCTTTGGGATTACATGAAGGAGAGCTTTCTGGAGATGTCCCTGGAGGATTTCCGCTCCATCCCCATACACGTTAACAGACTTTTCCAGTAGCTGTACTGGCCGCGATTGCCAGGGCAAATTAATCATTAATCATTAAACACGCTTGTTTTTAAACCATGTGTAATTTTTGCAAAGGTACACTCACCAGAGGTCCCCCCCTGTGTGCCCTCAGGGTCTTGGGTCAGTTCGGGGGTTACTGTTTCCAGGTCCAGGGTGACAAACATATCCTGGCTGTTGGGGTAACTGGTTTCTCCGCTTCCTTGCTGCTGTGAGCTATCTATGTTCTCTCCATCCTCATCTTCCTCGTCCGCCGAACCCGCTTCCCCGTTTGCAGAGAGGGACTCATAGAACACGCTTGGGCTAGTGGTGGCTGCACCCCCTAGAATGGCATGCAGCTCCGCGTAGTAGCGGCATGTTTGCGGCTCTGCCCCGGACCTTCCGTTTGCGTCTCTGACTTTGTGGTAGGCTTGCCTTAGCTCCTTAATTTTCACGCGGCACTGCCGCGCGTCCCTGTTATGGCCTCTGTCCTTCATGGCCTTGGAGATCTTTTCTAATGTTTTGCCGTTTCTTTTACTGTTTCGGAGTTCGGCGAGCACTGCTTCATCTCCCCAGATGGCGATCAGATCCTGTACCTCCCGTTCGGTCCAGGCTGGAGCTCTTCTGCGATCCTGGGACTGGGACTGGGACTCCATCATGGTTACCTGTGCTGATGGGCTCTGCATGGTCACCTGTGCTCTCCACGCTGAGCAAACAGGAAATGAAATTCAAACGTTCGCGGGGCTTTTCCTGTCTACCTGGCCAGTGCATCTGAGATGAGAGTGCTGTCCAGAGCGGTCACAATGAAGCACTGTGGGATAGCTCCCGGAGGCCAGTAATGTCGAATTCCGTCCACACTAACCCAATTCCGACCCCCTAAGGTCGATTTTATCGCTAATCCCCTTGTCGAGGTGGTGTTAGGAAACCGGTTTAAAGGGCCCTTTAAGTCGACAGAAAGGGCTTCGTAGTGTAAACGTGTCCAGGCTTAAGTCGATTTAACGTGGCTAAAGTCGACCTAAACTCGTAGTGTAGACCAGGCCATATAGATTGTTACCTTTCAGGACTGACACTGTGGTGTTTTTTAAGGCCAAACTCTTCTTTCTGGCAGAACCTGGAAATCTCCTCCTACAGTTGGTGTCTGGCAAGGTTGATTATTATTTGTATTTCTCAGATTGCGATCATCTGCATCATAATCTTTAACAGTTTTCCCCCTCTCTCTTCTGCCTGGACTAATGCCGAACAGGCCTCTATTGTTGGGCCACCCCGCACAACAAGAAAATTAGCATCATTTGGGCATGTTGGGGCCACCCCAGCAGCTACAAGCCATGATTACGGTGCATGTGGTTAGTGCGGCCTGCAACATCAAACAGCTTGTTTACAACAGATGTAATCCGTAGTGATATAACAGGTGTATAACAGTCAATACCAGCATTGTAGCGATCAAATAGCTTCATGGCACATTCACATTGATCCAGTATTCATCCAGCCCCCTGAGGGTTTTAGTCTATGATTTATGTGACTCACTGGGAGGTTTAGGCTCCTTTTTGGCATAACACCAAACTCGAGGCAAGAATCAGTATATAATTTACCTTTGCAATAAGAGCTTTTTAAATCCATGCTATTAACAAGCCAGGTTTGTCAATGGAAATTTTAACAGGGGGCTTGTTAAAGCATGCTGAGATACGTTTCCTTCCAAAGGGTGATTCATGCACTGCAGCCCCTATTACTCTCCTGGTTTTATATGCTGAAATGCTGATGAATTAAACAAGAAAACAATATTCTTTGCAAATTTTCACAGCCTCTTGTTAATGTTGTGAATTTTCCTCGAGAGCCCTTTGTATATCAGACTGGGAATGTTCATCATAGAAGAGAGTTGAATAAGTGGGGGTATGATAAAGGCATATAAAATAACAAAGAAGTCTAGAGAAGGAGATCAGGAGCTTTTGTTCTGCATGTTTCATAACACAAGAACAAAAGGGACATTCAATGAAATTGAAAAATGGCAAATTCAAAACCAATAGAACAAAATACATTTTCACTCAGCGTATAATTGGACTGTGGAACTCACTGGCACAAGAAGTTCATAGAGGCCAAGAAATTATCAAAGATTCCCGAAGACACTGGACATTGGTATGGACATCAAGAATATCCAGAGTTAGAATTGTTGTTGCTAACAAAAAAAATCTGGAAGGGTTATTAAACTTCATGCATTAAGCCAATCTCTAATTAGCAGAGGTTAAAATGAGACCAATGAGGTGAGCAGGCAGATTACCCCACATCTACCTACTGTGGGGTTCTTCATCTGAAGCATCTGGGGTTGGCCACTGTGGAAGATGGTACAGGCGAGTCTCATCTTACGCTGGGGTTACGTTCCGCTGTCAGCGCGTAAAGCGAAAATTGCGTATAGTCAAAATTACATTGAGTGTAATGGCGGGCAGAATTGCCCGCACTACAGGTACAGTATTTAAATTGTTATTTTTCTCTTCTTTTTTTTGTTTTTGTTTTTTTGTTTTTGCCGACCGCGCAAAGCTGAATTCGCGCATGTTAAATGCACGTAAGATGAGACTCGCCTGTATACTGAATCAAATGGGCCTTGGGTCTGATCCTGCCTAACAATTCTTGTGTTCCCTTATGTCTCCTTCTCCTACAAACATTTCTGTCTTTCATGGAAGACATGCTGCTTCTTACCCTGGAATCCCCCACCCCAAACCTGTTCATCAAACCACCTCCCTCTCCCCAATCAAATCCCTCTTGAAAACTCAGACCTGCCAGGAAGTCTACGAGAAGTATGTGTGTAGATGAGATGGGGTGGCAGTAAGATCCCCAAACCCAGAAAGGTGACTTACTGAGTTACCATGTTATCTCATTACTATCACCCTTGTTTCTTTGTCTGTTTGTGATTCTCATGGTATCACATTTAAACTGCACTGCATCTTAAGGTCATTTCTTCACCATGGCCCAGGTCTGCTTTGGTGGCCTATGTGAAATGAATACAAGATGATGCCTAAGGCCTGGTCTACACTGTGGGGGGGATCGATCTAAGTCACGCCACTTCAGCTACGTGAATAACGTAGCTGAAGTCGACGTACTTAGATCTACTTACCGCGGTGTCTTCACTGTGGTAGGTCAACTGCTATCACTCCCCCATCGACTCCACCTACGCTTCTCGCTCCGGTGGAGTACCGGAGTCAATGGGAGAGCGCTCAGCGGTCGATTCATCGCGTCTTCACTAGACGCGATAAATCAACCTCCACTGTACTGATCGCTGCGGAGGTAAGTGTAGGCATGCCCTAACTGTGTCATGGCCCCATCTAGTGGCTGGCCCACACAGAGGGTAACAGCATACTACTGTTACCTACGGAGTGGGTTACTCCTTTAAAGCAAGTAGCAGAGGCCTGTGTTTTGAGCTACAGTTTGTAGGTTCTAACCCCATTGACCCATGGTGGGTTCATTGCATCAGCTGGATAATCTTGGTCCAATTTTAAATGGGCAAGTGTCCACAGCACAAAACACACCACCACAACTGATGCTAGTTAGTATCTTTGTTGGCAATCATAGCTGAGCAGCCAGAGATCAAATGCCCAAGGAGAATGAACAACCTTTACAGCTCTAGAAGTTGTCCTTTAACAACAGGGCTGAGGTACATTGCTGGGGCAACATTTGAAGGAAGCTGCCACTGTGTGTACTGTAAAGCAGCAAATGACTTTAGTTTCCACTGATCGTCGGGCTGGTAACTTTCATAAGTGCTAAATGCAATTAAAGAAACAAACACCCTGTATCGTTCTCCAGCAGGAGAGATCTTATCGCTTGTGGGTTTCTATTTTTACATAGTCATAGTTTAAAGGAACGTTTTTCTACATGTGGAAATTCCCTGTTTTCTCCTCCAAATTCTAAGATAAGAATTGCTGCTAGCTGGCTCCACGTTGTCCAGCACTCTATATTACAGAACTCCTGTCTGCCTCCAGGCACTCACGCAAAGACATGGGCCTGAACCAAAGCCCAGACTGAAACACCCTTGGGATCCAGACTTACACCCAAACTGCACAGCTCCCTAGATGGGATTTTCAAAAGCACCAAATTCCGAGGGACTTGTGATCATAAATCGCTTCAGGTGCTTTTGAAAATTCCACCTCATCTCTAGTATGGACTAAGGCCAAATTTTCAAAAGTTCCTAGTGATTTTGGGTGCCTCCAATTTTTGTTCCACCCTTGGGACTTTAAAAAGGCCTGATTTCCAGAAAATGCTGAGCGCCCACTCTCTGACAATCAGAACCCTTCAAGATGTCTTGAATTGGGCACCCCAAAAACTGCAACACCCCAAATCACTAGTCACTTTTTAAAACTTAGGCTTAAACCAAAAATACTCTCAACCTTTGGGGAAGTTTGCCTCTGAATAGAGATGTACATGTTGCAATTCAGACCTTTGAATGGGCAGAATGCCCACCCCACTCTTAGGGCATGTCTACACTTACCTCCGGATTGATCAAACCAGCAGGGGTCGATTTATCATGTCTACTGAAGATGCGACAAATCGACTGCCGAGTGCTCTCCCATCGTCTCTGATACTTCACCGGAGCGAGAGGTGCAGGTGGAGTCGACGGGGGAGCATCAGCAGTCAACTTACCGCAGTGAAGACACCACGATAAGTAGATCTAAGTACGTCGACTTCAGCTACGTTATTCACGTAGCAGAAGTTGCGTAACTTAGATCGATTTCCCCCCCCACCACCACCAGTGTAGACCAGGCCTTATACACACAGACACACTGGGTTAGTGTCCAAACTCATCTTCTTCATGGGGTTTGTCTTGTCATCTTAAATCAATAAAGCACATAAAAGCCCAGCCCAAGTTTTCTCCTGAATTTGGTTTCTTCCCAGGGTTTTCTCTGCAGGGCTCCTCTGTCCCTGTCTCTGATTTCTCTACTTCAGAAAGAGGCTCAAGTCTTTTTTGAACCTCTGGGTAGGAGATAATAGGGCTCCCTGGTCTGGGGAATCATCAGAAATAACTCTGCATCACTTTGCTGGAGCTTAGAATCTGACATCCTGTCAAAGGGCACATCGCTACTTGTAAGTTGGCTATGACTACATTGAAACTGCTACAGCAACGGGAAGGGCTCTTCCATCTCTGTAAGCAGTGGTGGATTAACACACTGACACATAGGGCTCAGGCCCAAGGGCCCCAGCCAATTTGGGGGCCTCTGGCAAGAGCACCAGAACCTTGGTGGAAGTGGGGAGGCATGAGGCCCCACCACTCTCTGTGGCCCCACCCCCTGCTCCTCCTCTTCCCCCCCAAGACCCCACCCCTTGACCAGGCCGGAAGCCAGAGCTGAGCCATGGTAAGAACCTCCCAGGGAGCCTGGACTACTGTGCGGAGCCCCAGATCCTCCACCTGCCCTGGGGGGAGGGCCAAGGTGCTTGAGAGCAGCCCCTGGTCCATGTGCCTGCCTCCTGGGGCACGCCGCCCAGGGCAGGTGAAGAATCCGGGGCTCCCCACAGTGTCCAGGGCTCCCTGGGTGGCTCTTACCATGGCTTGGCTCTGGCTTCTGGCTTGGCCAGGAGGTGGGGCCTTGTGGGGAAGAGGAGGAGCAGCAGGCAGGGCTTCATGGCGAGGGGGAGCTGAGGCCCTCCTCAGCTCCCCCACTGGGAAGAGGATGGTGCACTGGCAGGGGCTGCTCTCTGGGGCAGGGGCGCTGATCACTTTATCAGCTCCCTGGCTGCGAAGCACAAACCCTGCCAGCACCGCTCCATGCCTGCCCAACGCTTGCAGTTTGGGAGGTCAATGCGGCCCCCTGACTCCAAACTACTCCCATGTTAAAAAGTGGGCAGGCTTGGGTTTTTAATGAGGTGGGGGGCCCAAATGTTCTTTGTGCCCGGGACCCCAATAAATCTTAATATGCCTCTGGCTGTAAGTAACCCACCTCCCCGAGAGGCGGTAGCTAGGTCAACGGAAGAATTCTTCTATCAACCTAGCTCTGCCTACACTAAAGGAGTTGGTCGGCTTAACCATGTCATTCAGGACTGTGGATTTGTCACACCCCTGAGCAACATAGCTGGTTGGCCCAAATTTTTAGTGCAGACCTGGCTTAATTCTGTTTCCTAGTAAGAAGTACAAAGGCCCAGACCCTCAAAGGTATTTAGGCGCCTAGTTGCCGTTGGTTTCAATGGGAGTCAGTTGTATAAATACCTTTGAGCATCTGGGCCTAAGGCCACAAAAGCTGCAGTGACGCAGCTGCACCACTGTAGCCCTGAAGTGTAGACATGCCCTACAGTGTCAGAAGGGGTTCTTCCATTTCTGTAGTAAACCCACCTCTCCAAGAGGTGGTAGCTAGGTCAATGGAAGAATTTTTCTGTTGACATAGCATTGTCTAAACTGGGGCTTCCATTGGCTTAACTATGTTGCACGGAACATGAAATTTCACAGCCCTGAGCAAATTAGTTAAGCCAAGCAAGGTAGTTAACTTTGAGGGCCATGTCTACTCTACAAAATTATGTCGGTGTACAGCCGTCATTAAATTGCTTGTGTGTGTGCACACTTGATTCTTTGTGCTGGCAGTGTGTGTCCTCCCCAGGAGTGCTTGTATCAGTTATACAGTCGGTGTGGGGGCATTGCAAGATGGCTCCTGAGAGCCAGTAACAGTCAATGTAAGCAATACAATGTCTACACTGACACTGCGTTGACATAATTACATCGACTAGGACCCTATGCGCCTTGGGGAGGTGGTGTTACTAAATCGGCGTAGAGAAACATTTACATCAGTGGGAGCCAAATTTAACCAAAGACCCTTCTACAGCTAGGTTGATGCAAGGCAGCTTACATTGACCTAACCCTGCAGTGTAGACCAGGCCATAGTGTAGACCCAGCCATAGTGTAGACCTGGCCTAAGGCCTTGTCTACATGGGAAAGTTGCACTGATATAACCAGATGTATATGTAAATGGATAGAATTAAACCGGTGCAAACTCCTGTGTGGACATTCTTATTTTGGTTTAATGGTAGCCTTTTTTTGGTTCAGATTAAGTCAACTGCAAACAGGTTTAAGTTAACCTGAAAGAAGTCACTCTTAAACTGAAAGAAGAGCCACTACACGAGGATTTTTACCAGTTTAACGATGTTAGTTTAAAAGCCAAGTTCAACTGGTGCAACTTACCCATGTAGACAAGAGCAGAGCTCTTCCTAGGGGACAGACAGCCACATCCCCAAAACACCTTCTACCCGTGGCACGAACTTGCACCCAGGAGGGAGGCCAAAGCCGGATCAGGCTTGGAGAATCAACTGCCCTGTAAGCAGTTCCTCCAGAACTGGGCTGAGGTGCATTGTGGGGAAGCCTGCACTGCTGCCACATGTGCCATTCTGGTTTCACTGCCACATGGAGGATGTCGGGCAAGGATGTCACCATTGACCGTACTCCTTAAAAGAGGTGGGAGCAGGGAGAAGAAAGGATGGACGCTCTCAGTAAGCCAGTTTCTCCGGACTGCAGAGCAGTGATTACAACAAGTCAGCAGAGTGGCCACTGTGCTTTTTGCACAGAACGCTGATATCTTGCTTTTTTGGACCGCGTTTGCTTTGTTTGTTTGTTTGTGCTCAGCTTGCCTGCTGAGCTTTTCTCTGCTGCATTCAGATCCTGGGGTTGCCTGCCTCACTGAGTTTGCTTGCAAGCCTGATGCCTTTTGTTGGCTATTCCATCATGCATCCACCCCTGAGAGATTTGGGGATCTCCTATGCATCCCTCCGCACAAACCTAAATCTTCTGAGCAGCCCAGCCAGCATTCAAATTCACTTGAACCGTTTTTCAGGTCTGACCTGGGCAAAGAGCAAAGTAGCCGCTAAGGGTATGCGGAGTGCAGCAGTTTCTTGTTTCTCCTCCTGTCCCATTGCTACTGCTAGAAAGCCTTCTTGTTGTGGAAGCAAAAATGGTGCAGCTTCTTTGTTGACAATAAGCTTGAACTTGAAACCACTGAAGATAAAGGCAAAACATCTGGTGATTTTATGACAGCAGAATTGGGCCCCAGGCTATCAGCAAATGAATGCACTTATCAAGCAGTTGGAGACCCAGATGAATACTTATGGGCATTTTCTAAGTGCTAGTGTTTAGCTCACAGTGGAAACCATCCAGGAAAACCTATTGATTGTAAATACATCTCAGGAGACACTTAAATCAGGACTGGATTTGGGATCCGTTGCATTTCTTGTATAAAATATCCTTCTGTCAAGGGATTTTGACACACTAGATAAGTCTCCTAAATCTGGAAGATTTGTTATCCCCATTGTGCTAATGGGGCGTGTCAGGCACAGAGTCATGAAATAGTTTGCCTATGATCGTGCAACACATCAGGGAAATAGCCAAAAATAGGACCCAGATTTCCCTACACTAATCATCTTGCCACCACAGGCCAAATTATGAGTGCAAATGCGCTGGGTTAGGGAAAGGATCCTTGTAATGAGAAGATAATAGCTGTGTTTTACTGGTTTCCCTATATAGACTCATAGAAAAGTAGGTCTGGAAGGAACCTTGAGAGGTCTCCAAATCCAGCCCCCTGTGCTGAGGCAGGACCTAGTAAACATGGACCATCCCTGACAGGTGTTATTTTTTGTCCAACCTGTTCTTAAAAACTTCCAAGGATGGGGATTCCACAATCTCCCTCGGAAGCCTGTTCCAGAGCTTAACTACCCTTATAGTTAGAAAGTTTTTCCTAATACGTAACCTAAATCTCCCTTGCTGCAGATTAAGTCCATTACTTTTGTCCTACCTTCTGTAGACAGGGAGAACAACTGATCACCGTCCTCTTTATAACACCCCTGAATATATTTGAAGACTCTGATCAGGTGCCCTCTCAGTCTTCTTTACTCGAGACTAAACATGCCTAGTTTTTTAACCTTTCCTCATAGGTGAAAGTTTCTAAACCTTTTATCATTCTTGTTGCTCTCTTCTGGCCTCTCCAATTTGTCCACATCTTTCCTGATGTATGACACCCAGAACTAGATACCGTACTCCAGCTGGGGCCTCACCACTGCTAAGCAGAGCGGGACAATTACCTCCCATGTCTTACATTCAACACTCCTGCTAATACAGTGCAGAATGATATTAGCCTTTCTCACAACGGCATCGCATTGTTGACTCACATTCATATTATATATATGTTGGGGATTTGGCACAAGCCAGACAAATGAGACAATGATGCTTTAAGGCTTTTCTCAGACTGATGCAGTTACTGCTGTTATTATCCAGCTGGCTAAGCTTAGGCGCCTGCTTGCTAGTGCCAAATATATTTTCTGGGAATGTTACAATGTTAGAAAACACTTAGATACGAAACTTCATTCTTTATGGGAAACTCTTGTTAATATGGAATCACTGGATGGCAATCTCCTTAAGAATTCCATTCTCTCTGATAAGGAGGTTTCCTCATCTAAACAGTGGGCCTGATTCCCCTCTCCCTTATACTGGTGTCATGTCATTGATTCCAGGGACACATCTCCTGATTTGCTCCTGCAGGAGGGCAGAATCTGTCCCACTGTTTTCGGCACTACTTTTTATGTCATTGTTTTTGATTTTAGTGTGGGAATGACTTGTGTGACCTTGCAGTGCTCAGCATGACAAGGAATTAATTCCACTAGCACTTGTTTGTTATCACTGCCTAGCAATGTATTTTGATGTTGCAAATGATTTTCTACTCACCCCTTAACTGGGGTCTTATGGGCATTTAAAAGATAGCTTCATTTGTAAAAATGAAAAAAACCTGTATTGCCGACTTATTGCAGGTTTGATTCTCTTGTGTTAGGATGCCCAGGTTTTACTGTGTATCTTAAAGACCCATAAAGAAAACGAAGAAAGGGGAAAGTTCCATATTGGTCTTTTTGGGGCCCCATCCTGTCCTATATGCCTTCTGCAGTAAAAATTCCCAGTGAAGCCCACAGTATGCAAGGAATGTAAGTTGAGGCAGTATACACTGGGGCTTGATGCTGTTCACCCTGGAGTCAATGGAAAACCCTGAAGCAGGATCAACCCCCTTCATATGCAACATGCTCAAGCTAATAACCAAGCGATATAACATTTTCTCCCACATTCTCGCTTTCTGTTTCCCCAATGCCATCTCCTTCTTCCCCAGCCAAAATAAAACCATACTGGCCAGTGTCCACCTTTGAGCTTCTTACTCATCTGCACACAAAAAAATTGCAATATATAACCGTCTTTATTTTTTTATAATTTACAGTCATTTACTTAATCTAAATTCCTTTCAAACCCTTTTAAATAGCTCAGTGATGATCAAGGAATATTTCCTAGTTATATAAGAACATAAGAGTGGCCATACTGAGTCAGACCAAAGGTCCATCCAGCCCAGTATCCTGTCTTCCGACGGTGGCCAATGCCAGGTGCCCCAGAGGGAATGAACAGAACAGGTAATGATCAAGTGATCCATCCTCTGTCGCCCATTCCCAACTTCTGGCAAACAGGGGCTAGGGACACCATCCCCACCCATCCTGGCTAATAGCCATTGATGGACCTATCCTCCAGGAATTTATTTAGTTCTTTTTTGAACCCTCTTATAGTCTTGGCCGTCACATCTTCTGGCAAAGAGTCCCACAGGTTGACTGTGTGTTGTATGAAAAAAATACTTCCTTTTGTTTGTTTTAAACCTGCTACCTATTAATATTTCTCCCCATGCTTCTTTTTAAACCAGCTCATAGAAACCCTGTCTTTGCTGCTTTCTTCATCCATGCTGATTATCAGTCTATCGCCTACAGCGGAACTTCTGCTGCTGGATAAACCATAGCTTCTCTCTGTGCTGACTGGTGATGGTGTGATGGTCCTTAAACGGAAGGCTGATGTCATGGTTTAAAAATGCATCTTGGCTCTCGCATGATAGATGATTTTTCCTGCTTCTGGCCACTCTGGAAATCAGATAGAAACTGCCTCTCTTGTGATGTTTCAGCATTTCTGCTTCCATTCCTGGCCAGAATCAAGTTAAACAGAGGTATAAACGCATGGGAAAACAATAGGAGAAAAAAAGTAGAGGGGCCTTGCAATGTCCTGAGGATACCTCCTCTATATTCCTGACCAGGACTTTGAAGTAATCAAAATTGATTTGAATCCCCAGATAATCCATCCTGGGGTTTACATGGAGAATTGCCCATACATACTCCATAGGGTTTGGGGAATTTAGTCAGTTCCATGCAAATTCTCTGACAGTGCATATATGATCAATCAAGTTCACAGCAATGTACCTCATTACTGAGTTTCTGGACCTTGATTTATAAGGCCCACCCAGGAATCTGGGACAAAACAACCCTGATGCAAATCCCCCCTGCCCAAACTTTTGGGATGTGTGAAATCTGAACCCAGATCCAGCTCCTTCCTGTCTTTCTGCAGGATTTCCCATTTCACAACGTCTTTTGTTTCCTCGGTCCCAAGTAGAGTCCTTTATTATAACCAAGAACCTTTCACTGCTGAAAACGGCTTGCATTTTGATCTAGTTTGAAACAGCCCTCCAGCCACCTAGTGTATGATGATGACTGATGTTAAACACCATTTCCTCTTACTTCAGGGTAGTAAAAATAAACAATAGTCTACTATACTTGCCTCCATCGAGGAAAGTACAGCAACCAGTATTTACAGATAAACATAGCTACATTGCCTGCTGGGATCTGTGGCACTGAATTTAGGCCTGAAGATTAAAAACCCAGTTGTGTTTATAAATCAGCAGTGACATGCCAGTGTCATGTCAGCAATGGAAGGCAAAGGTCATGTTGACTGCAAGCAGAGGCACACGCTACAGTCATATTCATAAGCACGTCTGTGTGTTAGCAGGTAATTTTGTGCATAGGAATTGTTTGGGGTTTTTTTACGACTTTGGGATAATGAGACATGTATTTTTTTTTTTGTAATGACTCCTTATAGTAAAGTTGTTTCTCCCCCTCTGTCTGACTTTTTTTTTTAATGTTCTAAGAGTGTTCTTTTTTTTCTGGCATCTCAGAGTTATATTTTATGCCTCGATAAATGTAATTAAGGCAGTGGCTGTACTTACAACTCCTGCCGAATGGAATTCATGTTCATCCAAACTTGTTGGTAAAGTTCTTGGCTAGGACAATGTTTTTATAACAGAGGCACTTGCCAAGTATGGATGTTTATCACTTCGACAGTAACAATTAAGGCCAAACCCTGCTCTCAGTGACACTTGTGTAAACCCAGAGTAACTCCATTGAAATCACTGGGTCAGACTTTATGGTAAAACCCCTGAAAGGCAATTAGAGGGCTCTCCTCCAACCCAAACCCTCCCCAGCACATGGAATCCCCACTTCCTGGAGGATGTTCCATGGAGTCTGAGGTAAGGGTGAGGGAGGAAGATGCTACCTCACAGGGGGACCAAGTTTCTCCTCTCTTTCTGATTTGAGGCTTTCTCTAGCTCCCTATGCAGTACATATCCTCCTAATCTTGGAGTGCTGTTCTGAGCAGTCTGGGTATGAGGGAAAGCACAGGGTGGTGGAATATCTAGCACTGCTACATCCTTTTCAAGGACCAGCCATATTAAGGGTACACCTCTACCCCGATATAACGCGACCCGATATAACACGAATTTGAATATAACGCGGTACACCAGAGCTCCGGGAGGGGGGGGAGGGAGCTGCGCACTCTGGCGGATCAAAGCAAGTTCGATATAACGCGGTTTCACCTATAACGCGGTAAGATTTCTTGGCTCCTGAGGACAGCGTTATATCGAGGTAGAGGTGTATATCAACTATCTCAACCTACACCAAGCAAGGCTGACCCTTTAGCTTGGTTCAGATCTCACTGTTGGGCTAGGTGCTCAGATATGACACTGGTGGGTACAATATAAACACCTAGATAGATAGGCCCTGAGTTCTCTATGCAGCTTCAAGTTTCCAGGATGTCTTTAGTATCAAGATCTGGAATGGGGACCCATTTATCGTGGACAAGGCTCTGCACGCTGTGGGTTATCAAAGAGGCCTTTTCAGACCTGCCCATTCAGGCACATATTGGACTTCTAGTTGTCATCACCTAGAGGAGTGGGATTTAAGATCCTCCTGGAGTAATCAGGTTCACTATATGTGAATTTCTGCACTGGACAGTCTACCTGATCAGAATGGAAGGTGGTAAGGTGATAAGGAACAGCCAGCATGGATTTGTAAAGAACAAATCATGTCAAACCAATCTGATGGCTTTCTTCAATAGGATAACGAGTCTTGTGGATAAGGGAGAAGTGGTGGATGTGGTATACCTAGACTTTAGTAAGGCAATTGATACGGTCTCGCATGATATTCTTATCGATAAACTAGGCAAATACAATTTAGATGGGGCTACTATAAGGTGGGTGCATAACTGGCTGGATAACCGTACTCAGAGAGTTGTTATTAATGGTTCCCAATCCTGCTGGAAAGGCATAATGAGTGGGGTTCCGCAGGGGTCTGTTTTGGGACCGGCTCTATTCAATATCTTCATTAACGACTTAGATATTGGCATAGAAAGTACACTTATTAAGTTTGCGGATGATACCAAACTGGGAGGGATTGCAACTGCTTTGGAGGACAGGGTCATAATTCAAAATGATCTGAACAAATTGGAGAAATGATCTGAGTTAAACAGGATGAAGTTTAACAAAGACAAATGCAAAGTGCTCCACTTAGGAAGAAAAAATCAGTTTCACACATACAGAATGGGAACAGACTGTCTAGGAAGGAGTACGGCAGAAAGGGATCTTGGGGTTATAGTGGACCACAAGCTAAATATGAGTCAACAGTGTGATGCTGTTGCAAAAAAAGCAAACATGATTCTGGTATGTATTAACAGGTGTGTTGTGAGCAAGACACGAGAAGTCATTCTTCCGCTCTACTCTGCTCTGGTTAGGCCTCAGCTGGAGTATTGTGTCCAGTTCTGGGCACCGCATTTCAAGAAAGATGTGGAGAAATTGGAAAGGGTCCAGAGAAGAGCAACAAGAATGATTAAAGGTCTTGAGAACATGACCTATGAAGGAAGGCTGAAGGAATTGGGTTTGTTTAGTTTGGAAAAGAGAAGACTGAGAGGGGACATGATAGCAGTTTTCAGGTATCTAAAAGGGTGTCATAAGGAGGAGGGAGAAAACTTGTTCACCTTAGCCTCTGAGGATAGAACAAGAAGCAATGGGCTTAAACTGCAGCAAGGGAGGTCTAGGTTGGACATTAGGAAAAAGTTCCTAACTGTCAGGGTGGTTAAACACTGGAATAAATTGCCTAGGGAGGTTGTGGAATCTCCATCTCTGGAGATATTTAAGAGTAGGTTAGATAAATGTCTATCAGGGATGGTCTAGACAGTATTTGGTCCTGCCATGCGGGCAGGGGACTGGACTCGATGACCTCTCGAGGTCCCTTCCAGTCCTAGAATCTATGAATCTATGAAACCACATCCAGCTTTTCAGCTCCTTCTCCCTCCATTATACTAGTTAGATTTCCCCCCGTCCCATTGTTTTCACAGTAGGCCCTCCTACGAGACATGCCCATTTCGCTGACCCTGAAATATTGCTCCCCGCAGTCTTAGCAGCACAGTGCTGTTTGTTAGTCTAAGAGACCATGTGACAACTCTTATTTTAACCAACAACAGGGCTAAAGCCTCAGACTCCAAAGCTGAGAGCTGTAACAGACTCACTGCCTCTGTGGATGGGACACGGAGCAGGATGTGTGACAAACACTGACTGGAGGACGCTCACAGATCACGCCTAGGTTAGAGCGCATAAAAGTTTTCCACAGCCTGACTCTGATCTCCATTAATGTCAGTGGCAAAGCTTCCATCTGCTGGAATGGATGCAGGAGGAGGCTCTAATTCTTTAGATGTCCTGGAACTTTACCGTACTCCAGCTAGAATGAGTCGTGACTGACCAAATCTGCCAGCCAGGATGTCAGTTCAGTAAAGGTAGAAGTTAACCTGACCCAGGGAAGGGCATTCTAGTCCATAGGGGTCTGATGTTAAAAAAAAAAAAAAAAAAAAAAGTTCCCAGCTAAACAGTATTGTAGAGTTTAGAACAGCCCACAGATTACTGTTGGCACTTCCAAGGCCTAGCTGGCAGGGAGATCCTGAACCAAAACAGACAGATTCCCTGCTGTGGCATTGTTTAGAACGTTTAAATGGACTAATTAAGTCTCTCTAGCGTGGGTGATATCGGGTCAGTCTTTTTTTGTTGTTTCTTCCCCCTCCCCCCGCTTCCCTTTTGCAGGTCACCACGGTATGAACTGAAATTGCTGTCTGCCACAATATCCCTGCACACGGTGTGCATTTGGATCACACTGAGCTTCTAAATACTGGAACCACTTTGCTTTTTAAACATTTTATTGTCAAGGGCTGGATAATTTTCTGACTGTAACGTTGTGTACCGATGCAAGCGGAGATAACAACAAAGGGCAATGAAATCTTCTGCTTCAAGGCATAAGCTGGTTGCTGCAGAGGTCAGACAGGACATTCCCACACCCTCCTGCTCAGTATTGCACAATCTGCTTGGCATATTCTGAGTTTTTCCCTCTTCATCTGCAGCATCGGGCACTGGCTGCTGCGCCAGGCAGAACAATGGCCTCTGCGTTCATTGTTAGCGTTGCATTATTGATTTTATTTTATATTTATTATTTATTAAGAGTATTACACCATAAATATATATATGGCACTCTACAAACAGAGGGCCTGGCTGTCAGGTATTTCGCCTGTGAGCTTGGAGCAGGGAATCTGGGGGCAAGGGTGGCCCTATGCCACCTTTACACTCCCCATAATCTGGGGCTCAGCAAGGCTCTGTCTGTGCCCCAGAGCTGCTGCAATTGATGTTCTGCTTCCTATTGCTCCCACTGGGAAGGAGAGGACAGCCACAGTGAACTCTGGCTACACCCTGACACACCACCCGGCCCCTGATCCGCACCCTATGCCAGGGTGAAACTTGTACCTCAATTCTAAACAGGCTGCAGAAGTGCCCTGCATGGGGATTTCTTCATAGAGCTTTTTCTACCCACTTTAAGATCCCTTTCTTCTTCTTCTTAAGTGGTATCTCCATTACTGGAGGTTTGCAACCATGGTAGCCCATTCTGTACAATCCTCGGCTAATCTTTTTGTGCATGAATAAGACTTTGATCCACCCAGGATACCACATCTTCTTTATGTTCTTTCCTGCCAGTGCCCATAAACAGGCATTGCTTGCTGCACCTCTTAAAACGTGCCCTACAAATCGAATCTTGCTTTTCATAAGCTCTTTGACTAGCGTTTGTTGAGTTCCAGTTATCTTCGGTACTTTTGTGTTGGTTATGTGATCTATCCATGATATTTTCAGAATTCTCCTATTTCACTGTAATTTGAAGGACTGCAGTTTCTTTATTACTGATTAAGTAGCATAAAAAGTCCTCATTGTCATTGAGAATTAGGACCACAGAGTAAGGCATATTCCCTGCTCCAGAGATTTTAGTCCACAGCTCTAAGCCAGTGGTCCCCAACGCGGTGCCCGCGGGGCATCTATGTGTGCCCGCATACTGGCCGGCGGATGATTTTCGGCGGCATTTTGGCGGCGACGCCTCTTGATGACGCCGGTTCTCGGTGGCATTTTGGCAGATGCTCCTCCGCTGGCTACGGTCCTTGGTGGTTCGTCATCCGGCACCTGCCAGGCGAAAAAGGTTGGGGACCACTGCTCTAAGCTATGGCTATAGCATTAAAACCCTACAACAGAGCTGCTTGAAATCTTTTATTAATGTGTTCCTTATAATTTTGGTTTGGGTTCGGTTGGGGTTTATTTAATTTTGGGGGGGGGCACAAAAATGGATTTATCATCTGGTTTTTGACTAAATTTTTCAGGTTTTTGTTGAAAAACCAAAACCCCAGAAGGTTTTGGTTTTCCTCAACTGAAAACTGATACATTTCTACCAAAAACATTATACATATTTTTTATATAATATAATGTGGTGAAAATTTAAAAAGAGAAAGGAAATAAACCTGTGTGTCCATCTGAGTGCACAAATGTGTCTTGTTGTGGCTACATATGCACCAATCGTGGTTCTCACAGGTCAGTGTACATGAAGTTGTGGTTTTCCTTGCTGTCCCTAGTGTGGAGTGGTAGGGGTAAGGATGCACCCTGTGATGTCACATGGTATGTTGGGGGTGTAGGGAGCAGTGACCATGGAGTTCTCATTCTCCAAGGACTGCAAAGAGTGGAGATTTTTGGACCTGTAGGTCAACCATAGTCTGCAGCATTTGGGCTTGCTGCCTGAGAAGACTCACTATGCCTGGTTCATTTCCCTCTCTCTGTCCTGCTGGGGCTCCTGGCCCTGTGTTCACTGGCTTTGTTCCATTGTAGCACTGGCTTGTAGGATCTCGCAGAACATGTCCTCCCTTGTCCTCTTCTTTCTTCTCCTCATCAAAGTCAGGTATTCTGCGGGCCTGGAGGGGACACCCCTTCAGGCTGCCACGCCAGTAGCTGCTGATAAAACCAGACATGTACCATTGGATTTACAGGCACAAAGGAAAGGGAAAGAGAAGTTTTAAAATTCCCTTCCCTTATTCCCATAAATACTAATAAGAAATGCTTACTGGCTCTTCAGTTTTGGAGCACCTTTGTACAGCACTGCTCTCCACCTCCAGCCCTGGTGGGTATGGCCAGCCCAGGACGAGGGGAAGGGGTTTTCAGTTGCATGAAGCTATAAAAGTTCAGTTCCTGTTTCCATGAGTACAAGTACAGGGCAATGGCACTGAATATTGGCACTATTTTCCACAGGCAGTGGTGAATGTAGCTGATATCTCACTCCTGAGGGTAACAATGGTACAGAGATCACAACCGCTGCTGGTATCCCACAGCCGCCTAGGTCCATATGCTGCTAGGCTGTTCTCGGCAATGGGGTCAACTGGACTCACTGCAGAGTGGAATGGAAAAATGTCCTAGTGTTAGGGTGAGCAGATGAGAGGAAGAAAATATCGGGACACATGGGGGGGGTCGCCGGCGGAGCAAAAAAAAATAAAAAATGGCGGCATGCCACCGGCGGAGAAAACAAGCAAACAAACAAAAAACCGTGGGACAAACGCCTAAATATCGGGACAGTCCCGATTTTATCGGGACGTCTGGTCACCCTACCTAGTGTGGGGGAAGAAATAAGGCAGCTGCCCCTGCAAGCCCCGCCCCTGCGTCACCCAACAAGGGAATGAAAAGCACATGCTAGCTCTGTTTGTCTCTTGTCTCTGTTGTCTCTGTCTCTTCCCATATAAGTGAAACAATGCAAAGGTGCCACCTTTGTCTTGTTAACTTGGGGATGGTCCGGGCACCATCTTTAAATGTGAACATTGTAAGGTACAATGCATGTGCACACTTAACCAAGTTCCCTTCCCTTTCATCGGGCTCATCCACACTTGCCTAGTGGGACTGGCTAGACGGTGGCGAAGTCTCAAACAAGTCCTGACTTGTGGCATGGCTGGAGCCCCTCTCCTCCCCCATCTCCCACCCTCTTCCTTTTCCTCCTCTTCCTTGCTGTTCATGGCAGGGGTCTCTGTCTCGGACTCCTCTGAGATATCCACAGTGGTCTGCAGGGTGCTGGTGGGGTCTCCACCAAGTATGACATGCAGTTAGGTGTAGATGTGGCAGGTCTGTGGCGCAGCACCAGGTCTATTGTTGTGCTCCCTGACCTTGTGCTACGCCTGCCACAGTTTCTTCATTTTCACACAGCACTGCTGCTGATCCCTATTGTACCCCTTTCCCAGTATCCCCCATGCAATCTGCTCATAGATGTCCACTTTTCTATGGCCATGTCTACACTACAAAACTTTTGCCAATGAAATTAATGTCAGCATAAAGCCACCGCAGTTAGTACATCATTTGTGTATATGCATACTTGGCTCCTTGCTGCTTCGGTGCTGCACATACTCACCAGGAGTGCTTGTGTGAATGTACAGTGCAGTGCACCGTAAGTAGGTATCCCAGTGTGCAATTCTCCACTATCCATCTTTTGGGAAGCTTTGGCAATGCATAGTGAGGCAGAAACGAGTCACACAGGGGTGACTGGGTCTACAGGGTCAATTTCCCATCATGCAGCTTTCTCCATCCCATAATGTGTGCCTTGGGCTCCTCAGAGGTCCACTGAGGTATGTAGGGTGGTGGTGGGATCTCCACCAAGTATGGCATGCATCTGTTTGTAAAAGCAGCATGTCTGCAGCTTGGCACCGGATTGACTGTTGGCCTCCCTGGCCTTCTGACACAGTTCCTTTGCTTTCACGCAGCGCTGCTGCTAGTCCCTGTCGTACTCCTTCTCCTGCATCCTCCATGCAATCTGCTTGTAGATAGCCACGTTTCTACAGCGGGCCTGTAGCTGTACCAGCACAGCCTCTACTCCTCACAGGCCCAGGAGCTCCAATATCTCCTGTCTACTCTAGGCCAGAGCACATTTACTATCAGTCCATGTGCATGGTGCTGACGTGGTCCTCTGGGCATTTGCACACAACAACGGAGAGCTGCTAAGTGTGCTTGCCAAGGTGGGCAATCAGGAAAAGGCATTTCAAAAACGTGCAAGGAGTTTTAAAGGGGATGAGGGTGGGCTTTCAGTTTCTCTGACCCCTGAGCAATAGAGTTTAAAATTGCATTCAGAGCAGTCACTGTCACAGGGACAGTGGGACAGCTGCTGGGGTCAACACAGTTCATCCAGTGTGTACACGCTCACTGTGTCAGCAATGGCTCTACACCATTCAGAGTGATGGTCTTACTGTATCGTGGTGCTTATGTTGGCCAGAGACAACTCTGAGTATAGACACATGCACAAATAGGTCAACACAAGGCAACCTATGTTGACTAAACTTTGTGATATAGACCAGGCCTTAGTGACTTGTCGAAACTTACATGGGAAGAGTGTTCCAGAGCCAGTACTTGAACCCACAATTCCCAGATCCTAATTCTCTACCTTCCTGGTAAGCCATCCTTCCTCTCCAAAATGTTGCTTTTAATGTCCCCAGACAATACATTTTATTACATTAGCATTAACATTGCCAATGTGTACTAGTAAGATAAGCATAAAATACTTTGCAAGAGCTAACAGAGAAACAAATATTAGAAACCCAGGGAATTCAGAGCTAAAGCTGCTATTCTCAGATAACACAATATTTGCAGCTCACATCAGAACAAGAACCTCAGCTCTGTCCCAGTAGAGTCAAACCAAGCTCAATGAGAGAGCCACATTCCATGACAATGAGGGTGGGGGGATTTCAAGGAGTGGGAGTGAGGAGATGCTGCCACCCATACAAATTGTTTTCATTTCAATACAAAAATTATGGTTGTGACGGTGTACCCTATAAGGCTTCATGAGAATATGCTTATGAATGTATATATGATATAACTGGAATAGGTTTTATGCTACATATGCCATGTAACATATCTATGTAAAGGTTACGATCTACTGAATACATTCCTCCTATTTGTATGCATGTATCATTTTTGTACTTGAAGTTAGGAATATTGGCTGTATACTTGCTTGATTTCTATTGAGAAAGGAATGTGCAAATTAAGTGCCCAATCAAGAACCACTGAAGCCAACAATGAACTCGAAGACGCCAATCCACATCGGAGCTTTCCCAGGAATGTGGCTTGGCTGGTAAGAAACTCATTCATACATGGACATGTGACTTGCCATGTGACTCCAAAACTCCATCTTGGAGCTGGACTTTGCATAGGAGAGAGGAGGGGGTCTCCACCCACAAGAGAAAGTCTACTTAAACCCCTGGGAGACCCCTCCATTTGGTCTTCTGCTGGCTAAAGAGATAGCCTCTCCACCCCTAAGAATACCTGAAAGAAACTGGAACAAAAGACAGTAACTGCAGGGGGTGTGAGTGATTGCTGGACCCAGACTAGAAGGAGACTAGTCTGTAAAAGGAAGCTTACTGGAATTCCTCTAAGGGTGAGATTTTATCTGTATTCAGTTTATTTCTGTATTAAGCTTAGATTTGCATGTTTTATTTTATTTTGCTTGGTAATTCACTTTGTTCTGTCTGTTACTACTTGGAACCACTTAAATCCTACTTTCTGTATTTAATAAAATCACTTTTTACTTATTAATTAACCCAGAGTACGTATTAATACCCAAACAGCTGTGCATCTCTCTCTATCAGTGTTATAGAGGGTGAACAATTTATGAGTTTACCCTGTATAAGCTTTATACAGGGCAAAACGGATTTATTTGGGGTTTGGACCCCATTGGCAGTTGGGCATCTGAGTGTTAAAGACAGGAACACTTCTTCTGTAAGCTGTTTTCAGTTAAGTCTGCAGCTTTGGGGCATGTGGTTCAGACCCTGGGTCTGTGTTGGAGCAGACTGGCATGTCTGGCTCAACAAGACAGGGTGCTGGAGTCTCAAGCTGGCAGGGAAAGCAGGGGCAGAAGTAGTCTTGGCACATCAGTTGTCAATTCCCAAGGGGGTTTCTGTGATCCAACCCGTCACAATGGTAAATGTTTTTATTAAATTATAAATTTGTAAGGGAAAAATATTAAAGAAAATTAAATGTGTGCTGTAAGCTATTGGCAGGAGTTTGGTTCGAAAGCAACAATGCAAACATTTCTCAGTGGAAGCCTGAAGATTTGTTATACATGGATTACCAGTGTGGCTACAGAAAAAAAGTCAAAGAACAAGAGTCCACCAGTGTATTGACCCAGACCGTTGCTGGTTACACAGGGCCCTCTAGAGTTCACATTTGGGTTACAGCAGCACTCCCCTCCACCCCTTTGGTTTTCAATAAAAGATAATTTAAGATCATTAGCACTTTGCGTCTATGGCTTAATGGTACTGGCATGGTTCCATGAAGCCTGGACATGCACAGGCTGAAAAGTGCTAGTTAGTGATAGATCCGAATGGTTCACATTACGTGCCGTATCAGTCTCAAGTCTTCACACGTAGTGTGCCTAGCTCAATTCAAACTTCCTCTCATCTCTGGCTTCCTTAAATGACAAAAAGGAAGCCATAGTTACTCATTAGCCCCATTGTCAGTGACAAAAAGCTGTGCGGAAGTTTGGTAAAAACTTCTATGCAAGGTGCATCTTGCACGAAACACAAGTGGTTATGATAAGCCAACAAAGTCCTTATTGAAAATGGAGACTCTTCCAGGCCGAAAGGCCTGTGGGTCTTACTGTGTGCTATCTATAAAGATGGCCCAGGTGTCAACTGGTGGGGTTGAATCAGAGTGTGTCTTTAGGGCCAGTTGGAGTACATGGAGTTTTCCAGTGTGGTCCGTATCCACGCTCATCTTTGCTAGAGATGTGTGCGCTGCAGAGGCCAGAGACCCCAATATGCAGTGCTCCAGCTAGATGCAAAGGGCTGTTACAAAACTTTGGGGGGGTTTCTCCCTCATGCTGCAGGCCCTATACACTGCAACAGCAGCTTACGGGGGCTGTTACATCCCCTTATCAAACCAGGTAAGAACTCTGCCAGTGCAGGCCCTGTGTAAAACAATCGGCGTCTGCTCTACACAGGCCCCCTCTCACGTCCTAGCATGGAGGTCACATCAGAGGTGGGAGGGTAGCATACACAGCTATGGATATTCTCCACTGCTGCAGGTTGAGAACAGCCCATAGGCAGCCCTACAGGGGGGTGCCATCAATTAGAGCAACTCCTGACTGCTGTACTTTATGCCAAGGGTTGTACCAGCTCCTGAGCACCCAGAATAAGGAGGGAACAAAGGAGGCTTAAAACAGGCTTTGTCCCATTGCTCCTGGGAAGGGCCCACATCCTGGAGGGGTGGCCCTGAATCTCAACTTATATTGCAAAGGGGGTGGAATTGCTACTACAAGTTAACATGCTGAGTGAAGCTCACTCCAGTAACTGGCGGGGGGTGGGGGGGAGAGGAGGGGCTGTTGGAGGTGAAGGTTTATTTCTGCAACAAGTAGAGGACACAATTCATATTGTATACAAGGCCTAGCCCCGAAGCAGAGTCAATTCAGTTCCAGAGCTGATCTGGGCAGTGCAGGCCAAGCCCCAGCACCGACCAAACCTGCTGGACTTCCCACGGCTCCAGCCATTCGGCCACTTGTGTTTAGGGCCCAAGGAAGCACAATACTTACTGCTCGGTCGGTAGCTGCGCAGTTTGATGGGTTTGTTTTTAGTGCACGTTTTTAAAACGCCAGCCCACACTCTGGCCCTTCTGCTCCATTTTTTGAGAAGCCTAGACAGCTAAATAGACTGTTTTTAAAAAGAATCCATACGGGTTTGCTCCAGTTAGCCCCTCCTCATGACCTGTTCCCTCATTTTACTAGCCTTGCTTTCATTCACTCTGTTTATCCACTGGATTCATTTGTATGAATTGTTTGGCTGGGGAAGCAGCTGCTTACCAGGCTATCTCGCCAGCTCCCTCTTCCTCTCTGTTATCTCTCGGAGCTATTTTACCTATCGAAGGGGCTCTTTTTTTAATCTAACACTGTGGAGTCTGGCAGGCCACCTTAAGCACCTTGCCAGCAATTGATCTGGGTAATGCTCGATTTGCAAGGACACCATGTCCCTTTGGGATTCGCCACCATGAGGATGATGAGGACTGTGGTGCCTGAGAGCTGCTTACAAGAGTGGGCCAGATCCTACGAGGCATCTACAGCGGTTGAAGGGCACTTGGCCTCTCACAGGAAGCACTCAGCTACTTGCAGGATGGGGCTCCTCTGGTTGCACCTCCAGATGCAAACCCAGGTCATCCCGGCCTGTTGGCAACAAGTACCTTCTCTTGGCTTGGTAAAGCTTGAAGCTTAGCCATGCAGAGAGAGCAAAGCTGCAAGAGAGTGCCTGGCTCTCCCCACCCCCCACCTGCAAACCTCCACACGAAAGGAGTCTCATTTCTGTGAAGCCTGCGTGGAGCTGGCAGGTTTGTGCTTTAAGACAGACATCAAAGTCCCGTCTGGAATGCGTGTGGCTCTACCTGGCTGCGAGAGATGCAGAGCCAATGATCATTAAACAGATACTGCGATTGTTATCGAGCCATAAAAATCAAGGGGAAGCAGAATTCAGGCTTGCCAACAATACCGGTTATTGTTCTCCCCGTGCGGCGCTTTATTAAGCACTATAATCATCTTAATATTCATGTATCTCGGCAGCCATTTTTTTTCTTTTAGCTTTTCAACATGTTCCATTCTGGGAAGCGCTTTTCTTGCATCTTCAGGCAACTCACTCCCCCTCAGGGCAACAGGTGTTTGGTCCACACGGCACTCAGACGACTTCCCTCTCGCTGCAAAGAAAAAGGGGATTTTCTCTTCATTTTTTTAAACTAATTAATGCGGCTGTGTTCAAATTATGACATTATTTCACTATCAGTTAGACCAAAAAAGCTGTGAGCTCTTTGCCACCCAAAGATCTCGCTCCTCTGCTTTGCATGTGTTCCCCACTAAGGCGGGGCTGCCGGCTGCCTTAGCTGCTCTTGCAAAAGCCAGCGGCGGAAGCTAGGGGTTTCCGTTAGCAACGGGTTAATGGCCAAAGTAATAGCTGGAAAATTCAAAGCAGCAAAATTTGGGTCTAGCTTTCAAACCCAAAGGCCAACGTTCAGGGATGTTCGGGCTCTGGGAGCTTGGATCGGCCCATTTTAGAGAAAGGAGCATTTGTCAAATTCAGCACTGGAGTAAGATTTGGAAGAATATTCTCGGGGGGGGGAGCTTTTAACCCACTTGTGTTTGCCATTCCTTCACTGTCACCCAGGTGGCAATTTGCTGGCATAGCCCTTATTTAATGTAGGGCCAGAAAATAAAACTTACTATTTGTCAGGCTGGATCAATAGGCCCTAAAATTTCATGTACCATCTGCCGTATTCTTAATCTGTTAGGATATGTATTCACTGCAGAATTAACTCGTGCTTTTACTCAGGTGTTGTCCACAACCCAGCTCTCATCCACACACCAAACCCTCTGGCTGAGTTTAGTGGTGCTTTCAACCCAAGTTAGCTGGCCTGTCTGGGGATGTAGGCTCAAGCCAGAGTGTTGCTTTCCTTCTGTCTAGAACCCACCCACTTTGGGAAATCTAGACACAGGCTAAACCACGCATGTGCTGATAATCCTCCAGTGCCTTCCCCTCAGTTCTTCCCATGTGCCCAGAGGGACAGACAAGTCCTTTCATAAGTCACCGGGGAAGAATCATAGAGCAGCTCAGTTTCCTGCAACACAAAGAACCATGGGATATGCCTTTGACGTGTAGGTGCTCACACCCGGGGTAGGCTAACCCAGTCAGGCTAACTGGGTCACCTGAGTTAACTGCAGTGAAAACATGCCTTTAGTGGTCCACCAGCAATGGCATGAAGATCAAAAGGTCCCACTGCTCTCACCCCTCTGCAGCCCTCTCTTTTCACAGAGCTGATTCTCCTTGCCCATGGACTCTGGACTTCTCCCATGACCCTGCTCGTCTTCAGCGTCCCAGACCTGTCGCTTCATTCCCCACCTCCACAACCTCCAGCCAGCCCACTGCTCCTCCACTGAGCACAACCAGTGCAGCAGCTCTTCCCCTAGACCGGCCACCACAGCTGCAACTGCTAAATGTGCGCCAACCAGCTTGGGGTCCCCGTGACCCGGGCTCCTCTCCTTCCTGATGCTCCCCTGCAACCCAGCTGCTTTCCGGCTGCTGCTCTAAATCAAAACCAAATAAACACAGTGCACTAGGCATGAGCCTCAATAGGCCTATGTTTGTCTTTGAAAGACAGCAGGTCTCAGCACCTTTGGGCTGTGACTAGAGCTGGTCATGAATTCTTTGGTGATTTTTCATTGGAAAATGCCAGTTCATCCAAACCATTTCTCAGGTGCAGGATGGACTTTCTGGGGGAGAGAGAGAGAGAGACCCACCCAGATCAGACAAAAGCCCACTCACCTGAAACGTAGAAGATGGAGCTTCCACCTGGCTCACCCCCATCCCAGGAGTGCACCTTAACCACTGGGCCCCTGGCTGTTCTCGGGTGAGTCTCACTCTAATTTTTCATGAAAAAATTGCAGTTCATGAAAGTTTCCTCCCAGTGCAGAGTGAAACCAAATTCCAAAACCGCACCATATTTCGCAAAACGGAATTCTTCTTTTCCGGCCAGCCCTAACTGTGACGCCATTAGCCAAATGGCATTTGACATAACTAATCTCCAGACAGAGTTGAGTAGCACAAACCTACTGGGATTTGCCTGTAACCTGCAGAGCTAATGTAGGCAGCCTTTCCTAGGCTATCTTTGCGGTTGACAGCTTTAACAAAGAAAGTGTAATACACGGTAGATTAAAGTGGCAGGATGTTTATTTTGGGATTAGAGAGTAAAGAAATGTCTGTGACCCTGAGATTTATTTTTCAACATCCTCTCTGGGCTCGACAAAGTTTTCTGAACGGTAAAGGTGTTCTGTAAGCAGATTGCAGTAAATTATAACGTAATGCAACTGTTGTCAGGTAATTCAGAAAACAGCTAATTTGGGATATTGTTTCATTTGCAAATACCATGAAGTCTCTTCTAAACAGCCACTCAGAAGACAAAGATTATCTCTTAATAAAGATGGAGCAGAATCACATTCAGCAGACAGGAGGGTACTTTGGGACGGTCCTTTATAAGACAGGTGGAGCTTGCCTCAGGGTTCCACTGTCATTGACCTGCTCTCCTTACTCATGTAGCAACTCATGTGAGCAATCCTACTGAAGTCATTGAGCGTACCTGAATGAGAAATGAGATCAGAATTTGGCCCAATACGGGCCCAAATCATTGTCACTGTTCAGTTGTTTACACCAGGGCAAAATGAGTGCAGAGTGGGTGCAAAGAGCACGTACAATGCTAAGCAATGAGAATAGTGGGATTTTGCAGCCACTTTGCACAGGTGTGAATGTCTGAGCTAGGCCTACGGAGCCTTATCACGGTATTTACTTATTAACAAGCACAGTTTAAACCAGACTCCTGGGGTCACAGCCCTCTAGGGTGACCAGATGTCCCGATTTTACAGGGACAGTCCCGATTTTGGGGTCTTTTTCTTATATAGGCTCCTATTACCCCCCACCCCCGTCCCGATTTTTCACACTTGCTGTCTGGTCACCCTACAGCCATCCCTTGATAAAGTTCTGTGCAAAATTCAAAGGAAGAATATGGGTATCTAGATCTTCTCCATATCTGGCCCATAGCATCTGAGCATGCCACCGTCTTTATCCTCACAACACCCCTGCCACACAGGGGAAAAGCTATTAGCCTCATTTTACAGCTGGGGAACTGAGGCACGAAAAGGCTAAGGGCAGGTCTATACGTAAAAGGCTGTATTGGCGCAGATGTGCTGCTGTAGCGCTTTAATGAAGACTCTCTAAGCCGACTGGAGAGAGTTTCCCATTGGCATAGTTAATCCACCTCCCCGAGAGGTGGTAGCTACTTTGGCAGGAGACGCTCTCCCGCCGACATAGCACTGTCTGCACAAGGGGTTAGGTCGCTATAACTCTTTTGCTCAGAGGGTGTGGATTTTTCATACCCCTGAGCAACCTAGTTATGCTGATATAGGTCTGTAATGTAGACCGGACCTGTGCCCCGGATCTCAACGGTAGGTAGGTGCTTAGCTCCCATTGAGATCAATGGGATTTGGTTTTAGGTCACACAGGAAGCTTGCAGCAGAGCCAGGAATTGAACCCAGGTCGCTGGCTAGTACTTTAACCATTGGACTATCCTTCCTTTTACAGCACTCACTGGGAACTGCTAACCTGAAAGGCATGTGAAGTCTGGAGGAGCCATTTGGAGCTGGGTCATACTGTTAAGGAAACACTGGTTCACAGTGGCTGCCTTTGCTGCTTGTCTCCCATGTGTCACATATTTTATGATGTGACTTTGGTGAGAAAACAGGGGCGTGCGCAGGAATTTAAATTTGACCCTGTGATGGAGTGTCCCTACCCTGCACCGCCCCCAAAGGGTTAACTGTGCTCTGCAGGCTGACGAAGCCCCGCCCCGACTCTGCTGGGCATGATCAGGCTGGAGGCAGAGTATAAAAGGAAGCAGCCCAACTCAGTCTGGGCAGGCTGCTGAAGTGGGGGGAGGATGCAGACTTCAGGCCCCCTCCAGGGAGCTGCTACAGGCCCCGACTACAGAGCTACAGCACGCAGAGCTCCAGACAGACTCCAGGCTGCCTGATGAGCCCGGAGAAGAGACTGGGTCGGCTGGAGCTACACCACTTGAGGACCCCAGAGACCTGGAGGAACAATGGAGCATTGCCAAGGGAGAAAGGGTAGAAAGCAGCCCAGGGAACTTAGACTTTTCTCCAGTGAGTGAACCGGGGAGCCAGTCAGCGTGTTTCGGGAGGATCCCCGCTGACTCGGTGTTGAGCGCCCTCACCACTGGCAGGGTCCTGGGCTGGGACTTGGCAGAGCAGGGAGGGCCCGAGTCCCCCTCCCAGGGCTGCCACACACCCGTAGGTGGTGCCCCACTTCCCCAACGAGCCAATAGGCTACACGGCACCCCAGAAGTGGGCACCTTTCTTGACTCTGGCCAGTAGGCCATACTGCCCTGAGCGGAAGGGCTACTTTATTGACTCCATTCACTACACAATACTACCACGTTTTATAGCAAGGGTCATCAGCATAGGACCTAACTGGCTGCGGTACTGCCTCTGCCCTTTCTTTTCACCACACGTGACCTGACACCCTGTGATGGGGTGTACCTACCCCACGACACGCTCTTTCCAACCCCCCACCCCGACCCTGGGAGGAGCTCACTCTTTTCCCCTCTCACTCCCAGGAGGAGTTCACTCTCCTCCCTGCCCCTGCAGCTGGGAGGGGCTTGCTCTTCCCCCCGCCACCACAGCCCTGGGGCAGGAGGAGTTCAGTGCCCCCAGCAATTATTGGGTGGCCCATGCCCCTGCTTCCCCCCCCCCCCGCCATGCATGCCCCTGAGAGAAAGTAGCTGGGTAAAGAAACCTTAGGGAAAGGCA
>NW_020664417.1:91209317-91224852 GCF_002925995.2 Terrapene triunguis | reverse complement strand
ACCCTGATCTTGTGGGGTCGCCCGAGTTCATTCCCCATGCTCCTGGGAGCCTGTGCTGAGAATACCAACAGAGGTGCCAATCAATGGCAACTTGAAGCCACGATTTCTGGGAGTTAAAGACTCCTTTTATCTATGAGGCTGATTTTTTTTTTTAACTGTCTTATCACAATGGGGCACACACTCACTGGGGCCTGGGTAGCAGTTTTACAGGGGAGGGATAGCTCAGTGGTTTGCGCATTGGCCTGTTAAACCCAGGGTTGTGAGTTCAATTGTTGAGGGGGCCACTTAGGGATCTGGGGAAAAATCAGTACTTGGTCCTGCTAGTGAAGGCAGGGGACTGGACTTGATGACCTTTCAGGGTCCCTTCCAGCTCTGTGAGATAGGTATATTTCCATATATTATTATTTTTTTTTTATATTATTCCAAAATAAGAACCGGACTATGCCCAGTTTTTGTACCAGTATAACAAGGTAGGTTTGGGCTTTTGGTGAGTATTACGGAGAATCGTACTGGTATAATCCCCAGTGTAGATACAATTATACTAGTATAAAAGTGCCTTATCCCAGTATAGCTTATTCCCCCTCCCGTATGGGAATGTGTAACCTCTCTTTGTACTTGTATAATTGTACCCAGGGGGGCACGGATCAGCGTTCACGTCGCACTCCTCGTCAGTACCCCGTCCAAGCCAGGGAAGCTAATGATCCAACCAGCGGCCCAAATTCGGTGATTAATCCTGGTCACCTGAGGCACATTGCTCATATGCTAAGAAAAAGAACTGTGCCCACACCTTGGGGGTGGGGAATAGTATCACTTTAACTAGACCAGCATAGTTAAATCTCTACAACTTTTGTGCATAGACAAGATGTTATGGCCAGATCCTCAAAGGTATTTAGGTGTCTAACTCTCATAGGGGCACCTAAATATCTTTAGGGCTTTGGGCCTTATTGTCCACACTACACTGAGATAACTAAAGATGTGAATTATAACTGCTTTAAGCCTCTTCTGCGCAAAAAGTAGTACTGATTTAAGTAAAGGTGTAATTTTTATATCAACTTAAACCAGTACAGCTTTGTGGGGGCACGTATACTGGTTTAAAGCTGGCTTATGTTGTTTAACTTGCATCTGTCAGTTTATAGGCTCAAGTTAAAATGATAGAACTAGTTTTAAACCAATATCAGAGTTCACACAAAAACTGCACCAGTTTAGCTAAACCAATGTAAGTAAACCCAGTGCAATTTCTGTGTGCACATAAGCCCCTAGTTTTTTCAGCTCCAGTTTCCATGTAACCAAGGCCTGAGTCTGTCCCACTATCAGTCTGGTACCTTTTACAAGCAAACAAATCATTTAAAAGAATGTGTGTGCTTGCAATGCCTAGCACAGTCTGTGATTGGGGATGATAGGTACTACCATAATGCAAATAATAACACATAATATATTAATGCAAAGTATGAAGTAATGCATGTAGTGCAAAGTACTGCATTTTAGGAAGGAAAAATGAAATGCACAGCTACAAAATGGGGAATAACTGGCTAGCCAGTATTACTGCTGAAAAGGACCTGGGGAGTCTAGTGGATCACAAATATAAAATGAGTCAACAATGTGATGCAGTCGCAAAAAAAGGTTAATACCATTATGGGGTGTATTAACAAGAATGTCATATGTCAGAAACGGAAGGTAATTGCCCCTCTCTCCATGGCACTGGGGAGGCCTCAGCTGGAATTCTGTGCCCATTCTGAGCACCACACTTTAAGAAAGATGTGGACAAATTGGAGGAAGTCCAGAGGAGAGCAACAAAAAATGATAAAGGGTTTAGAAAACCTGACCTATAAGGAAAGGTTAAAACAACTGGGCATGTGTAGTCTTGAGAAAAGAAGACCAAGAGGGGAACAGATCAGTCTTCAAATATGTTAATAGTAGTTATGAAGAGGATAGGGATCAATTGTTCTCCATGTTCACTGAAGGTAGGACAAGAAGTAACGTTTGGCTTACTCTGCAGAAGAGAGATTTAGGTTAGACATTAGGAAAAACTTTTTAACTCTTAAGGGTAGCTACACTCTGGGAACAGGCTTCCAAGGGAGGCTGTGGAATCCCCATCACTGGAGATTTTAAAGAACGGGTTGGCCAATCACCTGTCATGGATGGTTTAGGTTTTATTGATCCTGCCTCAGTGCTGGGTGTTGGACTAAATTACCTGTTGAGGTCCCTTCCCACCCCACATTTCTGTGACTCTATGATTTCATAATTAGTTATTAATTATACCGTTATATACACATCAGGTTTAATAGCTGAATGTTGGAGCCCACACATCTGTGGAAGAGCGAGCTGAATCCTATTCTACCTGACACATGGCAATTTTGTTTGTGATGTAAGTCCCATTCCCAGACTTGATACCACAGCTGAGGATGTAAGAGTCGGGAAGAGCACAGCTTGATCTTCAGATCCCTGGCTGAGTCTGCAGTGGCAGCAGTTATAGCTGGACGTCACTGAGAGAATAAATAAACAATCTTTTTCTTGACTGGGTTAAATTTTTCCCTGTCAGTGTGACTACATGTATGGTAGAGCAGGGCAGAATCTGGCCCTATTACCTTTAAAGTAAGATGAATACGGGGAGTGTACAATATGGGGTAGCATATGAGGCCTCTTGGAATTCTCCCATTTTGTCACCACATTCCAGGCCTGATCCTGCACTCTTTGTTCAGTCCGAGCTCCTACTGGCTCCAGCGAGAGTTTGGGGTGCAGAGGGGCTGCAGAATCAGGCCTTCCCTTTCTTTCACCTGCTCCTGTGGTATGTACACCTGTGGTTTGTTGGCAGCACACTCAGTTATGCTGTGGAGTTTCCCCAAGTTCAAAGCTAGTCTGGTATCTTTGTACCCTGCTGGAAGATGTTTTCCTCTTCACATGGCTTCTCTGTGTGTGTGTTTAATAGCTGTAGGAGCAACATCTTTTAATCTTATTTTCCCTCTTTTTAAGATATCCTAAATCTAAAGGCAACCAAAAAAAACAGAACCTCAGTCTCCACTGTAGGCACCCAGAGGCCTTGTCTAAACACAAGTTATAGTGCTTTCACTATACCAGTGTAATTACCCCCCGCCCCAGGGTACACAGTTATACCAATATAAACGTGCTTATCTTGATCTAGCGTATTCCTGTATGGTAAGGGGAAGCTATAGGGGTATAAGACCAATATAACCACATGCACACTAAGGATTATACCAGTATAACTATATCCGTAAAGCATCACACCCCCAACTAATACAGTTACATTGGTACAAAAGCTGTATATAGATCAGACCTAGACTGGTTTCTAAACTGAGGCCTGGTTTACACTTAAAATTTAGGTCGACATAGTTACATTGCTCAGGGTGTGAAAAATCCACATCTTTGAGTAACGTCGCTATGCTGACCTAATCCCCTGGTTAGACACAGCCAGGTTGACTGAGGAATGTTTCAGTCAACCTAGCTACCATTGCTCAGGGAGATGGAGCTCCTACAGTGACAGAGACGGGGGAGGGATAGCTCAGTGGTTTGAGCATTGGCCTGCTAAACCCAGAGTTGTGAGTTTGGCCCTTGAGGGGGCCACTTAGGGATCTAGGGCAAAATCAGTACTTGGTCCTGCTAGTGAAGGCAGGGGGCTGGACTCAATGTCCTTTCAGGGTCCCTTCCAGTTCTATGAGATAGGTATATCTCCATATATTATTATAAACATCCCTCTGTCATTATAGGCTGTATCTATGTTATGGGGTCTTGCTATGTATGCCCGGTAGCTATGCCACTATAGCCCCATGGTATAGACATGGCCTCTGTTAGTTAAACTGTGCAGCTTAAATCAGTTTCCACACAAAGTGGTTGCACTGATTTAACTAAATTGATTGACTTGTCTACAGATGGTGTTATCTGGGAATAGCTATTCCAGAAAACCTCCATGTGTGGACACTCTTGTCCTGGGATAAGAGAGCCTTGATCCTGTTTAGCTTAATCCACTTTCAAAGAGGGGTAATCTAGGCAGGAACCAGGCACTCTTACGCCAGAACAAGAGTGTCCACACATGGAGTTATTCTGGAATAGCTATTGTGCTTTAAATTCGTGTCCTTCCTTAATCCAAAACAACTTACATGTGCAGACAAGTGAAACTGATTTAATGAAATCGCTGTAATGTCGACGTGTTGTCCACGCCTTTGGAAAAAGTTTACACATCTCTGTGGACTACAGTTCTGAGCTGATTGAAGACTCAGGCTATCATCACAACATTGGTTATAATAACCAAAAGACAACGAACCTGATTCTCCTCGGTCTTGCTCCCTGGGGAGTTATTCCCACCTGTACATCAGTCCCAGATGCCATTTTGAGATGATGATCACTGTTGTCCCTAGTGTCTGTTAGGTATCAGTGGGGTGGCCTGTTTCTCAGTGACACAGTCCTTTTCCTTGGTGGCTGCTCTCTCATATTCCACAATTGAAAGATTCATTGAATATTGGGCCTGATTGTCCATTCCCTTGCCCCTTGGGCAGTCAATTACACCTGGGCTAATGAGTTACGCACATTTTGTACAGGCGTGAATAACTCCACAGGATGCAAGGCAGTGGAGAATCGGGTTCGTTGGCTTTGGGTTATTATAATTAATGTTGTGATGATAGCCTGTGTCGTCAGTCAGCTCGAAGCTGTAGCCCAGAGAGGTGTGTAAACATTTCCCATTCATTGCCACTCAGTGTTGACCCTCGTACCTAATGATAACATTTTGAATACTATATCAATATTGTTAATGTTTCACTGCTGATCAAAGAACATGTACAAGACGAGAGACAGCCATATGTTACAAAGATCTGCAGAATCCATTGCAAGTGGTATTTCTATCGGGTGTTGTAACTGAGCCTGGGTTGTGAGCGGAGTAGGAAGTGAATGCTAATTTTCCCCCCATGTGGCTCTTGGTTAATGAGAAATCTCAGGGGAAAGCAACAAAAATGGATAAATAAATTCCTCCCAATTAAGAAAAAAAATCTTACCGGTTCCACTATGTGCAAGTAAAAATGAAGAAGGGGGGGGGGGAAAGTTAGTTAAACACTTAATGTAGGAGAGAAACAGAGTGTCAAAGGCGAAAGACATCCCTGTTGGTTAAACTGAGCAGAGCTGCTGCATTTTCCTAATTCTTAACACCTTGGTGGAAAGCCTGAGCTAGGTGCTTGCTGTACTGTGCGGGTGGAGACAGAGGGATAATGAGTAAACCTGCCGTATTGCAACAGTGCAGATCACCTGAGAAAACCACATCGTGTGAAGGGATTTCACCATACAAATGTGTGGTTCCTTTTCAGAGCTCCAGTAGAGAAACTGTTTATACTGTAAATAAAGAGACACCTCTAGCTGGTAGAACCCTTATTATCCCTCCTCTAAAGGCATTTTGTCTGAATAGAATTTGCAGTGAAACCTTGATTTCTCTTAGTGGCATGGAGGACATGAAATTAATTCAGATAAATCAGGCCCGTTTACTGCGAATGATGCACATTGAGGTGACCTCACATTGAATAACAAGTTTTCAGAGGAATCAGGCTCAGATGATTGAGGTTTTACCCACTGTATTGTGGCTCATAATACTTTGTCCTAGCACAGCAACATTCACCCTGTGGTCTCAGTGTTCTGTACAGTCACTGGGTGAGCCTCACTGCGCCTTCATGAGGATGGTGCATCCAGTGTTATGATCCTCATTTTACACAGGGTTCAGAAACAGCTGCTATATACCCGTGCGCCATATTGAACCCAGTTTGCCCCACCCCCTTCCTGCCCCTATCAGCATCACCAACCAATAGGAGCAATTAGTCTGGGAAACCTGTTTGTGTCTTGTTTGATTGTAAACTCCCCGGGGCAGAGCCTGTCTCTTACTCTGTGTAGAACCCCTAGCACAATGGGCCCCAATCCTGACTTGGGCATCTGGGTGCAGAATGTATAATAGGAATAATGAGGCAGAGAGAGGTTAAGTGACTTGCCACAAGGTCACATAATAAGTAAATGGTGGAGCTGGGCACAGAACCCAGGAGTCCTGGCTCCCCATACCTAATTCAAACTGACCTCTGAACAATAAAATAATTAGCAGTAGTTGTAGCAACATTGTAGTAGAGCCTAGAGGCCCCAAACTAGGATCAGAGCCCCTTTGCGCTAGGCGCTGTACATATGCACACAACGGAATGATGGGCCCTTCCCCAGAGAGCGTACAGTCTAAGCTGAGATACAACGAACAGATGGGGGATGGCAAGAAACAATAATATTCACTGACCTTGCAGTTTATTTCCCTGGGAGATTTTCTCTTCAGTGACTCCCCCCTCATCTGATGTGGCCTGACTCCTTGCCCTTCCCCCACATCCAAATTTCTAAAGTCATTAGGAGACCTCCTCTCCCACTCCCGCTCAATCCTAAGAGGGGCAGGGAGGTGAGCAAATAGAGCCTATTTATTTCTGTTAGCATTGTAAAGGTAATGGATGGCAAAAAGGGGAGCTTGGCTATACGCAGAACATTGGCAAGCAAAGATTTCTGAAGCGTCTTTTGCTAAATTTGTAGCAGTTGTTTCCAGTTTACAGTCCTGTTTGTGTCTGTGAAGAAGACACGCATTTTCTCAGCTCTCCTCTCATGTTCCCACTTGCCTCTCACCTCCGTGGAAGTAGAATGAGGATCCTCTCACTTTATACCGCTTGGCTTTGACTGAATAGCTTCCAGTTACCTTGAAACCTAAGCTTCTTTTGAACTCATTTTAAGTCAATTGCATTCTTGGAAGGAGATGAGCCTGAGAACTTGGATCATCTGATGAGAGCGATAACACTGCTGCTAAAACCCGATGCCCCGTGGCATGCACAAGCCAGAAAACATCTACACCTGCTTATGTGGAAAAAGCATTAGGGCTATTAAAACAGGAGGCTAGCCTTACATAAGCTGAAGGCCATTTTCTCAGGGATTCCCTCTGATATTTCCCCTTAATATTTCCCTTTGGGACAAGCATCCTTCAGATCTAGCCTCCGACCTTTGAGTCTGTTCTCCAGACTATGATGGACTCTCCGGGGCACCCTCTAGAGTTGGATAATGGCTCTTCTGGACTGGCAAAATGGGGGTACCGGAGAGACTCTTGTGTATCTATCTAATCTTTCTAGGTATTTACTACGCTTGTTACTCTTACCTCAGTATCCCATTGACAGGGCTAAGTCTATTGCCGCTGGAGTGTTATATCTAGGTTCTTATTTTGTTGCCAAGCCAGTCTCCATAGTAACTGCGCACCTCACCTTCCTACCTGAGCTCGTACCTGCACAGACAGAGAGCTTAGCATTGAACTCCTACCTCTCACCTGGCAGCACTTGAGTGTAAGTAGATTGCCTGGCAGGCCTCGGTCGACTGTTTGGCTTTGTTTTAATAGAATTGTCAGTGATAATAAAGACTTTAAAAGCAAGGAAACCTATCCCAGAGCCCAAATAATAAAATCAGGTTAGTTTGCAGTCACTGCTTCCTTCCAGTCAAATGTACTAACTAGGCTAAACTGACTGGATACAGCAGTGTGAGTGCAGGGTCATCAAGAGGAAAGTTGGCTAGAAGGTGGGTAGAGAGCTCTCAGATCTGAATTTTGAACACCCCAATACAGGAGTGTTAGGATCTGAGGTTTTGGTTCAGGTCCATCAGTGCTGTGGATGACACAGTTTTTGATACCTTTTGCCTTCCTGCGTCATTCCACCTTCCTGACTTCCCATTACTTTAAAATCTCATCTTAAAACACACATTTTTCTCTTGTCATACCACTTAATTAGTCTCTACCTCCGCTATTTGGTAACTATAACTTAGCATAGTGCTTACTGCAGTGAACAGACCCATTGATTTAAATAGAACTACTCGGTGTAGTACGGACTTTGCTCAGCAGTAAGGCCTGGTCTACACTACAGGGTTAGGTCCATGTTAGCTGCCTTGGGTTGACCTATTGGTGGAAGTGTCTTCACTTAAATTTGGCTCCCGCCGACGTAAGTGCCCCTTTCCGCCGATTTAGTAAGACCGCCTCCCTGAGCGGCGTAGAATCATGGTCGATGTAATTAGGTTGTTGCAGTGTAAGTGCAGACACTGCACTGCTTACGTTGACTGTTACTGGCCACCAGGAGCCATCCCACAATGTCCCACACTGACAAAACAATTGATGTAGCGCTCCTGGTGAGGACACGTACCCCCGACACAAGCAGTGGCAGATTAGCCATTGGGCCAACAGGGCCCGTGCCCAGAGGCCCCGGCCAATTGGAGGCCCCTGGAAAAATGGGCGCCCTGACCCGCTCCACCTGCTCGGCGCTCCTGCTGGGGAGCGGGGTTGGGGCACGGGGCCTTGCCCCGCTCCCCCCACCTAGCACTCCTGCCAGGGAGTGGGAGAAGCTCCTGCGCCCCGATACCACTCCCCGGCAAGAGCACCTGGTGGGCAGAACGGGATAAGCCCCCGCATCCTGACCCCACTCCCCGGCCGAAGCGCTGGGCAGGCGGGGGAATCCCCCACACCCCAACCCAGCTCTCTGGCAGCAGTGCCAGTGGGCTGCGGGGTCAGGGGGGGCATGCAGGCAGAAGGGGTGGGGAGGAGTTCCCATTTGCTCTAGGTCCCCACAAACTCCTAATCCACCTCGGGGCACAAGGAGACAAGTGTGCACACACGCACACAAGTGACTTAATAACCACGGTGGCTGTATGCCGACATGGCCTAAGTGTGTGCAGGCTCAGTGAAGTTTGCAAGGCATTTTGGGTCACATATGAATGCCAGCGCTACATACATGTAAATTCACTGTTATAACTATTTGAAACAACAACACACTATCTATCTAATTCTAAGGTCCAATCACCACAGGACCTAATCTAAGCACCGCACAAATATTAATAAATTTAGCTACCCCAGGGAGGTATCTAAATATCATTGTCCCCATTTTAGAGATGGGCACAGAGGTGCTGAGGGACCTGCCTAGGGATACACAGGAAATCTGTGGCAGAATGAGAAATTGACCTGAGAGCTGCTAGGTCACCATCTAGTGCCCACAAACCCATCTCTCCATTCCAATGCAGCTCACTGACCTCATCCAGGAATGCCGTTGACACATTTGCAATAGTTTCTATTGCATAGATTCTTTTTAAAATATATATATAGAGAGAGAGTAATGGTGGAGGAAGGGAAAGAGGCAGGTAACTCAAGGTGGCCTGCTCAAAAGGAGTTAGTCTCCTAATTTCTATTTAGGGTCTTTTCACTGAAATCAATTTGCTTCTAGAATAAGTTTGTTTTTAACTCCCAAAAGGCATATTCAGGACTAAATATTCATGCAATCCCACTGAAATCAAAATACGTCAGGGGCACAATTTTGTCCTTTGAGCTGCCATCAGTTGAGCCATTTTGAAAAGAAAATTCACGCTCCGGGCATAAACTGACTATCTGCAGGAGTCAGGAAGGATTTCTTTCAACCATTGCACAACTGGGTTTTCAACCCTCCTCTAAAGCATCAGGCATTGGTAACTGCCAGAGAACAATGAAACTGATGGACCCGTTGGGTGATCCACTTTGGTAATTCCGTATGCTACTCGTACCAGATCCTGCTACCGTACACGGAGTCACCCCACTGAAACCAGTGAATCTACTGGTGGAGTGAGATACTACTTGATGTGCGTAAGGGTGGCAAAGTCTGGCCCTTAACTGAGACTCTAAAAAGAATGATGATTATGCTTATATTAGCCTTACAAACACAGTCTTGCTGCTTTTGACTGTTCAAGACCACACATGTTTTTTTCCGAGAGGGAGGCGTGGGGGGAGTTAATTTGGGATATTTTTAGCTGGAACAGGAGATCTGTGTGGTCCCATAGGCTGCTTTATAATAAATCTGTAAGCTTAATAAAAGGTACTATTCTTATCTTTTGATCTCCTTTGAGTTATTCAGCAGCTCTGAGTAACACACGTCTTGACAGTCGGCACATTTATTGGTAAAACATTGCTTCATTTTGTCTTCAAACAAAAGTAGAATAGGTGTAGTGAGTATCTAGTTACTGTAGGAAGTCATGGGGAGGTATAAGATAGATTTGTCATAATAAAGGCCTGATCCTGCATGCCTTGTGTGCCCAGAACTTCTATGGCTTTCAGCATAAATTGTAAAAAGACAAGTATTATCAAAAATAAACAAATGCAGGGTTATGTTCAACCTCTTTACTTGATGCCTAGAAAGTGTTCCAGAGACAGCAAACCAACAAAATGTTGCAGGCTAGACTCATCCCTGGTGTAACCCTATTAGCATCAGGGGAATCACACAGGGATGAAACTGACTACGTGCATTTGCAATTTGCAGCTTGATCCTGTTCCCATCAAAATCCCTGTCAGCACAGCATATGGACTCTGGGGGGTAAGTTGGATCACATGGCTATAACCTCATTGCATGGAGGGTCTTCTGACATACAGGGGAAGAATGGTCCCCTGGTTAGGGCTCAACTCCCCGTATTTCCCCCAGCTACTTGTGTGAAAGTGGGAAAGTCTCTCCGAGTCTCAGTTCTCCACCTGTAAAATGGGGATGCTATTAGGGTGATCACCCATCCTGAAATGGGCGGGACTGTCCCAAAGTGCAGAGTTCAAGTCCCGGTCTGAATGACCCCAGAACAGCATTTGTCCTGGATTCCCTGCAGTGCTACTCCGTGCCGTGAGGTTCGGGGGTGGCACCAGCCATTTCCGGGGGGGGCTGGGGCAACGAGGCCTTGCCCCCTGCTCCTCCTCTCACTCCCCCCCCCCCCGGCCCCACACCCCTGGTCAGGCCAGAAGCCAGAGCCGGGTAGTAGTAAGAGCTGCCCAGGGAATCCAGACCGGCTTCTCTGTGGCGAACCCCAGACCCTCCACCTCCCCTTCCCCCCCAGGCCTCACCCTTGCCCCATCTCTTTCCCAAGGCCCCGCTCCTGCCCTGCCCCTTCTCCCTGAGGCCCCACCCCGATCACTCCTCTTTCCCCCTCCCTCCGTCGCTCACTGTTTTACAAGTCTCCCTCCCTCCATGCTCAGGAAGGACTCACCTGCAGAGCCGGGGCTGGGAGCTGCAGCCACCCGATGCAGGTAGGGGGTGACCCCGGCTGAGTAGGGGCTGGAGTGGCTGATGACTCGGTGTCTCCCCACCTCTCCCACCTGCAGTAACCGGGCTTTGGGTGTCCGGTCAGTAGATCTGACCAGACACCATCAGGTCCCATTTTTTACTAGACTTTCTGGTCAAAAACCGGACACCTGGCCACCCTAATTGCACCCCAAGGGGCAAAGACACAGACTGGGGGCTGCTTTGGGGCACCCCGCACTCTTCCTGGGGCAGGTGGGGATCCGGGGCTCCTCATAGTGGCACGGGCTCCCTGGGTGGTTCATGCCCCGGCCCAGCTCTGGCTTCCGGCCTGACTAGGGGAAGAGGAGGAGTGGGAAGGGGGCTTGGGAGAAGAGGAGGGGTTGGGGTGGGACCTCAGGGGGAAGAGGAGGAGCAGGGGTGGGGCCACAGAGGGGGCAGAGTGTCCCGCTTTTGCCTTTTGAAAACATGGTCACCCTACATGCTATTGCTTTCCCACACAGCAGTATTGTGAGGCCCTCAAATACTGTGGTAAGAAGGCCCATGTAAGTACTCGAGGTAGCCCTGACAAGCTGTTTGTCTGCCTTTCAGGTTATAAGCTCTCCAAGGCAGAGACTGTCTTCTACTCCATGTTTGTACAGTGCCTAGCACAATGGGGCCTCAACCCAACTTGGCGCTGTCAGGCACTGCCAGAATAATAATAATGATGCTGATAGAATAATATAACTCAATTGACCTGTTCCCACTAACTTCAAAGGGTGTAGGATCCGGCCCCTAAAGAAGCCAAAATTTTCAAAGTTGGGTTTAGAAACCTGGCTTCAGGCAACCCAGTTTGAACTGATTCCTTCACGAGTGTCATGTTGTCACCAATTTTTCCTGCCTGCTAAGGCCAGCTTTTCCATTAGAGCTGTGATTCCTACAGTCATAGAGTTTAAGGCCAGGAGGGCCTATTTGACCATCTAGTCTGACCTCCTGTATCTCACAGACCCTGTACTGAGCCCAATAACTTGGGTTGGGCTATGCATATCTTCCTGAAAGGCTGTGCTGAAGGGTTCACTCAGCCAGTCTGCCAAAGAGAGCCTGACTGCAGATCGTTAGCCATTCATCCATCACTCCTGGCTAATGCTAACCCTAGGAGGCGGTTCTAGGGCCCCAGGCTACTCTCCTGCAGTATCTCCAGCATCTTCACAAAGACAAGGGCTGCACGCACCGTTTTCTGCCAAGATTAATTTAGGCTCCAACCCTGCACAGGCTTACACACAGGAGTGACTTGATGCACGTCATGAGTTCCTGGAGTTCAGTGGAACTACCCACATGAGTACAATCACATGTGCGTTTGCAGGATTGGGGCATAAGTGCTGGAACTAGGGGGCTGGGGGTACTACTGCACTCCCTGGCTTAAAGTGCTTTCCAGGGTTTACAGTTTGGTTCAATGGCTCTTAGCACCCCCATGATACAAATTCCAGCATCCCCGGATCAGGGCCTTTGTAAGCTATACAGAGCAGGTACTGTGTCTTCCTCTATGTCTATACAGCACCCAGCATCTTGGGCTACTGCAATACAATTTGAAATAATTATTTATTAACAAACTAGACATGGTCCCTGCCCCATAGGGCTTACAGTCTAAGGCCCCAGTCTGGCGCTGAGCTGCATCCAGGCCTGTCTGGAGCTCTGAGCAAGATCGGGGCCTAAGAAGAGACATGATCAGACCAGCAAAGTGAAACCAAGGTTTAACAAAGATGAGGCCATGGATCAGCCCAATGGTACTGCTCACACCTTAATAGAATGGTCTAGGGGTCAAAGGCGGCAGGGGTGTTTTGACATGAACCCTAAAGGTGGAGGAGCAGAGTGGGTATCAAACTGGGAAGAGAGGAAGCAGGAGAGCAGGGAAGTGAAGAAAAGGGTGGGGTTGTCAGGGCATGCAGTGAGCCCAGAATGGGGAGGTGGGGGTGGGGAGGAAGTTAGGATCAAGAAAGGGAAAACAGCTGACTTGATAACCATGTGGGTAGACACAGCTCAGTGAACTGACCAAAGCAAAACTGGACCAATGGCTGCAACTAAGTTCAAGACTGTAGGGTTAACATTTGTAGCAGAGCAGCCAGTCAGGTGAGAGGGATGGTGAAGAGCTATACAGGTGAGTTAAGTGACACTAGTGACAATAACAAGCAGCAAACAAAGGGACAGAAATGGTATAAGGTGGTTCCTGCCACAGGGACTGGTCTTTTGCCTCCTGGGGGGAGGCAGGGGTTGGGGCAGAGAAAAGTCAAATACCTAGATTATTATTTTTGTGGATAGATGCAGAAATGCGTCCAGACTAGAATCCCATGTCTGAACCTGGAGCAAGCTTCCAACTTTACTGAGCCCAAACTGAAAAGCCAACGCCAAACACCCCCATCTTAGAGTTAATTCAGATCTAATCCCAGGTCCAGCCATCATGGTTCTCTCATGAATACTGGGTCATAGGCAAGGTTTGAAAGGATTTAACTTCAGGATACAGGCCAAACTCCACCTTGGCTTATTACATGCTGCCCACGTCCCCTTCCCCTTGCAGCTTTGATTGGATATAGTCTTCTACCCTGCCTCTCCTGCAGTCTTGTGAAAGTTATTTACATGCCCTTTGTTCATTGTATGCCCTGTTGTCACTACTCAATTCAGGATGGGGCTCTGAACCCATTTCTTCGTATAGCCTCAACCAGAGCAGAAATATAACCGAGATCAGCAGTCCCTGAGGCATGAGCAGATTCCAGCTTAGTCAACGTGGCACAAGCGGGGCATGTTCCATGCCTTTGTTTCAGTCACAGCCACACCAGACACCTCCTCACACATTACACCAATTTTCAGTTAGGGGTATAAGTGTTCAGGGGCATGTGGCAGGCCTTTCGTTTTGCTTTAACCCCAAAAGGGAAATGGGTGGCAGCCCGCTGAAGCAGATGGGAAATGAGTCTAGTAATAAAAAAAAAGTCTTTGACAAGAGCTGGTGGGAAACAGCACAAAAGGATGGAATTGCTAATGCAAGTTTGGGATCATGGAAATCTAGAAGATTATGAACAGTATTAATATGTTGTTTTGGCCTGGAAAATTAAAGGCAAAGAGCAAAGCGTGGCATTTAGACATGCGTTAGAAAGGAACGGTAAATAATGGGCAAGAATGTAGCCAGGAACGGACTGATTTAGAATTGACACAAACAAGAGTTTGTCTCTTCCACTAACAGAAGTTGGTCCAGTAAAAGATATTAGCTGCTCTACCATGTCTCTCTCACAAACGACAAAGGCAGAGGAAAGCAGAGGCTTGGTGACTGAGCATCAGAGTAAGGAATACAAAGTCAAACCGGGCCTGATCCTTGGAGATGGGGAGTGTACTCAACTCCCTTTGAAAGCCATGGGCCACATCCTGAGTTCCTTACTCAGTTTTACTTCCTGGGGAGTTGTGTCGGAGTAAGGACTGAAGATGAAATGAGTAAGGAGCCATGTATTTGGCCAAATAGGGACCTTCCACATCTCACAAGGTCAGCCCTCATGTCACAATCCAGGCTAGTTGCCACGCATCACAAGCTGACAACGGGAAACATCAAGAAAGAAGCTCTCTCACAACCCAGAGCAGGGAACTGATGACTGAGTCTACCCCACAGTGCTGAGTGCATTAGCCAAGAGGAGGAATAGGAAATAGTAAAACAGGAAGAGGGCAAGTTTGCAGGGGTCTTGCCTGGCATCCTACAAAGCAGCCTGTTTCAGCTTCTGACTGTAACTGAAAAGAGATTAAATGTGGAGGGTGAGCAGCAAAGGAGGTGGTACGGTGGAATAGTGACACTTCACTGCTATAGAGCTGCTCACGCAAGGAGCTGCTGGCGCTTTGCAAACGGAAAAACCAAGGTGCAGGAGTAGATGTTAGGGCATGCGGACACCACAGCTGCACCTGGCACCCGCCTGAATGTGATGCCCCATTGGTGCCGGGAGCTGCCTCAGTATAGTTTGTCTTGCACTAATTCAGCTCCCATTGGAGTGAATGGAAAGAGCTCAATGTTCAGATAATACACTGCTGGTGGCCATGGAAGTACTCAGAGTAGACAGAGATATAACTAGATTCTGTGGCATCAGAACAGGGATCTTAACCATGAAGCAGATAGACAGGGCAGGGCATTCCCAGTGAGGGGTGGGGTGAGCAGCACCAGCCTCCTGCTGGCTTAAGAGTCTGAAAATCAGGTTCCTTCATTTAGCTTTTTGAAAAACAAATGTTTAAAGTAAGTTTGATGGAGTCTGGGGATCATCTGCACTGCAGACTCAGGATGAGCCCAAGACAATCAAAGTCTTGGGAGAAGCCCTCCTCCCTGGTTCTGTTGCACCTAGCCTAGACATGGCTGGCACTGCAGTATCTCGCCCTGTTTTACAGAAGACGGATTAAGCCAGGACGTTGAATCTTGCCAATGAAAGAACCAATTGAAGTGTGTGTGTGTGTGTGTGTGTGTGTGTGTGTGTGTGTGTGTGTGTGTG
>NW_020664417.1:91178934-91209307 GCF_002925995.2 Terrapene triunguis | reverse complement strand
GTGTGTGTGTGTGTGTGTGTGTGTGTGTGTGTGTGTGTGTGTGTGTGATGGTTTTGAGAGCCTCCTCGCTGCCCTCCCAGAACAGAGATCTGTCTTGAGACAGCCTTGAGTTCCAGTCTTAGGGTCTGTCCATACATACGGCGCTGCAGTGGCACAGCTGTACCGAGAGCTCTCCCGTCAGCATAAAAAAACACCTCCATGAGCAGCAGAAGCTATGTCAACAGGAGAAGTTCTCCTGCCGACATAGCGCTGTCCACACGAGCGCTTATGTCACTGTAACTTATGTCGCTATGGGGGTGGAATATTCACACCCCTGAGTGACATAAGTTTTGCAGACATAGGCTGCAGTGTAGACATAGCCTTAGTGTGCTGTCTGCAACGGAATTTGTCCCCAGAGTATTCCAGTCCTCCTCAGAGCTAAACAAGTAGCAAAGCAGCACCCATATTGTCTGCCAGCCAGTGATTAATAGCAGAAACAGTGGCATTCATTGAAGAAACCAGCTTGTTGAACCCAGTTCATCTGCTTTAAGGGACTGAATCAGATCAACAGGGAGTTCCATATCCCTAGAATCTCACTTTGGCAGGTGACAGATTTATTCCTTACTTCTTCCCAGATCCATTGGAAGTTGCATGGGGTGGGAGAGAGCTTGCAGACGTAGGTGGTCAAATATGTTCAAGGTTCAATCACACCTATATTTTTTTTTAGTCTAAACTGTTTAGGTTCTTATATTGTGTCCCTCACCATGGTCCAACAGCACCTAGATCTGCAAACTTTGCATTCCCAAAAGCAGTTTTTTTAGAACTCTGTTAATTTCTGAATTATCCAGCACTGACTACTTCAAATCTGAGAGATTATGGCCCTTAAATTGCTACGGCACTGGTATTTTACTAATATAACAATAAGAGAGCGACCTGAAATAGATTCCCACAACCAAAACATTCTCATCCCCAAGCTTGGGTGGGTCCGAATCCAGATCCAGATCCAGATCTGAATTTCACAGACACTGGGCTGAATCAAAAATCTGGAAGCACATGTAATGGCAGATGGCCAAAAACATACAGACACCACTGCCCTCCCCAGGCAGGCATTGAACCACAGAGTTTCAGCACCAAAACCAAAGACCACTACTGTCTGTGCTAAAAGAGAGCTCCTTTAACCATGGGTAAGAAGCAGGTTGTCAGAGTCACTCGAGGTCAGCCACTAGCTAGAGTTGGGGTCCCCAAACTGTGGGATGTGCCCCTGTAGGGGGGCACAGAGGAGACTTTGCGGGGGGATGCAGCCCCACAGGGGGCAGGGAGGGAGTGCCACCCAGCCCTGCTCCACTCCCAGCTCTGCTCCAGCCTTGCCCCCAGCCGCAGTCCCTGATCATGGCCCGGCTGCAGCTCCACCCCCAGCCTCTGCCCCAGCCTCGGCCCCTGGCCAGGGCTTCATTCCTGGCCCAGCTCCCGGCCCCAGCCTCGAGCCCCTTACCTTTGTCTACGTACCCCTCACTCCCCCGAGCTGTGAACCCGCTCCCAACCCCAGCTGGGGGAGGGGTGCGGACAGGGTATGGGGGGTGCGACCCGGAAAAGTTTGGGGACCACTGCGCTAGAGGTTAGCTCACATGCACTAAGTCAGTATATTACACAAACATCCCCAAAGTTTAAAAATCCAGATCTGGATTCTGAACCAAATTTTGCACCTCTGCTCCACCTTTAATAAATGCAGATTGTGAATAGCTATTGGCACTGAATGGTGAATCTTTTTGGTTTCCTGGCCCTTATCAAATGGCAAATGTTCTCATCCATTCTTGAACAGAGGATGTTCTCTGTGATGACAATAAATGAATGGTGCTACTCATTGGCTCGCTAGGTGGTAGGATATAAAACTATTTGACTTAGGCAGAACATCATATAAACTATCCAGTGCATTTAAGAAGTCCCCACAGGGCTGGCAAGGCAACCATAAGTACATAGTATGAGCCAGATTCTCTACTGCTGTAACTCGCTTCATTGACGTCAATGAAGCAACACCGATTTACACCTGCTGAGGATCTGGTCCTAGATCTTTAAGAAACTTGATACAAAAACTAGCTAATCCGTCATGATTTAACTTTGCAAAACAGGTTATAAGGCATATCAGTCAGTAAATGAAACATTAAGTACAATGTGCTCAACAAATGAAACAGGAAGGTACTTCCCTGCCTGGAAGAAACATCTGTCTAGAAAGATTTTAATAATGACTGCCTCACAAAAGGGCCTTACTGCATGGCAGCGAATGTACTCATCGAGCCTGTGAAGATCCTCTTAATCCCAGTGCACATGTTTTCCTGTAAAACCAGACTCCCAGGAAAGAATAAATGTGGAAGATGCAATCAAGGGAAGACACTGGGAAGATTACCCATCAATTACACTGTGGCCTGGGATCTCCCTTCAAAGACCTGTTCAGTTAGACATCTGATTTGCATGTCTTTTCCATTTGCTGTAGGTGCTCATTAGGAGCATTTCAATACAAACCCTGATTTCAACCTCACAACGACTGGGGTGGATGCTTTTGAGAACTAAATTTTATTTTATCAGGCTCTCAGAAGTTGCAATTACTGTGGAACATTCAACAAAGGGCTTTATCTCACCTCTAAATCTTCTGGGATTAACCTCCCTCCCGTTGTAAAAAATGCCATTGGGCCAGTAAAGACCACAAGTGATCAGGATCTAATTTGTTAAGTTCCATTTGAAAGACAAATATCCCCGGCAGAACAGTGACCCCAGAATTCCATCCCTTGATTGAGTTTGTAGCCAGCTAGCAGCATGGTTGGCTCTCAACGTGGGTTGTGTCTACCCACTACAAGGTTAAGGGTCAGTTATGGAAACTAACTGTATTTTGCCCTGACAGAGATGTAGGCTGGTACATGGTTGTCTTCATAGCTCAGCTCTCTGTTTTTTGTGGTGGGGTTGGGACTTCCGTGCTGTCCTGGTGTGACTGGTTTTGCTGGTCCTTTTTCCTCCCAGGTCTCTGTGCAGCAGAGTGCATTTTCCCACATGCTACTGGTGGCACTCTGTGTGCATTGCCCCTTAGCACCCTGTCACCTCCTGTAAGCCCCCCTCTTTGGATTAAGAGTGTCCTATTTCAATGCACTTTAAACTGATTCCCTGATTCAGTTCAAAATAGGACACGTTTCATCAGCAATGAGAGTGTCCATAGACACACTGGCACCGAAAAAACTAAAGGTGGAATTGACAACGGATGCAGGTTCTTTGGTTCTAGTTTGCATGCAGTCAAGCCAGTCCACTCGCAAGGAAGCCTTTCCACACTTGAAAGTGGCAGGGAGACCTTGCTCCATGTCAGAAGTGAAACAAAGATGTCAGCTGTGAGCAACAGCAATATTCGCAAGACTCCGCACATTCTGCGATGCAGGATCACCCCAGCACTGCTGGACTGCAAAGTAACCAGCCTTGGGCAGAGAAAAGGAACATCGTTGTTTTTAATAGTGATCTTGAGTTTGTGAGACATGCTAGATGGATAACACCATCTTGATTATCGCCACAAAAGTTTTTTTTCTCCTGCTGATAATTGCTCATCTTAATTAATTAGCCTCTTACAGTTGGTATGGGTACTTCCACCTTTTCATGTTCTCTGTATGTATATATATCTTCTTACTATATGTTCCATTCTATGCATCCAATGAAGTGGGCTGTAGCCCACGAAAGCTTATGCTCAAATAAATTTGTTAGTCTCTCAGGTGCCACAAGTTCTTTTTGCGGATACAGACTAACACGGCTGCTACTCTGAAACCAGAAACTGAACTTTCCTATTCAGAGAATGAGCCCAGCCTAGGGTTTTGCAGGTCTCCATTGACAAGACTGTTCATGAAAGCCCAGGACTGAGTTACTAGGGGGTGGTGTAGGTCAGAATATACGTGACCTGGCAGACCAGTGTAGCCGTCCATCATTAGAATAGCCAAAGGTACTGTAGGTCAGGGTGCTACACTGGCAAAGCTGTGCCGCACTAGTATAGCAGAGAGGGTTGCAGGTTTCCTTTGAAGTGCAACGGCAGAGCTGTGCATGGGTGCCCAGAACTGCAGGCATGGACTGAGGCGCTTTGGCAGAGATATACACGAAGACCGAGGACGGGAATGATGGGGTGTGGCAGTGTCTAGACTGCTTGCACAATATCTTCCTGGCTGTATTGCCCGGCACTCCAAGCCCTCCCTTCCATGGGCACCAATAGGCAAAAAGCTTCGGAACAAAAGAAAAAGTGAGTTGCTCTTACAACAACCCCCTTTTCTTTTCTGCTGGGATGCTATAATGTGCCTGTGCTATAAAGGGGGTGTTTCTAATGGGATTACACATTGCAGCAGGTTGTGAGCTATTAAAGAGCTGTTCCTAATGGGATTAAAATGTATAGTACACGGTTATGGTAGTAATTGCATTACAACACTAAGAGGAGCCTGCATTGTAAACTGAAAGCAGGTCAGAGACTTGGTGGATGCAGCCTTGCTTCAATATCTTCTTAGACGCCTTCACATTTTAACTTTTTTTCTCTCTTGGATGGAGAACAAAGAGGGAGAAGATTTAACACAGTTTCAGGAAGTGACTGCAGGCTAATCCCTTTGCTGACACTCCCCAGCACCAGGGGGAAGTAACTGAGATCAGCCAAATTGGCATATCAAAAGCCTTCTAATTATGTCACTGGTGACTTGAGCCAATTCCTAACATTCTTATTCATGGAGTTTCCAGCACAAGAAAATGCTTCTTAGGCAAAGCTGCTGCTTTGGAAAATGTAATGTCATGTGCTGGCTTTTCTTTGTTACCCTTCAAATAGCCAGTGCTTGGTGTTTATGGCGTTTCAGGGCCTGCTCCCACTGAACTCAATGGCCAAACTCATTCAATTCCTACTATTACTGTTTGTATTAGAGTAGCACCTAGGACCCAACTGAGATCAGGCTTCATTGTGCTAGGCACAGTACAGACACATCATAAGAGCGAGTCCTGACCAGAATACAGTGTAAACAGACAGGCCAAAGTGTACGAGGGGAAATAGAGGTGAAACAACGTGCCCGTGGTCACACAGCAGAGCCAGGAATAAAACCCCGTCTCCGGCCACCCGGCCCAATGTCCAGTCTACTAGCCTGCAGTGCACCCTTTCACCAGCAGCGCATGAATGGCTCCAACGATGAATGTTTAACGTGTTACCAATAACTATGCACTTCTACAGCACCTTTCATCTAGGATCTCAATTCTCTTTATAGATATTACGTCCGTGACAAATAGGTCTTTACAAATATTACGGATGCTCTTTTGTTTTTATATTTTGTCTCAACCTATTTAACACGAATGCTGGAAAAACACTTGGAAGAAAAGATATCTTTGTTAAAGAGTCAACACTTTGCCTCTTCAGTGAAGAGCTGAGAACACACAGGGTATGTCTACACGGCAATTAAACACCTGCGCCAGCTGACTGGCACTTGCAGGGCTCTGGCTAAGAGGCTGTTTAATTGCAGTGTCATTGCCTGGGCTCTAGGAGTCTGTGAAGTAAAAGGGTCCCAGAGCTCAGGCTGCAGCCCAAGCCTAGAAATCTGCACTGCAATTAACAGTCTGAGCCCTGGGAGGCGGAGCCACAGGTTTTTATTTGCAGTGTAGACATACCCAGAGTGCACATCTGAGAGCTCCAGCATGGTCTCCAGCAAAACTAGGGAACACCGGACTTGACATACCAGATTTTCTTACCTTCTTCTTCATGCACAAGGAAACGAGGGCAAAACACCCAGTTTTGTTCTATACAGGTCACCGTTAATCTCCAGAGTATCCTCATCTATGTTTAGGGCAGTGATACACAGAGATCGTAACATTACCTTGCTCTAGCACCTTCCCCTGGAGAAGCTGGAAGCACTTTAACTCTCAGAGGTGGGTGAGTATTATCCCTATTTTACAATGGGGGAAAACGAGACTCTGTGATTACTCGAGGTCACACAGCAAAGCAGTGCCACCCTTAGGCCCAGAACCCAAGCTCCTGGTTACTAGGGCTCTGATCTAATCAGGAGACACGCCCTCCCTTAAGCCCACACTGAAGCAGTTCCCATGGGAAAATTCAATGGGATCAATGCTTTCCTTGCAGGATTTATCTTCCCATGCAGTGCTCAACCACGAGTACTAGATAAGCCAGGGAAATGAAATGATGACTCACCCCCTTTGAGACTGCTTCATAGAAAAGCCCCAACAGACAAGAATGGGTTTTAATGCCAAATACTTAGGACAAAATTCTGCCCTCAACTCCACCCGGCTGCTCTAGACTGACACTGTTCTCCCGCTAAGCATGGAACTCTGAACTCCCATCCAATATTCCACACTCCCAACGTACATGGAGCAGAGCATAATGCAGCAGGGCATATCTGCTGTGCAGACTTATGCGCATGGGATATTGAAAGAGGAAATCGCATTAGGTGAAATAATATTTTCGTAATAATTCTTTAAAAACATAGTGACTTAGGCACAGGAAATCAACAGGCAACTGTAGTTGTTTTGGTTGAATTTATACAGTGTTTGTGTCATGGCTGGGCTTCTTAGCGTAGATATATATTTATTATTATTATTAATTATTTATTATTTATTAAAATGCATTGGACACTTCACAGAAGACATTTGCCTACCCCAGAGCGTTTGCAATCTACAGTTATTCTATGGATATGTCCTTACTGCAGAATTAACTTGGGCTCTTACTTGAGTGTTGGTCCTAACTTCTCTCCCATCCACTCACAAAACCACCTTACCTGAGTTTGGTAGGACTTTAAATCAGGATTTTGCAATGAGGACACAGGCTAAATCACTTGAGTGCTGACATATGCAGTGTTGTTGTAGCCACATTGGTCCCAGGATATTACAGAGACAAGGTGGGTAACGTAATGTCTTTTATACGATCAACCTCTGTTGGTGAGAGAGACAAGCTTTCGAGCTTACACAGAGCTAGAGCTCTACTTCAGCTCTTCTTCCTGTAGTGCTGCTAGTCCTTGGAATACCTTCCTAAAATTCACCCTGCCCCCCATTTGCCAAGATGGACCTGACAAGTTCTCCCACAATTCACTGGGAAAGATCCATTGGGCAGTTCAGCTTACTGCAGCACAAAGACCATGGGGCTATGATCCCTGAAGTCCTAGTAACACACCCAGGTGACACGAGTGCTGCTCCAGTGAGGACACAGTAACTTGAGTCTGGCTTTGCAGTGTGGCTGTTCACACCTGAGCGAGGCTAACCTGGGCGCTCTGACCTGGATACGGATCACCTGGATTAACACTGCAGTGAAGACATACCCTATGAATGCATGCTGGGATCATTTTGTGACTCCTGCCTATGTATTAAAATAGGAAGCCAGGTATTTTTTTAAACAAATAATATATATATGGCCACACCTTTCAAGAATGGTGACTAGACGTTTCCAGCAGCCTGTGCAAATTCAGTGTGAGCTGAATGCTTGTGCAGTTAAAGTGCTGTGCTTTCTCTCCGGCCAAATCTGATTCTCTCGAGTCTTTGTGAACCATACAATGGTGTGAGATGTGGAGCAAACTTGTCATGAGGTGTATAGACACCCATCAGGGCCATCCTTACCCATACGCAAAGTATACAGCTGCGTAGGGCACCAGGAAATTTGGGGCACCACATTTCCTGGTGCCCTGCACAGCTGTGTGCTGCTCCAGCCCCTGCTCTGGCTCTTCCCCAGGGCCCCCGCCCCGCCACGCCTCTTCCCGCCCCTGCTCCGCCCCAGCCCCGCCCCCACTCCCCTGAGCTCTGCAGCATGGCCGAGCTGCACTCACCAGCGGCAGGAAGTGCAGACCCGGCCCCAGCCGCACTGCCAGTGAGTGCTGGGGGGTGGTTCCCCCCTGCCCCCCAAGCCAGCCCCCCCCACGGAGGCCGTTCTCCCCTGTGGAGGCCTGGGGCCCCACACACACTCCCCCGTGGGGGGGCTGCGTAGGGCCCCAGAATAGCTAGGGATGGCCCTGACACCCATGCTACTCCAGCCACTAAGGGGTTAACAAGGAGACTAGCTAGCTCCCAGCTGAGGCTAATTGCTGGACTTGTACAGCTGGGAGGACACAAAGGCTCAGATGGAAGGACAGGAGTGGCTGCCAAGGAGACTGAGGGACTACTAAGGCCTGGACTACACTAGGAAATTAGGCTGATATAACTACGTCTCTCAGAGGTGTGAAAAATCCACACCCCGAGCGATGCAGTTAAACCAACCTGACCCCGCAGTGTAGACAGCACTAGGTCCATGGGAGAATTCTCCCATCAACCTAGCTACACGGGGAGGTGGAGTTCCTATGTTGATGGGAGAACCTCAGGTAGTGTCTGCACTGAAGTGCTACAATGGTGCCGCTGCAGTGTTTTAAGCGTGGACAAGCCCTCAGAAGTCAGACTTCCAGCAAGGAAGAATCAGAATGTGACCCTGGGAAAAGCCTGCAGGGACTGGGAGGAAGCAGTTCCAGCTGCTTCACGCAGGGTCCCTGGGCTGGAACCCATAGGAATGGGTGGGCCCAGGCTCCCCTACAATGCCCAGCAGAGAGGATAGTAAGGGTTTGGAGCAAAGGGGTCAGTAGCCTATTGGATCCTGGAACCAGTGACCCTTGGCTAGGATCACTGGACTCCTTGTCTATTAGACTCTTGACTGTCCTGGTAGGGGAGAGACAACTAATGACCGGGCTGGAGTCACTACAGCAAACCACCTGACTCAGAGCTAAATGATTATTGGTAGGATTGGGGAAACTGAGTCAGCTCCACTGCAACAGCCTGCCGTGCGCTGCGAGGGGGCCAGCTGGTGAAGGCAGCCCTGGATAGAACCAAAGGCGGAGAACTTGCCTCCTCCAAGTCTACTGTATTTTGAGTAAATCTCACTGGAAAATGAAACCAGTTAAAGCAACAGTTCGACATTTTTCTCACATTTCAGGCAATCACCTGCCGAGCACAATTTACCCGGTGTAAAAAACTCAGCAGGATGGCAGGTAGCGGATGTTCTTACTTAAAGGGGGAAGGCCGGTGAAGAAGATTTAACACAGATTTGGGATTCACCTGAGAGGTACTAGAACCCCAGCAAAAAATGTCAGCAATGACAGACATTTGTAGGCCCTGCATCAGTAAGTGCATCTGAGATGGGCTTAAAGCGCAGACATATGAAACTGGGGAACCATGTGACTCCTTAATAAAAGACAGGCTAAAATATGGCATTCCACTTACTAGAGCTGCAAAGACTGCTGATTTAACCTTAACCCTGGCCATACATATTTGTGGAGCCACGGAGGACAGGAAGATTCAAAAGGCCCAATTTTCCTCTTGCTTACATTTGTTTTACACCACTGTTAACTCCGTTGACCTCAATGGAGTTACTCCTGTAATTGTTATCTACTAGGGATAAACATTTAAAAATCAACGGGGCCAAATAACCAAGAATTGTAGAAGAGCTGAGCAAGGCAATCCCTGGCCCACTGATGTTAATTTTTAATAAATCTTAGAATACCGGGGAAAAGGCAGAACATTGGCAGAGTTAGGCTAATATTCAAAAAGAGCAAGTGGGATGACATGGGCAACATAGGCTGGTTAGCCTGAGATCAGCTGTAGGCTGAATAATGGGAAACTGATACAGGATTCAACTGATTAAAAGGATAAGAATATAATTAATGTCTGTCAACATGGTTTTATAGAAAATAGAACTTGCCAAAAAACCCTGATTTCATTTTTTGAGATTATAAGTTTGGCTGATAAAGGAAACTGCGCCAATATGTTATACTTAGATTTTTTTCTAATTCATTAGACTTCATATCTCATTACATTCTGATTAAAAAGCTGCCACTGCTTAATGTCAAGAGTGTACACATTATCTGGAATAAGAACTGGCTAACTGACAGATCTCAAAAAGTAGTTGTCAATGGGGACTCATCACCCGATGGGGTTGTTTCCAGTGGGGTTCTTCAGGGATCGGTACTAGGCTGAATGCTCTTTAACAGTTGAATTGATGATCTGGAAATAGATATAAAACCATTGCTGATAAAACAGGATTGGCAGAATGGTCACACAGAGTTATCGGGATCTCTTGATAAACTGGGCCCATTCAGTCAAACAAAATATGTTTTAAGACAACCAAGTGCAAAGTTATATATCTAGGAACAAGGATGTAGGCCCTACCTATAGAATGGGGGGCTGTGTCCTGGAAAGTAGTGACTCTGAAAAGAATTCAGGGGTCACAGTGGACAAGCAACTCAACCTGAGCTCCGAGTATAATGCTGTGGGCAAAAGGGCTAATGCGATCCTTGGATGTATAAATAGGGGAGTAGTGAGGAGGCGTAGGGAGGGGATTTTACCTCTGTATACAGCATTGCTGAGACCCATACTGGATCCAGTTCCCATGTCCACAGTTTTAAAAGGATATTGAAAAATTAGAGAGGATGCAGAAAAGAACCACAAAAATCATTCAAAGGCTGGAGATAATGTCTTCGGGAGCTCCAGCTGTTTAGCTTATCAAAGAGGAGATTGAAAGGTAACTTGATTACGGTGTATAAAAGAGAGAAAATTCTAGTTAGAAATAAGGCAAAACATTTTAACAGGGAGGGGGATGAACCATTGGAGCAAACTACCAGGGTGGTAGATTCTCCATCTCTTGGAGTCTTCAGATCAAGACTGGATGCCTGTCTGGAAGATGTGCTATAGCCAGACACAAACACTGGCGTAGCTGGGTGAAATTTAATGGCCTGTGATATACAGGAGGTCAGTCGGCATGGTCTCATGGTCTCTTCTGACCTTAATCTCTATGTATCTATGAATTATTTATTTTATGGTAGCACTTAGATGCCCCAACCAAAATCAGGGCCCTATTGCACTAGGCACTGTACAAATGCATAGTGAAAGACAGTCCCTTCCTCAAAGAGCTTACAGACTCAATGGACAGGACAGACCAGGGATGGGAGGGGATAAACAGGAAACAGAGGTGAAATGACAAAGTCACGCTACAGCTCAGTGACAGAACCAGGAATGGAACCTGGTTGTTCTGACTCCCAGATGCATGCCGTATCCTCTAGAATGATCATGCTGCTCCCTGCAGAGAGCACTTCCCAGCTAATACCTCTTACAATACAACTTGCTCTGTCTCTATTAAAGTTTTAAATGATATATTTGCTAAAACTTTAAAAAAAAACAAACCAAAATCTCTTCTAATCTAGGCAAGTCCATTGGTTGACTTTGCCTACAAGACTTTCACCATATATTGGCTTCAGCATTAGTTCCACCCAGCCTTTCATATAATGTAGGTACCTTTGTTCATTATCTGCTAAGTATGTTCATCGTTAATTATATTTCTTCTTTAAAATAAACACGTTATCTTTACATGCTGTGGTTACACTTAATTAGCAGCTGATCTTCTTAAAATGGATTGTGTCATTCTGGGACATCTATGTCTATAATGCTTTAAATAGTCTTAATTCTTCCATACAGTTTCTGAAACCAATCCTTTCCTGCATTTGTCTGATTTCTCATTAAAAGGGATTTTATTTCCATAATGTCACCACTGACTAAACCATTGTTCAATATTTCAGAATAAACCAAATCACAGAGAGGATCACGAGTTTGTTGTTGTAGCTAATCATCCTCAATGTGCATCCTCTGCAAAGCATAGAAAACTGCTGCTGTTGTGTCAGGAGGTAAGACCTGCAATCTATTGAGATGCCTGTTATGGTTACTTATTATCCATATTCTACTGGTGTCCTCATCACAAGATGATACGCCTGGATACGATGTTGATTGACACTTTGGATAGACAGATTAGGTCAGGGGTTCTCAAACTTCATTGCACCGTGACTCCCTTCAGACAACAAAAATTATTACGTGACCCCAGGAGGGAGGATCGAAGCCTGAGCCCGCTCGCACCCCACCGCCCCGGGCAGAGGGGCCTGTAACCTGAGCACCCAGGGCTGAAGCCTCAGTTTGAGAACCACTGGATTAGATCAATCATTTTTGCATGTCCATTGTTCTTTTTATCTGAGTACCCCAAAGCTCTTTACAAGGATGGATGGTGTTATTCCCATTTTACAGAAGAGGAAACTGAGGTACAAGGTGGTGACGTGACTTGCCTGAAGCCACACAGAGAGTGATTCAGTGATGGAATTTGGAACTGAACACAAGTCTACTGGATCCTTAGCAGCTGCTCCACTCTGATACAGATAACCTATTAGAATAATGTTAAGAACACAAGGCATGTGAAAATACTGTGTCAGATTGAATCAGAGCTGTAACATTACAACCCTATGAGAACCCTTAGCATTCTGGATAAAGTGAGGAACAACAGGAATTGTCCCCAGTTTGCACTTTTGTAAAGCAGTTATGATCTACTGCAAACAAATTCTAAAGGAACTGATTACTTTAACTGCCACAATTGCCCTCCTGGGCATTGACCTGAAATTTCCCACATGCAAACATACCTAACTGTGTTCACCTCTCATTGTTAACGTTCTCAAGTGGCCCTGGTCAGAGGTGCTGTGTATGGCAGGCAGCATAAATCAGACCCCCTTGCACTCGGACTCCTTTATGTGCACATTTTTAACAGTGAGACTAATTAACCATTGTGACAACTTACCAGGGGTCATCGTGGCTTCTCCATCCATGGCCATTTTTAAATCAAGAGTGGATGTTTTTCTAAACGATCTGCTCTAGGAATTATGTTGGGGACGTTTTCTGGCCGATGTTATGCAGGAAGTCAGACTACGTGATCCATCTATGTGCAAGGGCATCTAAGCTGATCACATGCCGCGGAGCTGGACGGAAGCATAGTCAGATGTGTGGTAAAATGCCATGGGGCTTTCTCTAACTTACACCTGCTTCTAGCTAAGGTCTGTGGGAGTCAAAGCATAAGGGGAACTAGTTTACTCCACTTTAACTTCACTTCTCTCTCCTGTCTCCCATCTCTCCTCCTGCTGGCAGTCTTATCTGTGTCTTCAGCCTCCCTCCCCACCCCCAACACATCTTCTTCACATGTTCTAAACAAGACCCCCTCCTCTTGCCTTCCTAGATCTCTCCTGGTTCTCATACCAATTGAAAAGGCTGCCCCCACCCCACTCTCCAAACACCCACGTACCTAAGCTCTGCCATTAGTTGCCTCTTTCCCCTTCCTACCAGCATCATCTCTGAATCACCATCACTGAGCTTTAGCCAGCTACCTTTTATCCATGCTTCAGATGCCCTTACTATTCATCAGCTTCACAGAGAACAAACAAACCAAGGAACTCAGGAACCCTTCAACATCTCACCCTATATACACTCTCATTTCAGCGGTTCTCAAACTTTACCAACCTGAGGACCCCCATTTTAATTTAAAATTTTGGGGGGACCCCCAAACCCCTGAGCTCAGCCCTTGCCCTGCCCCCTGCCCTGAGGCCACGCCCCTGCCCCCCGCTCACCCCACCCCCCCCGTCCCTCGCTCTCCCCCACCCTCACTCACTTTCACCAGGCTGGGGTTGGGGGTTGGGGTGCCGGATGGGGTGCAGGCTCTGGGAGGGAGTTTGAGTGCAGGAGGGGGTGCGGGGTCTGGGAAGGAATTTGGGTGCGGGCTCTGGGCTGGGGCAGGGGGTTGCGGCGTGGGAGGGGGTTCAGGGTGCGGGCTCTGGCCGGGTGGTGCTTACCTTGGGCAGCTCCCGAAAGTGACTGGCACATCCCTCTGGCAGCAGCTCCTAGGCAGGGGGCCCAGGGGATCTCTGCACACTGCCCCTGCCCGCAGACGCTGCCTCTGCAGCTCCCATTAGCCACGGTTCTCGGCCAATGGGAGCTGCGGAGTCGGGAGACCCCCCCCTGCCCCCCCCCCCCCAGGGGCCACAAGGACAGGTAGGAAGTGCGGAGCCAGGGCAGGTAGGAAGTCTGCAGTAGCCCCGCTGCACCACTGGACTTTTACCATGCAGGAGGCGCTGGAAGGGAGCCGGAGGAGTTGAGGGAGGGAGGGTGAGGAGTTGATCAGCAGGGCCCGTGGACCCCCTGGGGTCCCCTCGGGGACCTCCAGGGGTCCACAGACCCCAGTTTGAGACATGCTGAGCTAAACATTTAAGCACATGCTTAGGTCCATCTCTATTCAGCAAAGCGCTTCTACACTTGGTTAATGGTAGGCACATGGTTAACAAGAGGCACATGCTTAAGTCCCATTGATGTCAAAGACCCTTGGGATTAAGCAAAGCAGGGATGGATTGCTGAATTAGCCCCTTAGAGTATAGCACATCAAAAAAACAATCCCCATTTGTCTCTTCTTGTACTTGGACTTCAAACCAGGGTGAAATTACCTGAGCCCACGCTACTGATGGCCATGTGCATTTGATTAGAACTTTGAGCAGTAAGCGGGAATGTTGCTATGATATTTTTATGATAATTTAATATTTTTTTGCAACCCCAATAGAAAGTGAATAGGAACAACTGATGACAAACTAGTCATCCTGTCGAGCAACTGGAAAATTCTGTCAGCTGCATAAACTGAGAATAGGGAGCAGCTAGAGATGTAATCTAGATAAGCTCTCGTCAGGGTGTGTTTTCTGAGCATAAAGAGCCCCATTCCCTGTTGCCCATGTGTCCTCATTTACACCAGCACAAAAGGGTGTCAAACTAGTGTTCTGGTCTGGGGATTGACATGAAATGTCTGGTGCCTGGGAACAGTGACTAGGGCACAAGAACTGTTTCACTTACACCAATGTAAATCCAGAGTCACTGCACTGATCAGAAAGGAGCCACACATTGTACATCTTACAGTGGCTTTGGAGCACGAGGGAAGAACTACAACATATAAACACATATCTATAATGAAGGGGGTCTAAATTAGCTGTTATCACGGAAGAAAAAGATCTTGGAGATCGTGAATAGTTCTCTGAAAACTTCAGCTCAATGAGGAGCAGCAGTCAAAAAGGCCTACAGAATGTCAGGAACTATTAGGAAAGGGATAGAAAATAAGACAGAAAATATCAGAATGCCACTGCATAAATCCGTACTATGCCCACAGCTTGAATACTGTGTCCATTTCTGGTCACCCCCTCTCAAAAAAGATAAAGTGGAACTGGAAAAGGTTCAGAGAAGGACAATAAAGAAGATCAAGGGTATGGAATGGCTTCTACATGAGGAGAGACTACAAAAGATTAGGACTCTTCAGTGTAGAAAAGAGATGACTATGGGAGGGGATATGATAGAGGTCTATAAAATCATGAATAGTGTGGAAAAAGTGAAGAGAGAAGAGTTAGTTACTTTTTCCCAAAATACAAAAACCAGGGGTCACCCGATGAAATTAATAGGCAGCAGGTTTAATGCAAACAAAAGGAAATACTTTTTCACACAGCATACAATTAACCTGTCCCACTGCCAGAGACAGGATACTGGGCTAGGTGGACCATTGGTCTGACCCAGTATGGCTGTTCTTATATTCTTAAGAGTTTAATCCCATATACACAGCAACAGGTAAACTTCGAGCAAGTGCTCGTTTTTGTATTTTGCTACAAAACCAGCATCAACAAAGAGTTTGGCGAATCACCAAAATGGGTTGCCCAGGGAGGAGATTAGTCCACTTACAATGAATCCTCCTCAACAAGCTCTATCCTTATGACATGGACTCACCTACCCAGGCATGGGACGTGTATGAGCCGTGCTTACCAATTCAGCGTGGATGTTGACAGGCGAGCTTGGAAAGCATTAGCTTTCATGCAGGGGTACCTGGACCCATGTATACTATGCAGTAGTATGCTATACATATTCTTTGAACCAATATATGCTCTCCATTCCTCTGGCGTAACTCTACTGGCAGTGCTTAAAGCGGTCTGAAAAAAGTGTTGGCGGGGGGGGGGGAGGTCTATCACGGGCTGGAAGCAGCAGCTTTGGTAAAACAGTACTTAAAGTGCACTCCTCAGCATCCTGGCTTGTTTATTTCATTTGTTTATTTATTGGCCAGGTCTGTGACCCCACCAACTTTAAGCACTGGCCATTGATGCCTGGTCAATTCTTCTTTACTTCCTGTCCCAGACTGCACTGCCATGTTTTCTAAATGGTGCATTTCCCTTTGGTGGTGATCGCTACAGACGGACAAATCAGTCTCCAGGCCCTTGTTCCATTTTTATTCAGTCTGGTAAACTCCCATTGAACTAAGGACCTCAAGAGTTGAACCTTAGCTTCTGAAGTGCTTTGGGATCCTTTGGTGCTACATAAATGCCATAGGCCAGATCCTTATCTGGTGTAAACCGGTGGAGCTACACCTATTTATAACAGAAGAGAATAGGGCCAAATGATGTAAGAGGCTATAGGCAAATTGTTTTTGCTGTTAAGTCATAGGAAGTAGCTAAGCCCAAGACAAAGATGCCAGTTTCATTTCATTTCACACAGGAAAATGATAAAAGACAAGAACACCCTTTTACAAATGGGTGAATACTTTTCACAAAGTGATCATTCCATATCTGACCACTCAGTCCTCCTCCTCAGAGGAAACCTGCACAACACCTTCAAAAGGCTAGTTTGGGAACCTAAATTCATGACCCAGCTAGACACTAAAAAATATGGACTCAACAGGGAGACTGGTTTTATGGCTCATTACAACAATTTGCAACACACACACCCCCAACACTGCCTGCTAATCCTTAAATATCCACTTCATTTTAAGTGGTCTCCCACAACATGTGTTTAACAGCCTGTCCCAACTTGTATTTTATCTCAGACACTCGGATTTCCTTCCCTGGACCGGAAGAAGAGCTCTGTTAAGCTTCGAAGCTTGCACATTCCACCAACAGCTGTTGATACAATAAAAGATATTACCGATCTTCTCACTTTCATTAATACCAGACATACTCCCACCCTGCCTTGCTGACTCCTGGCACCATCTGCAATGCCAGGGGCACTCTTTCCAGTCAGTCCTGCTGCCACACGAACCCACCGTTCTGCTTGCTGGTCAACAGATGTTGGCTGCCCTCTGCAAGCTGCTGAATATTTAAGGTGTTGGAAAACAAGAGCACTGTGCACCTGTTTGACACATATTAGAAAATTCTGCTGCTGCCAGTACTTAACTGCCAGGGTTATCCCATCAGTTTATCTCCAGTGGGAAAGTACCATTTAGTCTAACAGCCAGCTGGACCAACAAGGATTAGAGATACAATGCACCCTGCCATTAAAGAATGGGTGAGACCTTGCACTGTTTAAATCCTTCCTGCTCCTGATAACGCCTGCTCTTCCCCCCAGCATATCCCATCATCCCTTTGATGTCAACTGCAGCAGCCATTAATGTTGATTAGGCCTAATCAGTCCCTAATGCCCACTTAAATCCCGTTTAGAGGAGAGCCATTCAGCGCATCCTAAGGTGGAGACAGCAGTGGCTAAAAGAGACATTCAAAGGTCCAGGATCAAAAGGAGAGAGTGCTGGTCAGGTAATTCAATACAGCCCAGTGCACTTAATGCAGGTGCCACACCTCCAGTTATCAGCTGACTCAAACTGCAGCCACCTTCAGAAAAAGGTGGGGCACCACACAGCTCTTCGCTCCAGGGGATTGATTAAAATATGCATTTCCCTCACTGGGTCTGATTCTGTTCTAAAGGGCACTGGGGAAAATTACAAGTAACTCTACGGAAATCGACTGTGTCAATAAAAGGTAAAACACGGGTCCGGATTCTCCACTGCCTCGCGCTGGGTGACACCTGGACAAAGATGGTACAAATTGCTATTGTTATCCGCTGGTGCGTGTGTTACAGGTCCCTCTCTGTGCCCATCTGCAGAGGATATAACACCTGGTCTACACTAGAAAATTAGGTCGGTGTAACGACATCAGTCTAGGGTTTGAAAAATCCACCCCCCAAGCAGTGTTGTTAAACTGACCTAAATCCCCATGTAGACGGCATTCTAGCTACCACTTCTCATGGAGGTGGAGTATCTGCACTGATGGGAGAACCCCTCCTGTCGGCGTAGGTAGTGTCTACACTGAAGTGCTACAGCAGCGCATCTGCAGCAGGGCCAATGTGCCACTGTAGTGTTTTAAGTGTAAACAAGCCCCCAGAGAACTTTAATTGGAGCTACAGTAGCAGCAGCTCATGCTTTTAGCTCTGAAAGGCCCTAGTGCAGGCCCTAGGGTGTCTGCTAAGCTAGCCATCACATAAAGGGGGTTATCCTGTAATACCCCAGTGGGTTACATCTAGGTCATAATGATTCATTCACTTTGTCCAAGTATAAAGGCCTGCACATGCTGTAAAGCTGTGGAGAATGAGGCCAGGATCAGATCAAGCCCACTAAGCCTGAGGGATGTTGCCCTAGCAAAATTTATTTAGAAGAACAAGGACATTTAGTTTTCATGGTCTTTAGTCGGTGTTCAGTCCCCCAGGGTTGTGTTCAGAAGCTTTTATAGGCCCTTAGCAGCTGAAGATGGGAAAGACCTCGTGGATCATCACATCCATTTTCCTAAAAGAAGTAGCAGATAGGCTCCGACCGAGGGCATATCAAGTGTAGTTCCCTCACGAACCCCACCCATGTACTCATTCGCTGCACCGATACTGACTTGGACTCCTTATAAATTCCATGGGTGACGTACCCGAGCCCACCTATCCACTGACAGTTTAAAAAAAAAACTCTTGCACCCCAATCTGGGTCTATGCCGGTTATGTGATTTGTATGTATCTCTTCATCCTTGCAACCGTTACCAAGCCTGACCCCAGATGTACAGTACCTTCCCTCTTAACTTGTGTATATTTAATTTTAAACATTAACTTTAATAAAAAAATTAATTTGTTTAATATCTGATAGCCAGGCTCCAAGTCTCCCAGCCTCGTGCAGCATGGAAGGAAGCAGAGGTGTGTATCCTGAAACTTGATCCCAAATCATTAACAGACTATGCAAGAGTCTAAAAAGGCTTAACACAGAAGTAGACAATACTAAGACCTGTGGTCTGCCAATGTCTTCTCCCTGCGACTGTGTGATCTGCCCAGCATTTGCCAGATGCAGGTGGGTGAGGAGGAAGCAGGATAGCGGTTGTGACGAAGGACGGCTCGTTCTGAATTTGGGGCTAATAGAAAGTTGGTCCAAGCATGAGCTGTCACATATCAGAAAGCACAGTGTCAAACAAGCCCCTTTCACCAAGTTTAGTTGAGTTGCAAGAGATTGTCCTGGAAGGCAGCACCCCAGGAACTCCTGCAAAGCTAATATCTGACCCAAAGGTAAAAAACTGCTGTGGAAAATGCCACTAAACTTAAATGCTTATACACCGAGGAGCCATTTGTAGCCTGCCATTGGCAGAATCCAGGAACACACTTTTAAAAAGAAAAGTGAATTTAGGGATTGTAAAATGGACCAGGGCTCAGATGCTCATGGGAAAGGCCCATTTCCCATGGGCATTAGGTACTTAAAGGGATAGCTCAGTGGTTTGAGCATTAGCCAGCTAAATCCAGGGTTGTGAGTTCAATCCTTAAGGGGCCCACTAAGGGATCTAGGGCAAAATCAGTACTTGGTCCTGCTAGTGAAGGCAGCGGGCTGGACTTGATGACCCTCCAGGGTCCCTTCCAGTTTTATGAGATAGGTATATCTCCATATATATATTTATATTAAATACCTTTGAGGATCTCTGGGCCCAGGTTGGTAGGACTGAAGTCCTCTGTAGAGTCCAAACAGCAGCAGCCCACACTTTGTTTACCCCACCGTTCTGATAATGTGCCTTAAAGGAGACCACACTATTGGGCGTGGCCCGCCCCTCCCCTTTTTTTTGCCTTTGTATGATATATACGGATAGCCTGAAAAATATGTGTTTTTTGTTGTTATTTTTCTTTTCCATTCTATTGTGTTGTACTGTGTTATTTTGATGAATGACTAGATTCAGTATTGGATTAAGTGTAGTGAAATCAGCCTGAGTTATGCCTCTGTGCAGTTTATTTCTCAAATCAAAGGAAACAAAATAAACCCAATATACAGTTTGTATTACTACCAAAAGTTGTTCTGACAAAGATCACAGCTGAACTGAGAACCCTAATGGGTTAGACACTGCACAGCCCCTAGCAGGAGACCTGATGAGCTTGTGTAACCCACTGGTCGGTGTGTTGTTACCTGTCCCTCTCCGTGACACATCAACAGAGGACAGGAGGCTATTAGGGTATGTCTACACTGCAGCTGGGAGAAACCCTCCAAGCTCAGGTCCCATAGCCTTAAGCCATCACAGCCCGCAGCTACAGAGCCTGCTCTTTAGCTCAGCCTGTAGGGCAGTGGTGGGCAACTAGTGGCCTGTCAGGGTAATCCACTGGCAGGCGGCGAGACAGTTTGTTTACATTGACCATCCACAGGCACGGCCACCCACAGCTCCCAGTGGCCGCGGTTCGCCGTTCCCAGCCAATGGAAGCTGCGGGGATGGAGCAGGGGTTGAGCACCCAGGGGAAAATTAGAAGCCGGCGCATGTGCAGCAAAGCACATACTTACATCTCCCTCTGTTTAGCACATGCTTAAGTACCGCTAACTTCAATGGGTGGCAGGCACTTCTTTAAATGCTTTGCTGAATCAGGGCTTGAATGACTTACGTAAGATCAGAGCTGGGAATTGGAACCCAGTTTTTCTGAGTCACGAGCCATGGCATTAACCACGCGACCAACCTTCCTTCTTTAGCTCTAATTTTCTCCATCAACGAGGCGCTTATTACAATGAATTTTCTGTGCGTGTGTTGTAAGAGCGATTAGATCTGCAAACCAACACACCCACCAACAGGATCATGTGTCAGTGCCTGCACTGCCCTCACATCTCCATCGAGTTCAGTCCTGCAGAGACTGTAACTAATGATTTTTCTCCCTTGGCTTGAAGTCAGTGCTGATTCTCTCACACGCACATACCTGCGGTGTACATGTGTCTCGTTAACACAAAGTGATCCACAGATAATGGATTTGTAAGAGAGTGGTTTGACTCACACACTGCATTTGTATCTCCAGGAGATCAATACCGCTGAAAACAAGACCATTTTCATTGATTTCATTGGCAATTTCCCACCCCCATACACCTCTTCACATTCTTTTTTTAAAGGGTGTGATTCTAATTTGTGAGATTCTGATCTTATTATTGGGGATTGGTCCAAAACCCACTGAAGTCAATGGGAAGACGATGAGCATTGGCATCAAGGGATTTAAGATCAGATCTTTCATGAACAGGCCTCTCCATAGTTTATTATTATTATTATTATTATTATTATTATTATTATTATTATTTGTAGGGTGTGTGATGCTTTACTGGCATGAAGGGGCCTGATCTTGATCTCACTTACACTGGATTTATCCCTGTGTAACTCTATTGACTTCCGTTGAGTTACTCCTGTTTTATGACTCAATCCTGCAAAGTGCTGAGCACGTCTGAGGGATGCTGAGCGCCCTCCATTCCCATGGACATCCATGTGAGCTGAAGGCAGTCAGCAACTCTCAGATGACCTCAACGCCTTGCAGGATCAGGACCCCAGAGGAGATCAGGCCCAAGTTGCCTGCCCGGTGGAGCTCATGGAATACCGACAAAAGGAAGGGAGTTGGACAGTGACGCAACGCATAGTCATGGGCGGTGATAAAGCTCAATTCACGACTTGTCTCTATGGGAGGGGGGTGCACTGGTGTAGCTCCACTGGGTACGAATATCTAGGGGGTTGTAATGGAGGGGGGACCTGTAACACACACTCACCAGTGGGTTAAATAGAGACACAACAACAGCCTAACAAGCAAGGCACGCTGCACCAGTCCAGTTACTTTCAACACTGGGGTGGTGCATCTATACTATGGCGTCGCATTGGTGCAGAACAACCCAGTGTAGACAAGGCCTAATTACAGCCAACGTTTGGTTTGGTTTGGGCGGCTGAGCTCAGGGCCCCTTTGTGCTAGGTGCTGCACAAACACAAAGTAAGAGCCAGTCTAAGATGATATAGCAGGAAGGATGCATTAGCCCCATTTTACAGATTGGGAGCAGAGGCGCAGAGAGATTAAGTGATTTGCCGAAGGTCACATGGGCAGTCTGTGCCTAAACCACAGGGACAGCCTTCCTTTCTAGGGGCACTGGCTTTATAGGAGTTTTAGAAAAGATGCTTTATAAGGAGGAGCTTAAAGGCCTAGGCGTGGGCTCAGTGGCCAGGTCAGGGAAGTGGTTCCAGGGTGGAAGGAGTCCCAGTGAGAGTGGGAGCAAGAGGAGATCACACAGACCAGCACCCCTATAACTGGGTAGTGTTTTTATGCAACCTCAGCAGACTAGGATATAGTCTATACGGTATGTCTACACTGCACATTAAACCTGGCTCTGACTCAGGTTTGAGCCCAAGCCCAGCTTCCGTTCACATGCAAATCAGTCTGACTTGGGTCCGCAAGCACTCAGGACTGGCGTCCTAGGACCCTGCTTAGGGGGATGGGTTAGAGCCTGAGTCCTGCTGTACCTTGGGTCCAAGCCCTGTCATTGTGCAGTGTGAATGCAGGCCAAGCTGGAGACCTGAGTCAGAAGGTCTGCGCAGTGCAGTGTGGATGTGTTAACATGACCATGAGATCGGGTCCAGGAATGATAAACCCAGGTTTGCAATGCATTGTGGATGCTCAAGCATGGGCTTGGAAATACCGAGTCCACCAGCCTGGGTCGCATGGAGCCAGGCTTAGCGTGCGGCGTAGATGCACCTGTAGTGGCCTCTGCATAACAGGATTATTCAGTGCTTAAAGTGGGCTGCTACAAGGAACAGTCTCTGTCCTGCTCCCCTTCCCTAGCCCTCATTCTATTCCATGGGGGAGCCGAGCCGCAAAGCAAAATTGACAAGATTTCCATCCTCTGAAGGTCTGTTTGAAATGTACAGTCTTTTTGGTGGCGTTACAAACCATATGCTCTTGTGTGTCTTTGTGCTCTTGCATGGCCCGGGGACAGAAACACTGAATGAAACTGCTCTAACAAAGTCTGGGCTACAATTCCACCAATCAAAACTGCATCCGAGTAGAGGTGGGGGTCAGATCGGGGGGGGGAAGACAGTGTCACTTTTACAAACTCTGCCACAGAATAAGCTCTACCCACATTAGATGCCACTGACAGCAGAATGTGCAGAGGTTCAAAATACAAGCACACAAAATCTCTGGGCTTGGCTCCCCACTGGGTACATTTACACTGCAAAAAAACCCAAACAAACCCCGCAGCAGTGAATCTTAGATCCAGGTCACTTGACTCAGGCTCATGGGGCTCGCATTATGGGGCTCAAGATAGCAGTGTAGACGTTCCCACTTGGGATAGCTGCAGCTACACTAGGGCTTTTGCTGCTTGGCGCTCTGAGTGCCTTTCCCAGACCCGAAGAAGAACTCGGTGTCGTTCAAAAGCTCGTCTCTTTCACTAACAGAAGTTGGTCCAACAAAAGACATTAGCTCACCCACCTTGTCTCTCTATCAAAACAATCACACCCGTAGTTGACATCAGTGTACCGGCAAAAACTTCTGGGGTAGACCTGGCCTCAATTCTGGAAAACAGAAGGCCTCAGGAAAGAAGGCACTCTACTACTCCAAGCCCTAATGTAGGCCCAGTCTGTACTGGGGATGTGTCTGGGTTACAGTGACGGGGGACCAGTCTTTGGTATAGCTGACTACACCAGTGCAAATGTCTAATGTAAGCAGGCAAAGCTGCTACAAACGGTGATTTACACCTGCTTGACGATAGATAGCTGCTTATCTATCTCAGGCCTGCTCTACACTAAAAAGCTAGGTCGACCTCGCTATGCTGCTCAGGGGTATGGATTTTTCACACTCCTGAGTGGTATAATTAAGCCAGCCTCACCCCCAGTATAAACAGCGGTAGGTCAACAAAAGAATTCTTCCGTCAACCTAGCTACTACTTCTCCGCAACATGGTTACCTACGCTGAAAGGAGAACCCCACCCATCTGTAGAGGTGGTATCTACACTGAAGCATTACAGTGACAGAGCATAGTGTAGACACTTGCTACAGCAATGGCAGGGAGGTTTTCCATTGGTGGTGTAAATCCACCCCCTCGAGTGGTGGAAGCTAGGTGGATGCTTGAAGAATTCTTCTGTTGACCTAGTGGTGTCTATATCAGGGCTTAGGTCGGCTTAACTACATCCCTCAGGGATGTGAATTTTCCATAACCCTGAGTGACGTAGCTAGGTCAACCTAAGTTTTAGTTGTATTCCAGGCCTCAGATACTTATATGGTCCCCATAAGCGTAGATTTGAGCACCTCACAAAATGTATTTAACTTCTTCACACTGCCCCTGAGGTATTATCCCCATGTTACAGATAGGAACTGAGGCACAGGGAGACCAAGCGACTTATCAAGGTAACACAAAAAGGCTGTTGGCAAACAAGGACTTCAATCCAAGTCCCAGGCTACTGTCCTGACTAGTGGACTGCTTCGCTTGAGAAGATGCAGTTCCTAGACTGATGGAAAAACCTCTTCCGTTGGTGTAGGTTATGTCTACACGACAGGGTTATGCTGCCACAGCTACTGTGCAAAAGCTATGGCTCTCTAATCCCTGTAGTGTAGACAGGGCCTTAGATTGTTCCCAAAGGGTCAACAATTACATCAGCAGTTTGCTGTATCAGTTAAATATAAGCCTGAAGGTTTAGACAAGACCGAGTCAGAAGGAAGGGCGCAGACAAATAAGTGGCTTCAAAAACAGCAGCTTTCCCTTCACTCATGTTCATACAGCACCTAGCGCAATGGGGTTGTGGTCCATGACTGAGGCTCCTACATGCCACTGCACTACAAATACTAAATCATAAAAATAATGCTCCCCTCAGGGCTTTTTTTTTTTCCCGCCATTTGGGCCCAGATTCCCAAACCAGGGCCTCATGGGTGGCAGGTGAACCCCCGATTCGGGGAGGCTAGCCCCCTACCCCACCCCCCTGTTCGAGGCCCCACCCCTCACCCACTGGAGCCAGAGTAGCCCCAAGACCCCCACAGCGGCCCGAGCCCCCATCCCCGGGCCCTGAGCCATAGGCCTGCCCGAGCCGCCCCGGGCTGCCAGACACCCCGAGCTCTGGGTCACTGGCCCAAGTCGAGCCCCCACCAGCTTCGGAGGAGAGGCGGAGCGAGGGCAGGACCTAGGGTGGAGTGTGGGCAGGGCCAAGGCCTGGGTTTGGGGAGCCTGAGCCTCCCTTGGCCTGTTATATCTGCTTCCCAGGTGGGGCCTTGAAGTAGTAAAATATAAAGTAGAACATCTCCCCGGAGGTGAGATTCTGCAATTTTTTCATACAGATCCTGGAAAACTTCACAGACAACCAAGGTCTCATTTGTCCCTCCTTCCATATCCCTATTGAGGCCAAGCTCCCAAGGAGATTTACAACGGAGTTGCCACTGGCTCAAACTAAGGACTGTAGCAGTGAATCTGGCCCATAGTATTGCAGTTGGGAGAAAAAGACTTCCTGCTACACAAGTGACTGCTCACCTCCTCCACGGTCAATCAAACATGCGTCGTCTACGAAGGACCATTGTGCCAGCCAGGGTGACCCTGGTTGGTGGCATCACACCAGGCATTGTGAAGTGCAGTTCCCAGATCTGGCTCAATCCTGCGAATCCATACCTCTCTGGAGCAGCCCCATGGGCAGTGCCAGGAGGGGTCAGAGCGGAGAGTTTGAGAGCATGGGGTGCTGGAGTGGTTTTGTCCATCCGGGCGACATGGCCAAAGAGCCTGCTCTGCTGCTTTTGAGTATAATGAGCGGCGGACGGGAGGCCAGATCTTTGTGACCTTTCGCGCAAAGTCAAATCACTTTGCGCTCAGGATTTGGCACTGACAGCACAGGTGGAAAGCCTCTAGCCACTCCAAGACTGCCTGGAAGAGGGGCCAGGATTCTGACCCATGGGGCAGTACAGGTTTGGGGCATTTCACACTGGGGCTTTGCTTTGCTGGGGTTAGCCAGAGGCAGATTAGGGGTTTGTGGGGCCCTGGGCCAGAGGAAGTGGGGGCCCTCCCCACCCCCTCCACCTGCAGTCCCCCGCCTGTCCCCCCGGCATTCCCCGGCAGGAGCGCCAGGTGGGCAGAGCGGGTTGGAGTGTGACGGCGCCCATTTTTCCAGTGGGCCCCTGGACACGGGCCCCATTGACCCAGGGGCTAATCTGCAGAGGGCAAAAGATCTTGAATTTAAAAAAAAGATCAAAAATAAGATCCATGTGGTGGTTTAGCAGTTTTGCCTTAGGTTTATTTTAATTGTCAAATCGCCTTTCTAGCCCTGGCTGTTTGGGTGAATAATCGGAAACAAGAAAAATCCCCAAATATCAGGACTGTCCCTATAAAATCGGGACATCTGGTCACCCTAAGAAAAGCCTGAGCCCTGCCCCTCCTAAGGAGTTAGGTGCCGATCTCCACTCTGGTTTCACAGCTGGGAATCTTCTTGGAAATAAAAACAAAGGGGAGGGACAAAATCTACTTTTAGCCAATTGGTCAGGGCAGTCCCCCGGGGAGGTGGGAGACCTGCCTTCAAATCTCTGTTCCACCTGAGTCATAGCAGGGATTTCAAACCACATCTCCTGGGAGAGTCCCCTAACTCCTGGGCTATAGAGTCATTATCTCTCCAGCCTAACAAACATTAAGTATTAAATTAAAGATAAATCAGAGTGGAACAGTGTCTACAGGCGAGACTGAGAGAGACTCATCCTAGAATGCCCTGCAACTGGGTGGTCAGGGCACTGGGATGGAGGATGTAGTCTCTAGTCCCTGCTCTAAATCAGGCAGAGCAGGGCTTGAGACGTGGGCCCATATACCCTGAGTGAATGGCCTAGCCGCTGGGCTATTGGGACACCACCCAGCCTCCAGAGAGCTCCCAGCTGTAGTTTGGGCAGGGTAGGACCAGACTGGGGTGAGACAGGCAGGGGGATGCTCAGTTTGTGACTCCTGCCAGAGCTTAGATGTGAGCTAGGACACCGAGCAGCGTGGCAGTGTTGGGATTTAGGCAGTTTTGTGCATGCAGAAACTTAGATACCGAGGGACTTTAGGTGCCTACAGGGTTAGCCAGCAGCTGAGCAGGGGTTTTGAGGATCTCAGTGGTGTCTAAGTGTTGGTCTGTGGTGCCTAAAGTAGCATTCAGGTGCCTAAATCCCATTGTGGATCTAGCCCCCTGAGCATCTTCCAGTAGGGCGTTAAGCTACATGACTAACATCTGTCACGTGTGGTTCATTTTCTCTCTCATCTTCTCCTCTCTACTATGGTAATCGGCTCAGTATAAGAACCCGGACAGGCAACCCATCAACTGCTAGGAGCCTGCACACAACCAGCAGTATAGGCGGCCCTAACTTGACACGTCTTGCAGACCCACTTCGTTATAGAAACCGTAGGGAACAGCTTTATTTAACACAGAAAGAAACAGTGCCATCTTCTGGCTAAATCCCAGCATTGCCAGAAAGCAGGGGTCAGAGTCTGATCTCCTTTGCACCGAAGCCAATCCAGAGTCATTCCATTCATGTCAGTGAAGATCCTCACCAGTGTAAATGAGACCCCAGTCTAGCACTCAGAGTCTAGTAAAGGATGGGAACAGGGCTGAGTTAGTGGATCAGTAATAGCCTCCACACCTCCGTATGAGCAATCTGATTCATGCCTTGCACGCACATCCATAGTATCACTAGTGTATGTGGCACAGGGCAATGTGCTGAAGGCGGTAGTGCTAAACAAATAACAGGTCCTGGCTCTGCTGGAGAGCTTAGAGGCTGCAGCGGTGAGGCGCTCATCTCCACAGGGTGTGGCAGAGGCTGAAGACTTTTGAGCTATTCCTTTAGGGAACAGAACGGGCTTACGAGAGTAACAGAAGAGCTGGGGCTCCAGGGAATTACCCAGTTGCTAACATATGAGCAGTCACCCATAAAGGGATTTGAAATTGGGATTGTGTCCTCTATGTCTTATTTCTGATGCATAGCAAAGTGCTGGAAGGGTATTTTTTGTTGCGTTTGTCCTCAGAAAAAAGGTTTGGGGTTTTTTAAATTCTTTTTTTGCTTGGTTTTTTGGGGCTTTAAAAATGCCAGGAAAATGAAGTTTGGTCTCTCCTGATTTTGCAGGCGTGCTTGATTAGGTGGAGGATGGACATTGCTAACTCTCACACCTAAACTGAAGAAGAAGGGTTGCTGAATCTTTATCAAAGGCTTCTTTTCTCCACAAAGTTACTTAGTCATTAAAGCTAAATAAGTGCTAACCAAAACAAAAAAACGGGCCTTATAAGCAGTCTGACTAAAACCCTCACCCTCTCCCATTGTCTCAGGTTTCACTCCCAGGGCTTTGATGATGTCATCATTTCACTAGCCTCAGAGGGTCTCTGAAGTTATATGAGACCTAAAAGGCTAATGCAAAAAACAAACCGAAGAACGTTTTTAAAAAATCAGCAAACGTTTCAGACTTTCTTTATCCATCATAAAGAAGCAAAAAAGGGCACAGCGCCAAGGTTTTCCCCCAAAGTCACTTTTAGTCATTACATCACTCAATAGTTGACAACTACCATGAAAGCAAAGGCACTTGGTGCAGTATTGTGCTAGCTGTGCATGTGCATTATGTAATAGTTTCTATTATTCCTGTCTGGACTAATAATGGGTTTGATCCGGTGAGGTGTAGAGGAATCTCTTGGGCTCAGTGATGGATTTTTCACACCCCGGAACATCATAGCTCTGTCAACCTAAGTGGTAAGTGTAGACCAGGCTTTGTATCAGCATAGCTATTTCCGTATGGGAAGGGGAGTAAGCTGTAACTTAAGGATATGTCTACACTACAGAGCCTACACTGGCATAGCTATGCTGACATAGCCCCCTAATGTAGACACTACATATGCTGACTGAAGAAGTTTTTCTGTCAGTGTAGGAACACCTTCTCCCCGAACAACGTGAGCTACATGGACAGAAGCACTCTATACTCGGGGGTTTTGTTGGCATACGGTGGTCAGGGGGTGGTTGTTTCATGCCCTGACTGCTGTGCCATGGATATGCTGACCTAACTTTTAGGCTATGTCTAGACTTGCCATTTGAAGCGCAAAATGTCACTTTTTTGCGCTAAAACCATGGGAGCGTCTACACTTGTTAATGACTTTTTGCAGTGAAACTCAGAAGTTTCACCGCAAAAATAAAACCACCTTCACGAGAGGTGTACAGTTCTTTCCGCTGTTCTTTTTGCACTGTTGTGAAAGTGAAGACACGTTCTACCTGTGTAAACACCTTTTGGCCTTCAAAGGATATCCCATAGTTCCAAAAGTGACCACTCTGGCCAGCATCTGCGCTGCTCTGATGCCAGGTAAACGGACATCCGCCCCTCCCCCTGTAAGCTCCGGGAAGTTTGAAACTCCCTTTCCCTTTGCTTGTAGATGTGGCGGGGAAAGCAGCCAGACAGCAGGGGTTTTTAAAAAACGCCGTGAAAGAAACAAGGAAGTAATGGGGCTGCTGGGACATGAAGCAGTGCATCACGGGGCAATGAGTGGGGACCCAGAATGCCTTCCACTTATCCCTCCCCCTTCCCACAAGACCTATCGAGAGAGGTGCACTGTGGGATAGCTGCCCTACAGCGGTGCTCTCATCCACGATGGAAGTGCTGCTAGTGTAAGCAGTCTCTGACGCCTGAGGAATTAAGTGAGTACACAAACCAGCGCTTTTCTTTCACCGGTTCCATATCACCGGAGAAACTTACAGCGCAGAAACTCTGCAAGTGTAGACATACCCTTATGCATAGACCAAGCCTTATGCTGGCATAGCTTATTCCCTTTCCCATACAGGAATAGCTATGCTGACATAAGCACCTTTATACTGATATAATTGCATCCCTACTAGGGGTTGTACTGGGTATTTCAGTCAAAAAATCATGCCCCGAACAAACCAGTTACACCAGTACAAAAATCTGAATGTACACCAAGCCCTAGGCCTGATCTACACTAAAAAATTAGGTCAACCCAGTTATGCCACTCAAAAAAATCCACACCCCATAATGCCATAGGTAAACCAACCTCACCCCCGGTGTAGACCAAGCTAAGTCAATGGAAGAATTCTTCCATCAACCTAGCTACCACCTCTCGGGAGGTCGATTAACTACAGCGATGGGAGAACCCCTCCCATCGGCAGAGGTAGCATCTACACTGATGTGCTACAGTGGCTTCAAATGTAGTCAAGCCCTTAGGCTTGGTCTATATGTAAAATTTTGCTGGCATAGCTACGTCAGCTGGGAGTGTGAAAAAATCGCCCTCCGAACCAACACAGCTATGCCAGCAAAGCCCTACCAAAGAGACACGTTTACCGGCAGAAAAGTCGTCTTGCCAATGTAGCTTATTCTCAGAAGGGGAGTGTGCTGGATCTGTTGTAATTGCTTGTTCTTGGCACACAGGTGCAGAGCAGCTGCTGGCTTTACTCTTCATTTGATTGTATTTTTAATGTTGGTGCAGTGCCTCGAGCGGGTGCTATTTGGTCTATCGTGGGTGTGATTTGCAAGGCATTTTGAAAAGATTTTCTGT
>NW_020664417.1:91177686-91178924 GCF_002925995.2 Terrapene triunguis | reverse complement strand
GTGGAGACTCAGTTTGTACCAGCCAACCCCGACCCCACAAGCAAAATTAGACCTGGTCTACATCTAGAACTTAGGTCAAGCTAGCTGAGAGTTGTGACAAATGTCATGCCCTGTACGATGTATGTAACACCCTTGGGGTTTAGAGAGCACGGCCCCTTTCAAACCTTGGTCTGAGGCAGAGGAAGGGCTGGTTGTTGCAGGTGGAGGTAGGGTGACCATCCGTCCCGTTTTTAACGGGACAGTACCATATTTAAGCCCTCTTTCAGGTGTCGCCTTTTTTTAAAAAACGGGCAAATTGTCCTGTATTTTCCTCTCCCCCGCTGGTCGGTCAGCGCAGCCCCAGCTGCATCTTGTTTGTGGCTGGCGGGTGAGTGCGGGCAGGTGGTGGCCTCAGACTGGGTGAAGAGGCGGGAAGAGGCGACGTCAGGTAGGAGGAGAGGCAGCCCTGGGGGTGGGGAGGGACGGGAGGGGTGTGTGTCACCCCTCCCAATGTGAAACCTAAAGCACGGGTTCTCCAGGGGTGTCCGCAAGCCCTTTCAGGGGGCCACTAGGCACCAGTGCTGAAACTCAGAGCTTCAGCCCCAGTGCCCCCCACAGGGCTCAAAATCCGATCCCCGGCACCCTCCACAGGGCTGAAGCCGGTAGCCCCGATCCCTGAAGCCCCGATCCCCGACGCCGCCACCCTTCCCTAGCTGAAGCCAGGAACTGTGGGGTTGAATGCCCGAGCCCTGGCAACCCCCGCGGGGCTGAAGGCAGGAGCTGTGGGGCTGAAGCCCCAATCCCCGGTGCCCCCCCCACCAGATCTGAAGCTGGATCCGCAGGGCTGAAGGCCTGATCACCACTGCTGCCCCACAGGGCTGAAGCCCCAATCCCCAGTGTGCCCCCACCCGGGCTGAAGCCGGGAGCGGCAGGGCTGGATCCCGGATCATTCCCAGAAGCCCCCTGAGCCCATGGGCAGAGTTGGGGGACATCAGAGATGTTGCCCCCCTAAACTGGAGTGGAATGCAGGGCAGTCCAGGGGGCAGCTCCCCCCCCCCCCCCCCCCACCTCCTTCTCTCCCCACCCCCTGGCCAGTTCAGAAGCGGGAAGCTTTAGCCAAACAGTGTGGAGCTGGTGCCATACAGTAGACAGCTGTGGTATTCCCTCTTCTCCTGCTGGGGCAGGGGGTTGAAGCTACTCCTCAGCTCCCAGCCCCCTTTTCTCAAGCAGTCGGTAAGAGCCACAGGGATGAGGGACCA
>NW_020664417.1:91144281-91177676 GCF_002925995.2 Terrapene triunguis | reverse complement strand
GCTACCCCTTCCCTGCACCCTGAGCTACCCCCTGCCCGCACACAGCCTCTAGCTACCCCCTCCCTGCACTCTGAGCTACCCCCTGCCCGCACACAGCCCCTAGCTACCCCTTCCCTGCACCCTGAGCTACCCCCCTGCCTGCACACAGCCCCTAGCTACCCTTTCCCTGCACCCAGAGCTTTTTTCAAATGTTTTGAGCTGAACCCCCACCTTTGAGTTATAATTTTTGGTTGCCCCTCCCCCCGCCACAACCAAGACAGGCTGAGTGGCCTGCTGAGGTGAATCAGGGGTGGAGGTGGCGCTCCCTCCCTGGACCCACCATATGGAGCTGGCTTGAGCCCCGCTGGCCCCCGCCCCAAAAATAGAAGTCATACCATGCCTATGCCCGAGCCCCCCCACCCAGACCGAACCCCCAAAGTCTGCCTTCCCCCACTGGGCCCTGGAGTTTTTATAGCATGTTGGGGTGGGGGGTGGGGGCTACTGCATAGTTCATAGAATCATAGAATAGAATCATAGAATATCAGGGTTGGAAGGGACCTCAGGAGGTCATCTAGTCCAACCCCCTGCTCAAAGCAGGACCAATCCCCAATTAAATCATCCCAGCCAGGGCTTTGTCAAGCCGGGCCTTAAAAACCTCCAAGGAAGGAGATTCCACCACCTCCCTAGGTAACGCATTCCAGTGCTGATAGTTCTGATTGATTGCCATTGAACTTGCTTGAATTTGAGCAATTTTACCAGGTGTCCCAGGTGTCTACGTCGATGCAAGCTACACCGGCCCTTGAAGAATTCCACCTGGACTTCAACAATTTCCACCCCACCATCAACCTCAGCCTGGACCAGTCCACACAAGAGATCCACTTCATGGACACTACAGTGCAAATAAGTGATGGCCACATAAACACCACCATATACCGGAAACCTACTGACCCTATACGTACCTACATGCCTCCAGCTTCCATCCAAGACACATCACACGATCCATTGTCTACAGCCAAGCCCTAAGATACAACTGAATTTGCTCCAACCCCTCAGACAGAGACAAACACCTACAAGATCTTTATCAAGCATTCGTAAAACTACAATACCCACCTGGGGAAGTGAGGAAACAGATTGACAGAGCAAGACGGGTACCCAGAAATCACCTACTACAGGACAAGCCCAACAAGGACAATAACAGAACACCACTGGCCATCACATACAGCCCCCAGCTCAAACCTCTCCAGCGCATTATCCACGATCTACAACCTATCCTGGAAAATGATCCCTCACTCTCACAGACCTTGGGAGGCAGGCCAGTCCTCGCTTACAGACAACCCCCCAACCTGAAGCAAATACTCACCAGCAACTACACACCACACCACAGAAACACCAACCCAGGAACCAATCCCTGTAGCAAACCTCGTTGCCTACTCTGTCCCCATATCTACTCTGGCGACACCATCAGAGGACCCAACCACATCAGCCACACCATCAAGGGCTCATTCACCTGCACATCCACTAATGTTATATATGCCATCATGTGCCAGCAATGCCCCTCTGCCATGTACATTGGCCAAACCGGACAGTCCCTCCGCAAAAGAATAAATGGACACAAATCGGACATCAGGAATGGTAACATACATAAGCCAGTAAGTGAACACTTCAATCTCCCTGGTCATTCTATTACAGATTTAAAAGTCACTATCATTGAACTAAAAAACTTCAGAAACAGACTTCAAAGAGAAACAGCAGAACTAAAATTCATTTGCAAATTCAACACCATTAATCTGGGCTTGAATAGGGACTGGGAGTGGCTGGCTCATTACAGAAGCAGCTTTTCCTCTCCTGGAATTGACACCTCCTCATCTATTATTGGGAGTGGACTACATCCACCCTGATTGAATTGGCCCTGTCAACACTGGTTCTCCACTTGCCAAGTAACTCCCTGCTCTCCATGTGTCAGTATATAATGCCTGCATCTGTAATTTTCACTCTATGCATCCGAAGAAGTGAGGTTTTTACTCACGAAAGCTTATGCCCAAATAAATCTGTTAGTCTTTAAGGTGCCACCAGATTCCTTGTTGTTTTTGTAGATACAGACTAACACGGCTACCCCCTGATACTTGACACCGGGTTAGGAGCCGTCCTGTATCAAGAGGGCAAGGGCAAACTCCGGCCAGTAGCTTTTGAGAGTCAAGACCTCACACCCCCTGAGAGAAACTACCCTGCTCATCAAGTGGAGTTCCTGGCATTAAAGTGGGCCGTGGCAGAGAGGTTCCATGACTATCTGTGGGGCCAGGTTCATCATAAAGATTGATAATAACCCTCTGACATACATCAAGACAATAGCGAAATTATCCATAGTAGGGCACCGTTGGTAAGTGCCTATGATTTCACTCTGCCGTACCGGCCCAGGCGAACAAACATGGATGCAGATCCCTTGTCTCATAGGCCTCACACTAAGGATTTATCGCTCATTGATCGGATGAATGCGGTGACCCCTGAACTGAGAGGAAGTCAGTGCCTATGTTCCAGCGCCCCTGTTGGGAACCATGTGAAACAAGTTCTTCTGTCTGATTCCACGGCAGTGCGAAGATTGGCGGTAATTTTTGAGGATTGTTTGTCAGCACTGCTTTCCGATTTAAAAAATGCCAAATACATGTCTCTTGCCAGGGCCGGCTCCAGGGTTTTTGCTGCCCCAAGCAGCCAAAAAAAAAAAATTGCGATTGCGATCGCGATCTGCGTCGGCAATTCAGCGGGAGGTCCTTCGCTCCAAGCGGGACTGAGGGACCGTCCGCCGAATTGCTGCCGAATAGCTGGACGTGCCGCCCCTCTCTGGAGTGGCCGCCCCAAGCACCTGCTTGCCAAGCTGGTGCCTGGAGCCGGCCCTCTCTCTTGCACTGGATGAATCAAGCAATTTAAGTGACACTGCCCAGCTATGGCCGTTTGTTGGGTTTTATGGTGGTGAAATTTTCAAGGAAGAATTTTCGTGCTTAATACCACTAGAAACCTATAGCACGGGAGAGATCATTTTTGAAAATGTAAAAGGCTTTTTTGAATAAAAAAATGGTTTAGATTTGCAGAAAGTAAACTTGCTTGTTCCACCCGTGACAGGGAAAGAGAAGGGCTTTGCTTCACATTTAGCAGCCTTCATCACTTCACTGCATCATTCATCCATCTGTCCTGTGCGGTTAGTTGTCTGGGGACTTGAAAAAAAAACAATGGGTATTGTGATGCGATCAGTGAACTACATATGCTCAACTTCTAGCTTGCAATATCATCTTTGTAAAGCTCTTTTATAAGACGGTTCTTTTACAATATAGTGACTTGTTGCAGCACAACGACGTTCACTGGTTAAGTGGGGGCCAGTGTCTGTGAGTTTTCATGCGCTTCAAAAAGAAATAATAGAATTTCTTTCAAACCACAAGACCAACAAGGCTTGCACGTTCCTGGAATTTATGAATGATGTCCCCTCTATGTCACAGGTAGCTTTTTTGTGCAATATGACTGGTCATTTGAATTCCTTCAACTTGCAGCTCCAAGGCCGTGCAAGCAGCGTTGGGGATCTGTTTTGAAAAGTGTGTACTTTTCAGAGGAATTTTTAAATCTCTCAGACAGACTTCAGAGGAAAGATCTTGCACTTTCCCACATTGAATGTTGTTGCTACAGGTGAAACATCTATGAAAATGATGCAAGAATCCCTAAACAATCTGATTGAAAATTTTAAAATGCGATTTGAGAATTTTAAAATTCCAAAGGATTTGCTTTTATTTGTTAATGATCCATTTGCTGGCTGTGCCAATGGACCTATCCCTTCTGAAGCAAAGAACATTCTTGATTCAATTGGTGAAGGTGCCTTTCAATTAGAAATTGTAAGACTCCAGAGCTCAGATGTCTTGGAGGCAAAAGTCTGAGAAGTGGGACTTTGTGATTTCTTAGACTCAATATGCTGACCAGTTTCAGAATAGCCAGAATCTAGCCATCTAGCTTGTAATGATATTCAGATCAACATACTTCTGCGAATCTGGGTTTCCTACCATGAACATTATAAAAAAACACAACACTGCAATCACCGGACATATGGACATCTTTACCAATGCATGCACCTTGCCCTGAATCTCCTACAATCCCCTCTTCACAAGCTTGCCAGAGATCGTCGATATCTCCTCCCCCATTAGTCACAAACACAGGTGATAATGTTGATTTATAAACCTTGTTAAAAGATAGAAACACTAATATTTATGGTGCAATCAAGATCTTTATTTATTGGCAACTGAAGTTTTCCGGGAGGGGAGGGGGAGGAATCAGCCTTCTGTGCAAATGGCCCGCCTCTTGTTATAAAATTCTCAAATCGGCCCATGGATACATCTAATTCAGTATCACTGAGCTAGGGGCACCATCAGAAGCCATACCCACATTCTATTCAAGTTTTACTAGAGTTCAGGACTCTCATTTTCCCAGACTGAAGGATCAAGATGTGGAGCACACCCAGCAAACTGATCCATGGATGATGATGGAAAGGCCACGAGGGCACTACAATTACACATAGTTAGGTGGACCTAACCCCCACTGTAGAAGTCTGTGGAAGAATTTGTCCATCAGCCTAGCTACTGCCTCTCGAGGGGGTGGATTTACTATAACAATGGAAAAATCCCTTCCGTCACTGTAGCAAGTGTCTACACTACAGGCTACAGCGATGTAGCTGCAGCGGTGCCACTGGTAGTGTAGACATACCCTTTGGTACACCCACAAATGCACAATCGTTTTGCTGGTATAACTGCATCAGAACTGGAGGCATTTACTGGCACTGCTATGTCAGTCAGGGATCACACCTCTTCAAGCCCCTGCCTGCACCAGTGGCATCAGAAGTCTGTAGTGTAGACGTTGCCTCAGTATAAAGTTACATTTTCCTTAGCTGCAGTTCAGTAGGGAATAGAATCATAGAATATCAGGGGGTTGGAAGGGACCTCAGGAGGTCATCTAGTCCAACCCCCTGCTCAAAGCAGGACCAATCCCCAACTAAATCCCTAAATGGCCCCCTTAAAGACTGAACTCATAACCCTGGGTTTAGCAGGCTAATGCTCAAACCACTGAGCTAACCATCCCCTCAGGAGAGCAAGGCTTATCTACAAACACAAGTTGTACCATTTTAACTGTACCCGTCCAAGTTGTGGTGGCCGTTATACCAGTATAAATGTGCTTGTAGCAGTGTAGTTTATACATTAAAAAACCCCACACCCCCTAACTGACATAGTTATACTAGTACAAAAAGTGTATTGACCAGGTCTCAGCTCATTCTTAAGAACCAATTCTTCCTTCCCCCAGGCCATCACAAGTGTATCATGGAGTTTTGGAGTTCCCAAAGAATATCTCACAGATAGCCTTAGATCAGTGGTTCCCAAACTGGGGTTCGTGAACCCCTGGGGGTTTGCAGAATGTTACAGGGGGTTCGCCAGAAAAAATTCACTAATGGCGGACAGAGGACCCAGGGCATTGGAGACAGCAGGTGGGACCCAGTTGCAGGGCAGATACCCTGAGCCCCAGGAAGAGCAGGGCCGGGCAGTTGGGGCATCCATCACACTGAGGAAATTTAAACTTAAATCCCTGAAAATATTCATTTTTAGGAGGGGGTTCACGAGATTTCACAATTTAGTGAAAGGAACCACTGCCCTAGATCTAAATGTATTACACAGTTTTACTAATTTGTCTGATTTTTTGCATTTTGATCAGATTCATTTTTTCAAAAATTTGAAATGGCGATGACTTTTTTCATGAAAAGTCATTATTTTTCATGAAAATTTTCTACTTTAATTTGTCTCCTTTCTCCCCCATTTCCCCAGTCAGTGGCATGTTCTAAAAAAAAAAAAAAAAAAAAAATTGATGGCAATTACTAATAATAACCATCACATCAGGATCTGTGAATAGTTTCTACAATGCTTGAAAATTGACATTCCTTTGTGTGTCCAAATGTTTAATTTTTGATTGTGGCTGTGACTTTAAATACTAAGAATGTATTTAACTGTTTCTATATTCAAAGTGCTGTGAAAACATTAATTAATGAATGGAAGATAATTAAAGGGTATTAAATATGTCTTTTCAAGTATGGGAACTAATCAACTTCCTTTGAAGTGTTCTGAAATGTACTCTGCCCAATGCAGGGATCTTAAGTATCTTTCTAATGTTAAATGAATTTTCTTTAACACTGATTGGGCAGTCGCCCCCTTGTTACCAGCAGCTACAATCAAGCTGTCTTCCTGACATGTGTTACACTGTATGTCTAGGACACAGGAAATAGGGTTTGAAGCTCACAGCTAGGAGCAAAAGCTAAAATTGAGGATTTAATGAAGCTGGGATTGAGTAGCTAGGGTGGTTCAGTGAAGCAGTAAATGCAAACACATTATCACCTGAGAACTTGCTCCAATTTCACACCAATTAACTAGGAATGAGAGAGGAGGGCTTGTGCTGGATGCAGAGATGGCTGATAAGCTGAATGGGCAGAAGTGGTTCATATGCATTTTGTGCCAAAATGAATTTCTTTTAGATTACACCAAGTTCCAGCAATTCTGTCTTCAGGAGAGAGCATGTAGTTACTGGACCAGCTTTATTAGCAGATATTTAAAGAATTTGTAGAAATTGGGATGCCCCGGAAGAGATGTAAGGGTGGAAAGTAATAAAGCAATTGCTGCTAATCTCAGCAGTAGGACATATACCAGAGGGCTGGGAAGTTTCAAAGGAAGCACCTTGTGAAAAACGGAGAAAAAAGCACAATGCAGAGGAATTATCAGGCTGATTCAGGTCTCTCTGGAAAGCCATTTGCCTGAAGGCCCAAGTCCCTATGTAATCTGCTTCAGGCCTTGGGGTACAGAGTTTGTCCCTGATTCTAATCCAGTTCGGAGAGCACCCAAAGCCATACACAGGTTGTGTGACTTGCATTGGGCTCACTTCTGTCTCAGGTGCAACCACTTGGAAACCTTGATTGACATTTCAGTAAAAAACTCCAGTGTGCCCGAGGAATGTGCTAGCTCATGGCCATTTCCACAGCCAGGGTCCAGCCCATGGAATCCCTGTGTACCTGTCCTGCAAATAAACCAGAGACTTCAGTTTCTAGAGCGTTTGATATGGCTGTTGCTCATGAATATTCACAAAAGGGGACAATCTTGCACAAGCACCCCTGGGATGACTCAGTGGAGAAACATGAGCCAACGGAGCCCGGCCCAGATCCCAAAGCTATATAGGCTCGTAACATCCATTGAAATCAATGCAAACCAGGCGCCTAAATAGCTTTGCAGATCTGGGCCTAAACCCATTAGCTAGAAGCAGTACCAGACTCATAAACATCTGATATGAACCAACCACTGGAGGAGGACAAGTATCAGGGGGTAGCCATGTTAGTCTGTATCTACAAAAACAACAAGGAGTCTGGTGGCACCTTAAAGACTAACAGATTTATTTGGGCATAAGCTTTCGTGGGTAAAAACCTCACTTCTTCGGATGCATCCCACGAAAGCTTATGCCCAAATAAATCTGTTAGTCTTTAAGGTGCCATCAGACTCCTTGTTGTTTTTGGAGGAGGACAGACAGCCATGCTGCGTTAATGTGCGTTACACTTCCCTGCCCACCCCAGCATGGGAAACCTCATCCTGAGCATCAGAGCTCCACAGCAGTTCAGATCCCTTTAGGGGTTTTCTGTGGGGAATGAACCCAGACCCATGGGCTCTAAAAGCGTGGGCCTCTGCTGTGCTCATCCGGCAGATTCCCGCATTCTGGTTGCTCAGGAAACAGTGTGGTTAGGCAGGAACATGACCCTATCAATAGTATGGGTGTAGAAATAGCTACAAATACCTCCCTTTACGAAAACCGTGATAAATGTCCCATCTCATGTACTGTACACAACTCGGGACTCCAGCGCCTGTGCGAATCCACAGTGCCATTCCCATTGCAGTCTGCAGCCTGTAATTATCTTAATGGTAACAATTAAACTATTGAGATACGTGTGATGGGTTCACTGCGCATACACTAGGCAATCCCCAGGAACATGCAGAGCCAGCAGGAGCGTGAAGCCTGGAAGCTCAGTCAGAGCTGAGGGCAACTTTCTGGCTGGCAGTTGTTACTAGTTTCAAGTACCTGCAGCGCTCCAGAACGGTGCCAGAGAGAGGGCTGTGATGACAGACGCATCTCTGAACAGAACAGGTACAGCGAGAGCTGGCTAAAGCTTCCCTGTGTTGCCCCTATCACTGTGCCCTGGAGGGGCTATATTTCCACGGCGGGAGCAGGGGTAACTCAAACCCAACCCCGTTCAGCCCTTGTTCTCTCTGCTAACTATTTATAGGAATTTGGCAAATTGATCAAGCACAGTTTTTAATTCTGTTCTAACCCTCCCTGCCCTCGCAAAACCTTGGTTTAAAACCCTGTTGGGGCTACTAAATGGCTGGCAACTGTCATATTCTAGAGACAAGGTGGGTTTATATCGTATAAGATCGTTTATTGGACCAGCTTCTGTTGGTGAGAGAGACGAACTTTGGAGGATCTGAAGAAGAGCTCGGTGTAAGCTCGAAAGCGTCTCTCTCTCGCCAACAGAAGCTGGTCCAATAGATTTCAGAGTGGCAGCCGTGTTAGTCTGTATCAGCAAAAAGAACGAGGAACCCTTGTGGCACCTTAGAGACGAACAAATTTATTTGAGCATAAGCTTTCGTGGGCTAGAACCCACTTCATTGGATGCATGCAGTGGAAAATACAGTTGGAAGATATATATATATATATATCATGTTCTTTGTGTGTATATATACACACACAAAGACCATGAAAAAATGAATGTTGCCATACCAACTCTAAGGAGAGTGATCAGTTAAGGTGAGCTATTATCAGCAGGAGAAAAAAAACCTTTTGTAGTGATAATCAGGATAATCAACTGCCAACAGTTGACAAGAAGGTGTGAGTAACAGTAGGGGAAAAAATTAGCATGGGTGTCTGCCTTGCATACTTCCCTGGCCCCAGTCACTGTAGGATCTTAGGGTGGGATTCATAAAGGGACTTAGGCATTGCAATGCTGAATGTCATGGCACCTAACCCTTAGCACCTCATAGCACTGCGATCCACAGAGCCAGTTAGGTGCCCAGGCTCCCTATACAATGAGTGGGGAGAGAGAGAGATGCCAAGGATGTCATCCACAAAAGCCAGCATGCTAGGGACGAGCCACCTAAGCTAGCCAATGGGAGATACCGACAACAAGGGTGTGTGCTAAGCCCTGCCCCTCTCGGAAATAGGCAGGTGAGTGCTCCACCCACTGGATCAGGCCCACACATGACTTAGGCAGCCAAACGTCTCTCTGTCCCAGGTTTGTGAATCCCGCCAGGGCTTGAGGAGGGAGATAGGTGTCGGGATGCACAGAGTGAGGTGGCAGGGCACAGGTTCAGAGACAGCAATGTAGGCGCCTAGGGAACTTCTAGTTTGAAAATGTAGGTGCTGAGTGAATTTAGGGGCATACAGAGTGTTGTGGGAGATTTGTGGATCGCAGTGGAGGCAAAACTGACCATAGGCACCTCAGTACCTTCATGGATCCCACACTTAGCGCCTCACGTTCTTTAGTGCATTGATCCTCCCCACAGCCTTATAGACAGGGCAGTGCTATTGCCCCTATTTTACAGAAAGAGGACTGAGGCACAGCGAGGCTAAATGACTCATCCAAGGTCATACAGAAAGTCTGTGGCAGAGCACAGAACTGAACACAGGTCTCCTAAGTCCTAGGCTAGCATACTAACCAGTGGACAGTCCTTCCTCTCCTATTTTAGCCTTTGACTGTAAGCTCTGTGGGACAGGGATCATCTTCTTGTTCTGTATTTGTACAGCACCTAGCACCATGGAGTCCTGCATCCATGACTGGGGCTACTAGGGGCTAGCACAATAATAATAATTTCTATTCTGTTTAGGTTCTTATACCATCGCTGTGCCAGCCCAGCGCCTGTTTATTATTTCCTATTTATATTGCAGTACTAGTCAGAGAGCCAGCCAGGAGCCAGGGCCCCATTGTGAATAGTGCCGTACAAACATATATGAAGACATGGTCCCTTCCCCAAAGAACTTTACAACTAACAGTAAGGAAATGAATAGCTAAGGACATCATAAATCTCCCACTGGCCACATAATATACTGGTGTTGCCAACTCTTGTGAGTCTTGCAATATTGAGTGTTTTTCTCAAAGCCCCAGCTGCTGGAGTCATGTGAGAATCCCAGCTTTCATTTGTTTGTTAAAAAGAGAGTTTCTGGTTGCTGAGAAAAGCTGGAAAATGTGAACCCAGAAGGATCAAAAACTAGAAAGCAGATTAAAAAAAAACACAGAATTCTTTATTTTTTAAATCTCGTGCATTTTAAGCCAATCTCGTGATTTGTTAAACACTGGGCATTAGCAAATCTGCTGACACAGAGCGCCAGCTTCTCTGCTCTGATCCAGCCCCTTTTCACTGCCTTAGTGGCACAGAGGGGCTGTAAAGCTGGTGGATCCTCCAGGCTGGGGGAGCAAAAGGGAGTTTCCAGCTAGGGTAGAGCCAGCCAGCACCCAGGCTCCCTCATCGGGAGGCCATGACGAGGGAATAACCACAGCCCTACGGCTCCAGGGCTATACTGAGCTAGTGTATTACAGGTCTGAGCAGCGAACTTTAGAGCAGGCTTGAGATGTAGAACCAACCAGGGAACTACAGCCAGTCCTTATGCAGCTGCACCTGGTGAATGCTGGCTGAGAACACAGTACAAAGAAATGCATATTTCATCACAACAAGCAGATCTCTGACTCCTGGGTTGTCTGGGGTTCTGTCTCAATGTATTTACCTAAACAACAAGGAGTCTGGTGGTACCTTAAACACTAACAGATTTATTTGGGCATAAGCTTTCGTGGGTAAAAACCTCACTTCTTCACTTACCTATTATCAGTGGCAAATACTGATCAATATATTTATGGACTGGTAGAATTTTTTAAATAAATAACCCATGATTGCTGTTTGTTTGGAATAATATTGTATGTGTAGTTTCACACTGTAAAGCACTATGGATTTAAGGTAGTATTACGTCCATATATGGAGTTGTGCCTGATCATTACATGTCACTAATGTGCACCTATGTTATTTTTTATATTAATTTCCAGAAGGCTTTGATGCTGTGTATATATTTTGAGCTTGCTGATGAAAGGTGCCTATGTTGTGATCAAATCTGCATTTTTTGCATGTGATGAGAACGAAGTGCATGTGTGTACCGTGAGCAGGGGAGGATTTAATTTAAGCACATATTTTGTAACCGTTGGATAAAACTACCAAGCAAAAAGTGATGGATTCACCATCTCTTGACGTCTTTAGGTCCTGCCTGGATGCCTTTCTGGAAGATATGCTTTAGCCAAACACAAGTTACTGGGCTGTATTCAGGGGTGACTGAGTGAAATTCTATGTCCTGTGATACACAGGAGGTCAAACTTAGGGTGACCAGATAGCAAGTATAAAAACTGGGATGGGGGGTAAGAGGTGCCTATATAAGAAAAAGCCCCCAAAATCGAGACTGTCCCTATAAAACTGGGACATCTGGTCACCCTAGTCAAAATAGGTGATCTAAAGATCTCTTCTCACCTTAAAAATCTATGAAACTATGAAAGAGTAAAATCTTAAGGTGGCACAAACTTAGCACAATATGCGGGCCTTGTATCTTAACACTAGAGTATCCCTTTAATTTTCTTTACCTGGTCGCTTTCCCCACAAAGGATATGTATACTGGTGAAACTGGCTTTGTCTCATGTTCTGCTTCTCTCCTGCTGCACAAAGGGAAACATACAGCTCCAAAAAGGCCTGCCTGCCTCTCTCTATGCAGACAGAAAGGGCTGGGTGTCTGTGCTTAATTACACCCTGAAAGAACTGCATTTAAAAGACAACAGTGAGGTATTTAATTAATACTTATCATTAGCACATGTAGGAATGCCTAGCAGCAAATTGCAACAACAAAGCAACTCCATTTTATTTTATTCACTTGGGATAAATTAATTTAAAAAATGAGTAAGTAACCCATTTGCACCAGATTTGTGAACCTTTGATGCAGTGGGACCACTCCGAAGAGTAAGTGCTGTGTGAAGGTAGTAAGTATCTGTGGGATAGAGCCTCTAGATTGTCAACGCTTGAGAATAAGAGCCCGGTCTTCATCTGTCTATTTATCTTTCTATCTAGGCAGTTATATTGTGTTCATCACCACCATAGCATCTGAGCACCTACTTGTCGGTAAATTACCTAGTACCCTGTGGGCACTATAAATAATAATTCAATTCCTAAACCTTCAGTACAAAGTTTTAAAGAATTGGCCTATAATCCACCGTCATATTGCCTCCTTCTCTCCAGCCCATAAGGACAATGTTACCTAATTAGGATTAGGGTCAGAAGAACATTGCTCCACAGCCAGCCTAGGAAACGTTTTGAAAAACCATATGTTGTGTCTCTAAAGATGGGTTTAGGGACCCCCAAAGTGGCATAGGCAGTGGAAGCTTTAATGCAAGGATGGTCCATTCTCCATGGCCCGTTCAGCACTTGGCCCCTCTGCTAAGACTGGCCAATAGGAAGTGCCAAGTGTGAGCAGAGCAGCTACACTGCAAAGAAAAACCCATGGCGCCAAGTCTCAGAGCCCAGGTCAATTGACTCAGGTTGATGGGGCTCAGGCTCTGGGGCTAAAAATCACAGTGTAGACATTCCGGCTGATGCTGGAGTCTGGGCTCTGTAACCCAGTGAGTGCGGAGTCTTGGAGCCAGAACAGCTACAGGGCTATTTTCAGCCCTGTAGCCCAAACCCCGTGAGTCCGTAGTCAATTGACCTGGGTTCTGAGGGTATGTCTAGAGTGCAATTAAAAACCCTAGCTGACTCACGGGGCTCAGGCTAAGGGGCTGTTTGATTGCAGTGTAGACATTCGGGGTTGGGCTGGAGCCCAGGCTCTAGGACCCTACCAGGTGGGAGAGTCCCAGAGCTCGGGCTGCAGGCAGAGCTGGAACATCTACATCACAGTTAAACAGCCCCTTCGCCTGATCCCCGTGAGCCTGAGGCAACTGGCACCGGTCAGCTGTGGGTTTTTAATTGCACTGTAGTCATACCCTAGGCCCTGGTCTACACTGGTGGATCGATCTAAGTTACACAACTTCAGCTACGTGAATAACGTAGCTTTAGTTAGCAACAGAGAGTCCTGTGGCACCTTTAAGACTAACAGATGTATTGGAGCATAAGCTTTTGTGGGTGAATACCCACTTCGTCAGATGTAGCTGAAGTTGACGTACTTAGATCGACTTACCGTGGTGTCTTCACCGCAGTGAGTCAACTGTTGCCGCTCCCCCGTCGACTCTGCCTGCGCCTCTCGCCGAGCTGGAGTACAGGAGTTGACAGGAGAGCGCTCGGGGGTCGATTTATCGCGTCTAGACTAGACGCGATAAATCAATCCCCGCTGGATCGATCGCTGCCCGTCGATCCGGCGGGTAGTGAAGACATACCCTTAAGACTCAGTGCTGTGGATTTTTCTTTGCAGTGTAGATGTACCCTCGATCATGGAACTGGACTGAGACCACCAACTCATTTACTATAAACTAGGGCTGTCAATTAATCACAGTTAACTCACGTGATTAACTTTAAAAAATTAATCGTGATTAAAAAAATTAATTGCAATTAATCACAGTTTTAATCACACTGTTGAACAATAGAATACCAATTGAAATTTATTAAATATTTTTTATTTTTCTATGTTTTCAAATATATTGATTTCAATTACAACACAGAATACAAAGTGTGCACTGCTCACTTTATATTTTTATTTTTATTACAAATATTTGCACTGTAAAAATGATAAACAAAAGAAATAGTATTTTTCAATTCACCTCATATAATACTGTAATGCAATCTCTTTATCATGAAAGTGCAACTTACAAATGTAGACTTTCTTTGTTACGTAACTGCACTCAAAAACAAAACAATGTACAACTTAGGGCCTACAAGTCCACTCAGTCCTACTTCTTGTTCAGCCAGTCACTAAGACAAACAAGTTTGTTTACATTTATGGGAGATAATGCTGCCCACTTCTTATTTACAATGTCACGTGAAGGTGAGAACAGGCGTTCGCATGGCACTTTTGTAGCCGGCATTATAAGGTATTTACATGCCAGATATGCTAAACATTCGTATGCCCCTTCATGCTTCAGCCACCATTCCAGAGAACATGCTTCCATGCTGATGACGCTCGTTAAAAAATAATGCATTAAATAGATTTGTGACTGAACTCCTTGGGGGATAATAGTATGTCTCCTGCTCTGTTTTACCCGCATTCTGCCATATATTTCATGTATAGCAGTCTCAGATGATGACCCAGCACACATGTTGTTCGTATTAGGAATACTTTCACTGCAGATTTGACAAAACGCAAAGAAGGTACCAATGTGAGATTTCTAAAGATAGCTACAGCACTCGACCCAAGGTTTAAGAATCTGAAGTGCCTTCCAAAATCGTAGAGGGATGAGGTGTGGAGCATGCTTTCCGAAGTCTTAAAAGCGCAACACTCTGACAGAACAAGGTCTCAAGTTGCAGTGGGGGAGGTTTAGCTTGGATATTTGGAAAAGCTTTTTCACTAGGTGGGTGATGAAGCACTGGAATGGGTTACCTAGGGAGGTGGTGGAATCTCCTTCCTTAGAGGTTTTAAAGGTCAGGCTTGACAAAGCCCTGGCTGAAATGATTTAGTTGGGGATTGATCCTGCTTTGAGCAGGGGGCTGGACTAGATGACCTCCTGAGGTCACTTCCAACCCTGATATTTCTAAGATTCTATGATTCTATGATGCAGAAACTACAGAACCCAAACCACCAAAAAAGCAAATCAAACTTCTGCTGGTGGCATCTGACTCAGATGATGAAAGTGAACATGTGTCAGTCTGCATTGCTTTGGATCCTTATCGAGCAGAACCCCTCATTAGCATGGACGCATGTCCTCTGGAATGGTGGTTGAAGCATGAAGGGACATATGAATCTTTAACACATCTGGCACATACATATCTTGTGACACCGGCTACAACAGTGCCATGTGAACACCTATTCTCATTTTCAGGTGGCATTGTAAACAAGAAGTGGGCAGCATTATCTCCTGCAAATGTAAGCAGACTTGTTTGTCTAAGCAACTGGCTGAACAAGAAGTAGGACTGAGTGGACTTGTAGGCTCTAAGTTTTACATTGTTTTATTTTTGAATGCAGTTTTTTTTATACATAATTCTACATTTGTAAGTTCGACTTTCATGATAAAGAGATTGTATTACAGTTATTTTATGAGGTGAATTAAAAAAATACTATTTCTTTTGTTTTTTATAGCACAAATACTTGTAAAAAAACATAAATACAAAGTGAGCACTGCACACTTTGTGTTCTGTGTTGTAATTGAAATCAATATATTTGAAAATGTAGAAAACATCCAAATATATTTAAATAAATGGTTTTCTATTATTGTTTAACATTGAGATTAATAACGCGATTAATCACGATTAATTTTTTTAATCGCTTGACAGCCCTACAATACACCAATGAACAGCTGCCAGGTGGCAATGACTTTTGGTCACGATTGACCTGCAATGGATTCATAGTACAGCTGCAAAGCTCTGTATCCTATTACTACCCTTTACAAGTTGCATGTCAGTATTGTACACATACACTTGTTCCACTCTAATCGATTCATGTTGCCCCTACTGCTTTCATTTGCCACTATTCTTGATAGGGGTCCATCCAGCATGTTGCTCCAAGACGTCATCTCCCATTCAAGTCAAAGGCAGTGTAAAGGTACTCAGCACCCCTTGTGGGAAGTGATCAGTATTTTGGGGGACAGGGCTCTAGCTGCAAAGAGGTTTTTCTCCTTGGAGTTTTTTTCAACCATATTTTTGGTCAAATTAATATTGAGGTTCTTGTGACCCCTGTGACTTATTACAGTTGTTACCAAATCCCTCCCTGCAGCATTGAAGTCTAAGAGCCAGTGGCTGAAAGTTGAATCCAGCATAGTTCAAACTGGAAACAAGATGTCATTTCAGCCACAAGTTTTTGGGCTAGATGCAGAAGTCACTGTGTGGAATTCTCCGGCTGTGCTATGCAGGAGGTCAGACTAGATGAAGGGGGAGGGATAGCTCAGTGGTTTGAGCATTGGTCTGTTAAACCCAGGGTTGTGAATTCAGCCCTTCAGGGGGCCACTTAGAGATCTGGGGCAAAATCAGTACTTAGTCCTCCTAGTGAAGGCAGGGGGCTGGACTTGATGACCTTTCAAGGTCCCTTCCAGTTCTAGGAGATAGGATATCTCCATTTATTTATTATCACAATGGTCCCTTCTGGCCTTAAAATCAAATAAACTAAGAATAATATTCAGGCCCATCGCATCTGATAACAACACTCAAAAATACTTAAAGTTGCTAATACTGTACGCCAAGGTTACCACCACCAAAATCTCCAGTATTCATTTGGTGGCTAGAGCCAAACAAACGTTACAGAAGACTGCCCTCTACTGGAAGGAAATATCTCTTCAGTCATGTAGTAGTTTGAGCTTTGAGGCTTTTTCATTTTCAGCCTTGGTTAAATATCTTAAATCAAAATGATTTTCTCTACCCATTCCTGCCACAAAATGGTTGTTTCTTCAGTATCCGACATCTGGGAGGGACACTGTGACAATGCTACTTGTTTCTAGAACCAGTTGAATAATGGGGCAAAAAATAGATGTTGCAAATATATTTGTGATTAAGTGACTTGAATGATTCATTGCTATTTGTGTGTTTGTGCAAGTCAATATATTGGATGATCACTGGTATTCATGAAAATATTTGCCCTGGAAGTTTACTGAGGGCCTTATTCATGATAATAACTCATTATTCAATATTTATCATCATTTTTTCCAGTTAAAAAGTTTCCACAGACTGAAAATAATTCATCCAAACTATTAGATGAATACTTCTCTGTATCTTATATATTTATATGGCCCTCATTACCACAGTATCTGAGCATCTCACAACACCCCTCTGAGCTAGGGCAGTGTTATTATCCCCATTTCACAGATGGAGAACTGAGGCACAGAGATGGCAAAACAGCAGGGAGTAGCGAAATCTGGATCCTGTTCCTGGCTGTTTCCCTGATGTCTTCTGTGATCAAGGACAAATTGTTTAATGTCTCCGGCCCAGATCCTCAAAGTTATTTAGGCTCCTAACATCCATTGATTTTTTTTTCAGGGGAAGTGAGCATCCCAAATGCCCTTGAGGATCTGGACCTACATGACTTTTCCAGGATCATACAGGAAGTCTGAGACAGGACAGAGAACTGAATCCAAATCACCCAAGTTAGCATCCTAGACATTGAACCATCGTTCCCTTTCAGTAATAATAATTATGATTATTAATAATAACAAATCCACCGGCAGAACTGAAGAACGGTTTGCTTACACATCTCATTTTTCTTTCCACCGATATTCTCACAGCTCTATTTGTTCACCTCTGCTACTGATCTACCTGGGTAATTAGCTATCTTCACTGCATTTTTTTTTCTCACAGAGATGGGCCAGATTTGCAAACTTTGCATTATGATGCAAACCTGGGATAGATTTGATTAAATAGGGGTTTTATACCCATCATGAAATGGGTATAAAACCCATCATGAACTGACCAAAGATTAAGGGCTAATTGATTACTTGAACTACATGCCCACGCAGGACAATAATGGGGAGAAAATCACGAGGTGCTACATTAAGTTCAGTGGAGTAAAACTGGTGTTTAGATGGGCATAAATGACAGAGGAATCTGGCAATAGCGCTCAATGGAGTTACCAGGCTGTTTAATCATGAATAGTGGTAGTATTAATAGTGAGTTACCAGATAACACTTTTAGTGGAAAATAACAACTTAGAGGTGAACAAATTATCAATAATGGGGAAGGGCGTTAAGTGGATATTTTGATTATTTAAAGAACAAAACAACTGTTCATTCAGCACTGAGGGACAGATCTAAATCATTGACTTCTGATACGCTGATTTATGCCAGCTGGGCATCTAGCTCTAAATTTTTATTTCAAAGGATCTGGGGCCTGCTTCTTCATGGCACCACTCCAGTTTTATAGAGTTATTCTGGCATGAATCTGCAGTAACACAGTGGTGAATTGGCCCAGCCGTGTTTGACGCCAAATGTGTTCAAAGCCTGTTTGGCAAGGAGCTGGGCTTTTATGTGATTTTCAAAGGAAGAGCCTAGAGCGCCCGCGCGTGATTGTGAAAGGGATCAGGGAGACTCAGCTGTCCCTGAACTCAGCTGGAATTGCAGATCCCAGCACCTCGCAATATCGAAGGGTAAGTCGACACTTAAAATGCTACATCAGCGCAGCTGTAGCACTTCAGTGTAGACCTTCACTAAAGCGACAGGAAAACCTCGCCCATGGTCGTAGTTAATCCACCGTCCAGAGAGGCAGTAGCTAGGTTGGAATTCTCCCACTGACCTATTGCTGCCTACGCCGGGATTTAGGTCTACTTCACTATGTCGCTCCGCGGTATGGCTATTTCACATCCTGACTGACAGAGCTGGGTTTATCTAATTTTCCAGTGTAGACCTGGTCAGAGTCTTGAGCCTGGTCTACACCTAACCTTTGGTCAACCTACATATGTTGTTCAGGGGTATGAACAATTTACACTAGCGGTGGGCAACCTGCGGCAAGTCAGGGTAATCTGCTGGCAGGCCGCCAGACAGTTTGTTTACATTTGCATGGCCGCCCGCAGCTCCCAGTGGCCTTAGTTCGCCATTCCCGGCCAATGGGAGCTGCGGGAAGCGGTGGACAGCATGTCCCTGTGGCCCGCACCGCTTCCCACAGCTCCCATTGGCTGGGAACAGCGAACCGCGGCCACGGGGACCTGCAGGCAGCCGTGCAAATGTAAACAAACTGTCTGGTGGCCCACCAGCGGATTACCCTGATGGGCCACAGGTTGCCCACCACTGATTTACGCCTGCAAGACATAGTTAAGCCAACCTAAGCCCAGTGTAGACAGCACTAGGATGACAGAAGAATTTTTCCATTAACCTAGCTACCGTCTCTCAAGGGCCTGGTCTACACTACGACTTTAATTTGGATTTAGCTGCGTTAATCCGAATTAACCCTTCACCCGTCCACACTACAGAGCCAGTTAATTCGAATTAAAGGGCACTTAAAATCGATTTCTGTACTCCACCTCGACGAGCGGAGTAGAGCCTAAATCGATTTTGTTAATTCGAATTAGGGTTAGTGTGGCCGCACACCACCGAATTACTGTGTTTAAATTAATGGGGTAGTGTGGCCGCACACCACCGAATTAATGTGGTTAAAAACCGAATTAAGGTGCTTAGTGTGGCCGCGCACAATCGAATTTATACAACCTGTTTCCCAAATTCGAATTATCTAAATTCGGATTAATCCTGTAGTGTAGACATACCCAAGGATGTGGATTAACTATAGCGATGGAAGAATCCCTTGTGTTGCTGTAGCAAGTGTGTACACTATGGTGCTGTGGGTGCACAGCTGCAGTGCCATAGTTAGGCCATTGTCACATCTGTAGTGTAGACATATCTTGGGGAAGAGAGAAGGGGAAGGGGGAAAGTTCTCTGCATTTATTAGCCAGGCAGAGGAAGTCAGTAAGAGGCAGCCAAAGAGCTAGAAGCAGGGATTTCAGCCCAAGCAAAGTTCTCATCTTCTCTTACAGCCTAAAAAATCCCATGCTTATTCACTTCACAGCGCTTACTTTTAACCTGCCAAATGCCACCAAATCTTAAAACTAATCCTCCTACGATGGAACTTATTTTGACGTTGAAAGGGGATATTTTCCCCTCAGTGTAATTATTCCCATTTTTTTTGTTTTTAGTTATAGGATATTCCCCAAAATCTATGACTTGTAGAGGCAGCTCCCCAGCTCACTTACACATTGTGTTATTGTACCAATATATACATATATGAAGTGCTATTAAAAGAGCTGAAACTGCAATCCCTAGGCAGGGGGAAATTCCCATTTCCCATTCATTTCAGTGGGAGTTTCCTGGCAAAAGAGCCTGCTGGGGGATTTGGTCAAAGGTTTCAATGCAGCTGGCAATGCAAGCTTGGAAGCTAACTAAGATCGCTGTCACTAGGCATTGTACCACGTGCCCGATCTAAAATCAGGCTAATACTGGTCGAATATTATTTGCCTAATAATGAAGTTCCCAAGCTTTGCCATTATTAGTTGCATGCATTATTCAACTAACTGCACTTCAGGTAGGCCAGGTGTACACCTAAAACTTAGGTCGTCTTTGCTATGTCACTCAGGGGGTTGAAAAATTCATACTCCTGAGAGCTGTAGTTAGTTGACCGGAGCCCTAACCGAGACCCCACTAAGTCAATGGAAGAACTCTACCTCTTGGAGGTGTGGATTAACCACAGCAACGTAAAAGCCTCTTTCATCACTGCAGCGAGTGTCCGCACTATGGAACTCCAGCAGCACAGCTGCAGCACGAAACCTGTGCCCCTGTAATGTCTGTCGTGTAGACCTAACCTCTGGCACTGATCAGAAATTCCATGCCTTTCACTCAGCTTGGGCAAGGAAAACAGATGAGTCAGTTTCACGCATTTGTAGTTATTTCACCTTCTGGTTCTCATGCACTAGCACAATCACTAGGCTGCAAACTCTGCAGTGGATTGTTTAAATACATACAGACCTCTTTACACCCCATCCCCTGTTTTCATCAGAACTTTTACAAATAATGGGAAACACAAGGTGACTGAGGTCATATCTTGTATTGGACTTGGACCAACATCTGTTGATGAACCAGACAAGGTTTCAAGAGCTTGTCTCGTTCACCAGCAGAAGTTGGTCCAGTAACAGATATTATCTCACCCACCTTGTCTCTCATATCTTGGGACCTCATCCTTACATTCCTTCATGCTGGTCTATCTATTTCAGGCTTTGACATGTTTTTTTTTAAAGAATAAAGCACTGAAACACCTCTTCCAAACACTCCCTTGCTATCTTCACCAGGAGACAGAGCAGAACCTCATGCTACTGCCTCATAATTGAGCTGAGGAATGCAGTCACATGACACTCATAGAATCATTGAATATCAGGGTTGGAAGGGACCTCAGGAGGTCATCTAGTCCAATACTCTGCTCAAAGCAGGACCAATTCCCAACTAAATCATCCCATCCTTCTTTACCAGACTTGAGAGTCTTGAGCATACCAAGAGGCATGGCTCAGGCTACTTCACCAGCTCTTTTGAGGGGATGGCAGGCTCGGAGGCTGTGCATGCAGAGTGGCCTTAGGGGCAATGCATTTGGGATGTTCTACAACACCAAAGGCTCAATTCAGGAAGGCCTCCCCAGCTGCAGGAAAGAGTCCAGCGCACGCTTAAGACCTACTGAAGTCAATGGGAGTTAAGCACAGCACTTGCTTTCCTAAATTGGAGCCAGAGAGCTAGGAGGAAGAGAGCCCAGACAAATGGACAGTGTTAGGGATCCCTGCAAATTTATAAGGAAACCTTGTGTCAGTGTAGGACTGGGGAGATAGGGGTGTTACTAGAGCATTGACCGTGTTGTGCATAGACACAAATTATGTTTAGAGCCAACAATGCCTCTAACTCAGAAGGTCTCAGAGGAGACTGTGCTGGTGACTACTATTGTCACTACTACTGTATATGGAAGCCTTATATGAAATACCTCGACTGTTGAAACAAACTGGTTTGTTCGTATATGGTTTTCTCAATGGGAGATGTCAGTCCGGCTCAGGGATATAGGACGGGGCTGATTGCGCTGCGTTAGGGCTAGAGAACTGTGTTTTGGAAGCCGATGATCCTCTGCTGTATTATTCCCCATGATGTACATATTCAGGTAGCTGAGGACCGTGGGAACTTTGTACATTAACTGCCATGGGTTATTAGCTTTCTTAAAAATAAGATGCATTAACTAATAAGACCGTTCTCTCGCTTCCAGTTTGGATTGAGGGGAACCGCAAAACCTCTATAAACCAGGTCAAAAGCCAAAAGATCCATTTTCTCACTAGCATTAAAGGTCACCCAAGATTATATTTATGAGATCTCTTCCTACCAAGAAACTGTTTAAACCTTGAGAATTAGCAAATGTGCCAGAGGGGGCTCCACCCCCCTCCACCCCAGTCATTATCCCAACAAGAATACCTCAGTCAGGATGTATAGTGCCTTTAGGCGATGCACAAGCCATCTATCAGTGAGACAGGAACGCAAAGCCCCCCCCCCAACATGCCCACGGCAGTCACAAGACCCCAAGTGCTGCACTCGTTTGTTTACACTTAGATATGGCAGATGGGCCCAAACAAAAGGTTCCTGCTAGTGTTTTGCCATAATCCATCTCCATTAGGTGGACTGCTAGGATGACACTTCCTAAAGCAGAGCAGGATAGGAATGGTAGAGACATCTGAGAGCTTCTTTTGACTGGTCTGCCCCTGAAATATGCACAGCACTTGCTTTTAAGTCATTTATCATAGGCTAAGAGCAGTGACAATATTTCTGACACTTGCGGAGATTACATTATTCTTGAGTAGCAGCTGGGCTACATTAATCTGCCATCGCCTCCCACAGAACTATGTTCGTTTCTTCACACAAAATGACAGGCCTGGACCATGATGAGCCAGGGCTGACCATAAGCACCAGCAATGCAAGTGATTGCTTGGGCCCAAAGCTTTTGGGATACACACTTGCAACAAACAGGCTGGCCTGCTCTCCCGTTCGATGAGCATGAGCAGATGGAGCATCCCCACCTGATCCCATTCCACTGAAGTAGCATGGGGCCCACGAAGGGTAACCAGGCCTGTGCAGTTCTAAGGGGTTTCTTCTGCCAAACAATCAGCTGTTAAATGCATCACTTTAATTCCGCCAGTAGATTAGCAGCCACTGATGGCCATCACTAATAGACCCCACCTTACAAAGGAAGGCTTTGTTGTAAAGAGAGATTCGATCTGTGGTTTTGGTTCTGATCTAACATCCCAGAACTTGGGAGATAATTGGATCTGGCTTAAAAGTTTGAACTGGATCCTCTCTTTTATAGCGGACAGAACCTGTGCAGCACATGCTTCTCCACTGTCAGGGCAGCTCTTATGCTGGTGTCCCTGTGCAGGAGGGCTGAGAAGAGCTCGGCACACAGAGCCAGGAATGTAGCCTGGCACATCGCAAAGTTCTGCAGCCGCTGCTCGTCATCCCAAGCCTGCATTACGATGCGGTTGTCAGTCATTACCCCGGTCGGCGGGCAGGATCATAGAATCATAGAACATCAGGGTTGGAAGGGACTTCAGGAGGTCATCTAGTCCAACCCCCTGCTCAAAGCAGGACCAATCCCCAACTAAATCATCCCAGCCCGGGCTTTGTCAAGCCTGACCTTAAAAACCTCCAAGGCAGGAGATTCCACCACCTCCCTAGGTAACCCATTCCAGTGCTTCACCACCCTCCTAGTGAAAAAGTTTTTCCTAATATCCAACCTAAACCTCCCCCACTGCAACTTGAGACCATTACTCCTTGTTTTGTCATCTGGCACTACTGAGAACAGTCTAGATCCATCCTCTTTGGAACCCCTTTCAGGTAGTTGAAAGCAGCTATCAAATCCCCCCTCATTCTTCTCTTCTGCAGACTAAACAATCCCAGTTCCCTCAGCCCCTCCTCATAAGTCATGTGCTCCAGCCCCCTAATCATTTTTGTTGCCCTCCGCTGGACTCTTTCCAATTTTTCCACATCCTTCTTGTAGTCTGGGGCCCAAAACTGGACACAGTACTCCAGATGAGGCCTCTCCAATGTCAAATAGAGGGGAATGATCATGTCCCTCGATCTGCTGGCAATGCCCCTACTTATACAGTCCAAAATGCCGTTAGCCTTCTTGGCAACAAGGGCACACTGTTGACTCATATCCAGCTTCTAGTCCACTGTAACCCCTAGGTCCTTTTCTGCAGAACTGCTGCCTAGCCATTCGGTCCCTAGTCTGTAGCAGTGCATGGGATTCTTCCATCCTAAGTGCAGGACTCTGCACTTGTCCTTGTTGAACCTCATCAGATTTCTTTTGGCCCAATCCTCTAATTTGTCTAGGCCCCTCTGTATCCTATCCCTACCCTCCAACGTATCTACCACTCCTCCCAGTTTAGTGTCATCTGCAAACTTGCTGAGGGTGCAGTCCACACCATCCTCCAGATCATTAATGAAGATATTGAACAAAACCAGCCCCAGGACCGACCCTTGGGGCACTCCGCTTGATACTGGCTGCCAACTAGACATGGAGCCATTGATCACTACCCATTGAGCCCGACGATCTAGCCAGCTTTCTATCCATCTTATATAGTCCATTCATCCAGCCCATATTTTTTTAACTTGCCGGCAAGAATACTGTGGGAGACCGTATCAAAAGCTTTGCTAAAGTCAAGGAATAACACATCCACTGCTTTCCCCTCATCCACAGAGCCAGTTATCTCATCATAGAAGGCAATTAGGTTAGTCAGGCATGACTTGCCCTTGGTGAATCCATGCTGACTGTTCCTGATCACTTTCCTCTCCTCTAAGTGCTTCAGAATTGATTCCTTGAGGACTTGCTCCATGATTTTTCCGGGGACTGAGGTGAGGCTGACTGGCCTATAGTTCCCTGAATCCTCCTTCTTCCCTTTTTTAAAGATGGGTACTACATTAGTCTTTTTCCAGTCATCTGGGACCTCCCCCGATCTCCATGAGTTTTCAAAGATAATGGTCAATGGCTCTGCAATCACATCCGCCAACTCCTTTAGCACCCTCGGATGCAGCGCATCTGGCCACATGGAATTCTGCTCCTCCAACTTTTCTAAATAGTCCTGAACCACTTCTTTCTCCACAGAGGGCTGGTCACCTCCTTCCCATGCTGTGCTGCCCAGTGCAGCAGTCTGGGAGTTGACCTTGTTCGTGAAGACAGAGGCAAAAAAAGCATTGAGTGCATTAGCTTTTTCCACATCCTCTGTTACTAGGTTGCCTCCCTCATTCAGTAAGGGGCCCACGCTTTCCTTGACCTTCTTCTTGTTGCTAACATACCTGAAGAAACCCTTCTTGTTACTTTTAACATCTCTTGCTAGCTGCAACTCCAAGTGTGATTTGACCTTCCTGATTTCACTCCTGAGTGGTCTCAGTGCTGCTAGAGGGGACAGAACACCACACTCAGGAGGTGTGTGAGTTACAATCCCACCAGTCAATGCTGGTTTCTCAGGCTCCACTGTTTGCAGCTGTTATGCGAATGTCATCACTAGCCTTGACTTGGTTCTTGCTAAATCCCACAGCAAACTGCCCTCCAGGAAATCGTCATGTTCCTCACAGGTCTTCCAGCAGCTCTGCAAATAGGAGAAGGCGTCCTGTGCTTGCAATGCTCATGACAACAGTGCAGACCTGTGCAGGCTCCATGCTTCTGTCAGAGATAGTGGCCAGCGACAAATCCTGCACAGGTTCATGGGATTTTCAAAATAGGAGTGAAAATTATGGGCTAGAGGTGGCATTATGGGGTGCAGAAAGTTGCAGGATGGGAGCTTGACTCTGCAGTCCCAGCCATCCCTGTGCAACTCGTTTCTGCCCCATCATGCATTGCCAGAACTTCCCAAAAGTCAGTGCACTGGATGGTGGTGAGTTGCACCCTGGGATACTTACCCATGGTGCACCACACTGTGAATCAATACAAGCGCTTCTGGAGAGTACGCACTGTGCCATGCAAGGGGCCAAGTACATACACGCACAAGTGATATATTAACTGTGGTGGCTTTATGCCCATGCAACTTGCATTGGCAAAAGATTGTAGTGTAGACCCGCCCTATGTTATTCTCTTATTACTATAATTCAGAACAAAAGAATCAAATTACCAAACGGACTAATTTTTCAATTAATTTTAACTCAAGCTAATTGACAGATTTATTTGTAAATTCCCATACAATTAAGTAGAGTAATTCTCTGAATCAAGAAAGCACTTCACATGGGCTTAAAGCAAAGCATATGCTTTTAACTGCTTTCCGGAATTGGGGTCCAAGCGCAGTAAATTGGGGGAGGATACACGATATTAACAGAGAGGTGGAATCCCTGTTTTAGCTGCAAAACTCAATTAAATCTCATCTGGAGCCAAGACCAGGACCTCCCTAGTTCTAATTCCAAACCAACTCCACATACTCCCACGCTGACCAAAAAAAAAAAAATCTGTCCAGCTGCCAAAGCTTCCAGCTTCCAACCTGAAATCTTCAATGCAGTTATACATTGTATAAGTTCCTGTGAGGGAGTTGGCTGATGTGATGGCAGAGCCATTGGCCATTATGTTTGAAAACTCGTGGCGATTGTGGGAGGTCCTGGATGATTGGAAAAATGCAAATATAGTGCCCATCTTTAAAAAGGGGGAAGAAGGAGAATCTGGGGAACTACAGACCGGTCAGCCTTACCTCAGTCCCTGGAAAGATTATGGAGCAGGTCCTCAAGGAATCCATTTTGGAGCATCTTGGGGAGAGGAAGGTGATCAGGAACAGTCAACATGGATTCACCAAAGGCAAGTCATGCTTGACCAACCTGATTGCCTTCTATAATGAGATATCCACAGAGCCAGTTATGGGGAAAGCGGTGGACATGATATACCTTGACTTTAGCAAAGCTTTTGATACAGTCTCCCACAGTATTCTTGCCAGCTAGTTAAAAAAGTATCGATTGGATAAATGGACTATAAAGTGGATAGAAAGCTGGCTAGATCATTGGGCTCAGTGGGTAGTGATCAACGGTTCGATGTCTAGTTGGCAGCCGGTATCAAGCAGAGTGCCCCAGGTGTTGGGCCAGGGGCTGGTTTTGTTCAACATTTTCATTAATGATCTGGATGATGGGATTAATTGCACCCTCAGCAAGTTCACGGATGGCACTAAGCTGGGGGGAGAGGTAGATATGCTGGAGGGTAGGGATAGGGTCCAGAGTGAACGAGACAAATTGGAGGATTGGGCCAAAAGAAATCTGATGAGGTTCAACAAGGACACGTGCAGAGTTCTGCACTTAGGATGGAAGAATCCCATGCACTGCTACAGGCTGGGGACTGACTGGCTAAGCGGCAGTTCTACAGAAAAAGGACCTGGGGATTACAGTGGATGAGAAGCTGGATATGAGTCAACAGTGTGCTCTTGTTGCCAAGAAGGCTAACGGTATATTGGGCTGCATTAGTAGGAGCATTGCCAGCAGATTAAGGGAAGTGATTATTCCCCTCTATTCGGCATTGGTGAGGCCACATCTGGAGTACTGCATCCAGTTTTGAGGCCCCCACTACAGAAAGGATGTGGACAAATTGGAGATAGTCCAGCAGAGGGCAACGAAAATGATTAGGGGGCTGGGGCATATGACTTATGAGGAAAAGCTGAGGGAACTGGGTTTATTTAGTCTGCAGAAGAGAAGAGTGAGGGGGGATTTGATAGCAGCCTTCAGCTACCTGAAGGGGGATTCCAAAGAGGATGGATCTAGACTGTTCTCTGTGGTGGCAGATGACAGAACAAGAAGCAATGGCCTCAAGTTGCAGTGGGGGAGGTCTAGGTTGGATATTAGGAAAAACTATTTCACTAGGAGGGTGGTGAAGCACTGGAATGGGTTACCTAGGGAGGTGGTGGAATCTCCATCCTTAGACGTTTTTAAGGCCTGGCTTGACAAAGCCCTGGCTGGGATGATTTAGTTGGGGTTAGTCCTGCTTTGAGCAGGGGGTTGGACTAGATGGCTTCCTGAGGTCTCTTCCAACCCTTATCTTCTATGATTCTAAGATTGTTCATACAAGAAGCTGTGCTATATTTGTACAGGTAAAAGAAATGAGCTGGAGAGATGGTCAACACCTCAGGGAAAATTTGAGTTCTGCAAGTGTACATTGCAATTGCACTATCATTTGTCTTCCACGTGGACGCACACAAGACTATATTCCCATCAACAGGCGATGGTGACATCAAACCATGCTTGAGTTCATGAAGTTACTACAAGCCTTGGGTGCTCCATAAATTAAAATATACCTGTTGGAGGTTGGGTTCGGTTTTTGTTTTGTTCTGGTAACACACGCATCCACATTTTAAGGACAAAAAATCCTCTCCCCAGCATCCACAGCACCTACCTTCCCTTAACTGAAACAGCTTCTCCTCTTTGAATGCAGAATGGCTTCATCCCCCCCACACGGAGAGTTTTATTGTTTGGCTACCCCCTGTTATTTTCAGAGTTGTGACTTATTCCACATTTAAGTTAGTTGCCCACATTCGCAAGTGCCAAATTGCCTGCCTAGCCTGTGTGCCCTATTACCCCAACTGCCTGTGCACCTCCACTATTTGTGCATGCAAATGGCCAGTTAGCAGCATTACCGACGGTGCAAGTACCCCATCTGCAGGCACTGAATGTCTGTGCATGAAAATAAGGCATGGAATTGCCCATGGAAAAATTCACATATTGAATTGTGAAGATTAGTCCCTGGAAATATTGTTGAAGCATCATCTGGCATTTTTTGTTCACCTAAATGGAGATCCAAGTCTCCAAAGACTCTCAATGGCTCGTTGAACAGTATGCAGGTGACAACCGTTGAGCACTCTTTCAATTTATGATCTATTTTAAAATATGGGGGGGGAAATTAGGTTGCAGTGCCCTCTGGTGGACAGTTAAAGAAAATGATAAATTCAGCATTATCAAGATATCAAAAAATGGATACAGTAGCCAGAATTCAGCACTGATTTTATTTTGTGTACTTTGGACAGCAGTTCATTTTTATTACTTAATCAAATTACAACATAACTGTTCAGGAAAAAAAATCATTACAGCAATTTATATTAAATTCCTTTAGGGATTTTTTCCTAGGGAAGGAAAGATATGGGATTGTAATAATTGTGTAAAGCCTTAGTCAGATAATAATTCCTGTTTGTAAGGCACTTGGAAGATAAATGTGAAAGAACTTTTCCATAAGGGTTAACAGGGATAAAAGCTATATGGGTCCAGAGACTTTAAACAGGATTCTATCAACGTTACTCTAAAAACCCTATAGAATTTGGCAGGCAGAGCCTTTCTAAAATTTTTTAAAAACATTCTATGGAATTCGATTGGGAATTATATTCCTGTTACAGAATTCTATCGCTTTGGTTACATGCTATGTGGAAACATTATAATCCTCAATTGAGTTCATTAGGACTTTCCTAGGAAGGGAAATCATCAGAAAGCTTAAGCATCATTAAGTCAAGCCTTGTCTTTTATATGGAACTGCCCAGGTATGGCACTATTCAGGATCAGATGAACTCCACCTATGTGTGTCTGCGCTTGGCGATGGCTTCTATTCTGTCTCTTAGGGTTCTTGCCCAGTCGTCTTCTCTCCTCAGTGTTGTGGACCTGGTCTCCATCGCGTTTAAAGCTTGGATCTCAGGTGGAACTTCAGGAACAAGCTTTGCTCTGAGCACGGCATCCGGGAACTTTGCTGCCGAGGCAGATGCTAAGCAGCACCTGGGTCTGCTGCGAAAGAGAGACATAGGATGTCGTGTACTATTAGTAGTTCTGGGGTCAGTTGGGTGTAGACCCACCCAAATAAAAGGCCCACCCCCTCAGCTAAAGGGGCAGAACCACCAAGCCTAGGCTACTAGTGATTTCTGGGGAAAATTAAAGAGAAAACAGGAGCGGGGTCAAAGGTTAATAACGAGGAAGCCAGAGGGGGACACTGAGCAGAGAACTCCAGACAGTGCCCAGGGCTCCTCAAAGGTATCTTAGAAGTCAATGGACTTTCTAAAGTTCCCAGAGGAACTGTGCCCAGAGGTCTGATCTGAGATGGGAACAGAAATAGGCCCCATGGTTGCAGAGTGCCCCTTGTCCAGCTTCCTCCTCCCAGTGTGATGGATGGTCGACCTGGCCAGTGCCAGGAGGAAGTTGACAAGAAGGTCCTGCAACTCTGTGGGGCACAAATGGGGTCTGATTGGATCAAGAGGTGCAGGAAAAAGTGCAGCCACAACCTCAGTAAGAGGTTATGAAGGAGCTGGAAGAGAGGCTACAACCTGATGCACCCATGCTGATGTGAGCCAGGATCTCCCTCTTTCTGCAGAAGGAACAGGAGTCAGGGGAGTTCACGAACCACACCAAGTACACGCCCATTCTCATGGCTCCATGAAGGAGCTACCAGCTTCTATCCCTGGAGGGCCGTGGGACTAGAGTGGAGGTGCTGGGGTTCCTCACCTCTTCAGGTGGCAATAAGTCCCACCACTTGGTGTCAGGGCAGGACACAAGAGCGAGGAAATAAACAGTATCAAGCACAAGCGTGTACAGATGTTTCCTGGATGTGGTTCAGAGGCAGGCCAGCTGGATGTCATGCAGCCAATGAGGTTAGCCTAGCCTGAGTTTTAGCAACATACAAACAAGCGAGCAGCACCAGTGAGGATACAGTAATTCGGCCCTGGCTTTATAGTGTAGTTGTCCTCATGGGTGCTGCCTTCTTACATGTGTGTTGCTAAAACTCCCATGGTTCCTTGTGCTGAGGTAAATCGAGTGGCTCTATGATTCTCTTTCAGTGAACGGTGGGAGAACTTGTCCCTTCTTCTGGGCACGCGGGGTGGGAGGGACTGTGGGGAAGCAGTGAGGACTATCAGCACTCGAGTGGTTTAGCCTGCATCCTCACTACAAAGTGGGTGGGATACCAGCCTGAGTGAAAGCAACAGCTGATTCTAGCCCATAATCCCAGGCCAGCTAGCCAAGCTCCAGCCTCAAACATGTGTGTTACACCTCTCTTTAAACACTGCCTCTCACTGAACAATTATAACCAAAATTATCCTACTGCCAACAACATGTGCATCATCAGTGTCAAACAGCCTCCTCAAAGAATTGGAAAGACTTGATCAAAAGCAGAATGCCAAAATCTCCTACTAAAAATTAGGGCCCTTTACGGATGCCCTCCACCCAAGAAGCTCTCTCATAAGATCACCCGTGGTGTTAGCCACTTCCTGAAAGGAATCTGGCCTTCCATTAGTAGCTTCTTACTTGCTGAGATGGCAGTCCAACTGCTTATAATGGTAGTGAACAGCCACAGCTGAGTGGGGACATAACAGGTAGCGATTTTCTTCCCAACAGCGTCTCATTGCTTGAACAATGTCTTCATCAGATGCGGAACATGAGCTCAGCACTTCAGAAAGCTGGAGAACCAAGGAGAGGGAAAAAATGGAGCCAAAACCAAAACAATCAAAAACAAAAGCCACAATACAATTTACAGAACAATGTCAAATCATTTTTAAAAAAAATGTATTAAAAGTTCATTCTGTGATGTTACCACTTGTATGTAAGACCTTCTTATTTGTTAGTATCTTGAATACAAGAGAGACGGGTACTTCTGTCAGACATTTATTTATATCATCATCAGAGTCAGTCCAGCCTATGCAGGGTTTTTGCACACCCAGCTACGTCAGTTAATAAATGCACTTTGTTGGCGGACACAATGCAACTGATGCCGGTATTTGAGGACATCGATCCCAAACCCTACTGTATGTGATGGGTGCAATAATATATATCTTTTATGATTTAACAAGGACTTTGCTAGTATTTCTTTCCCATGGAGATAAACATTGAAACCATTAGTTTACCTTTCACCTTTGATTTTTCTCCTTTTTGTATTTCTCCCAGCCTGATGCCTGATTCACCAAAGCTCTTGCTTAAAAGGTTAAGCATGCATATAGTCCCACAGAAATCCATACAAACACTCACAAATTTAAAGTTACGCACTTGATTAAAAGCTTTGCTGGCTCAGGGTGTTGGACAGTGAAATTACATTGTCAGGGAGAGGTTTGGTCCTAAGTACAAATAATGCACATGCTATTGGACTGGGGTTTCTAGGGCTGCAGGCGAATGTTTAAATCCCAACAAAATAATTGTAATGTTTAAAAAAAGGATTATTTGACAACATACCTATGCACACAGGTTTTGTAAACGCCTGTCTTCCACCACCCTACCTACAGATACCTACATTTTAGATCTGAGACGACATAGCATGATCCCTTCAATACACTTGCAATATTAATATTTATTCTGAAAACAGTTGATTTAAAAAAATTGTGATGGAAAAGTATTTACTAAACACACATGAAGGGACTGACCTTTCTGTGCAATTCTTCTGGGAGTGTAAGGTTTTTCGATGTGTAAAACTGTTCCATCAGAGTTTTAATCAAGCTGCCATCACAGTCCGAAAGCAGCCACAAGATTCTCTCCATATTGTAAGGTTCCTGTAAAAACACACACTACACCCATGAGCCTCCATCCAGAGAGGATCAAATTCAGAATCTGGAGCACCGGTGCGCTCTAGTTGGATACTTAGTGCGGTAGATACTACTGTACCGTATGGCTGAGCACCTCTTGTGTGCTCAATGGGAGTTGGAGATACTCAGCTCCCTGCAGGATCAGGCCTTGTATATTTGTGTCAAAATAAATAGGGCTGGAAAAAGAAAGGACGAGATCCAGGTGGAGAGTAAGCCTGGGGTCCTGCCCTAGACTGGGGGTTCCAGTAAGAGCCTCATAAGGGTATATTAGCTATAGAGAGCACAGGAACCTCCGGAGATAAACCAGAGATAGGCAAGGAGATAGGGAGGTGGAGTAGGAGCCCTGGGAAACAGCAACAGAGTCCTAGATTGAACAGATCTAGGTTGCTAGTCACAGGGTCCCTGGGCTGGAACTAAGGAGTAGGTGAGCTGGGGCTGCCCTACCAGCCACTGTCAAAGTGGCACAAGACCTGCAATTGGAAGAGAAGACTGCCTGAGATGACATACTAACAGCTTGTCTGGAGGGACATTGTTACCCCAGAACAGGGGGATGATATAGTGACCTGGCTAGAGGTCAGGAAGAAAATTAGCAGAAATACTGACATCTTGGCAGAGACCCAGGATTTTTTAATTGCGCATCAGGATGAAGAACATGGTTGACAACTCCACTTCTCAGGTACAATGGAACTTTCTATGACAGGGAAACAGGGGAGAGATAGCTCAGTGGTTTGAGCATTGGCCTGCTAAACCCAGGGTTGTGAGTTCAATCCTTGAGGGGGCCACTTAGGGATCGGGGGAAAAATCAATACTTGGTTCTGCAAGGGAAGGCAGGGAGCTGGACTCAATGACCTTTCAAGTCCCTTCCAGTTCTAGGAGATAGGATATCTCTGTTAAATTTAATTTTTTTTTATTTAGGGGAAAAGCTCGTCTATACAGGAGACAGACTGTCTCAAAGGCGGTCTGAGACTGTGGAATTACCGATCTGGAACTACGGACCATCACAAACCTCCCCACCTTCTCCAAATGCCAGGGACACTTCTTCAGCCTGTCATTGGTACTATAAACAAACAAAAAGAACAGGAGTACTTGTGGCACCTTAGAGACTAACAAATTTATTAGAGCATAAGCTTTCGTGGGCTACAACCCACTTCTTCGGATGCATATTGAGTGAAACATAT
>NW_020664417.1:91093894-91144271 GCF_002925995.2 Terrapene triunguis | reverse complement strand
ATATGTTTCACTCAATATGCATCCGAAGAAGTGGGTTGTAGCCCACGAAAGCTTATGCTCTAATAAATTTGTTAGTCTCTAAGGTGCCACAAGTACTCCTGTTCTTTTTGCGGATACAGACTAACACGGCTGCTACTCTGAAACCTATAAACACACAGCAACACGTAAACAAAACAAAAAAATCCCTACCAAAACACCACACTGCACACACAATTCTCCCACTAGGGAGACAATCAGAGGGCGAATGAACCACACGTGACATGTTAGTCACATCACTTCATGCACTACTGGAAGGCACTCAGACTCTGCAGTGACGAGTGTGGTGTAAGAGCCGATGTAGAACAGAATATGGACAGCAAAATAATTTTAGTAGCTGTATCAGTCAATATAGTATATATGATCTCTCCTTCTTTACCAGACACATACCTGAATATCCATTGCAGAAGCTAAAGTTGGCTTAACGCTCCCCGAGAATGAGAAATCTCCATGCTGAATTGCCCTGTGCATAATATCGTTATTATTTACCACGGCGACGAGTTGGATTGGAAGTCCCATTTTCTGTGCAATATATCCAGCTAGGAAAGAAAAATTCAAAAACGTGGGCTTCAGCCCCGTGATGAAACACTCATAAAGCAGATTTACCAATGAAATCATTGCTCCTCCATTTGTGCAAATTTATCAGGAGAGGCCAAAACTTATGTTCCATAATGCAGTTCTATCTTTAATATACAGGTATAGCCCAAAGAAACTACAGCTCCCAGTATGCAATGCTCCATTTGAGCAACCTCACAGCAAGAGAGACCACTGCATGGTTGGTCCTGGAATCTCTGTGGACCCCACCATCATATTAAGAGATGTAGTGAAGAGAGGGGGCTCTGGAAGATACTTTTCATTCAAATGGGATGTGACCTTTGAACTCTTGCCAACATGCTAATGCAGCTTCAGATAGATGCCCCTGAAATATCATGAATGCAACTTTTTACATCACCCCTTGTATTGCTTTTCCAATAGATATGATTCCCCTAAAGTTAAAAACGCCAGAATTGTACAGTTAGGAGAGAGCTGTTACCATGATTGTCCCTGCCCCCTACCCCCCAAAAACAGGATAAAGTTCATGTGCAAATGGATGTATAATGAATCAAAGCTACACACAGGCCAGATTAACTGTACTACTACTGGACAAACTGGAGAAATGGTCTGAAGTAAATAGGATGAAATTCAATAAGGACAAATGCAAAGTACTCCACTTAGGAAGGAACAATCAGTTGCACACATACAAAATGGGAAATGACCGCCTAGGAAGGAGTACTGCAGAAAGGGATCTGGGGGTCATAGCGGACCATAAGCTAAATATGAGTCAACAGTGTAACACTGTTGCAAAAAAAGCAAACATCATTCTGGGATATATTAGCAGGAGTGTTGTAAGTAAGACACAAGAAGTAATTCTTCCACTCTACTCCACACTGATTAGGCCACAACTGGAGTATTCTGTCCAGTTCTGGGTGCAACATTTCAGGAAAGATGTGGACAAATTGGAGAAAATCCAGAGAAGAGCAACAAAAATGATTAAAGGACTAGAAAACATGAGGGAAGATTGAAAAAATTGGGTTTGTTTAGTCTGAAAAAGAGAAGACAGAGGGGACATGATAACAGTTTTTAAGTACATGAAAGGTTGTTACAAGGAGGGGGGGGGGATTTTTTTCTTCTTAACCTCTGAAGATAGGACAAGAAGCAATGGGCTTAAATTGCAGCAATTGTGGTTTAGGTTGGACATTAGGAAAAACTTCCTAACTGTCAGGGTGGTTAAGCACTGGAATAAATTGCCTAGGGAGGTTGTGGAATCTCCATCACTGAAGATTTTTAAGAGCAGGTTAGACAAACACCTGTCAGGAATGGTCTAGATAATAGCTAGTCCTGCCATGACTGCAGGGGACTGGACTAGATGACATCTCAATGTCCCTTCAAGTCCTAGGAGTCTATGATTCTATGAATTCATGTCTAATTTAGAATAATCAGATCCTCAGTATTTTCTCTCTTCAGTATCCAACTCATTCTGTTCATGTGTCTTTCTAATATGCTCATCCCCATATTACCTAGATATGGCACCATAGCATTGTTCTGTGTCTTGTATGACACCAACAATGCTATTGGTACTTAAATATTACTAATCATGATTTAAGTGGTTCAGAAAAAAAATACAACCTCCCTCTTTATCACAAGCCACTTTTTGGTTTTAAGACCCAAAGAATGTCTTTCCCCCCCACCTAACCTGTGATATTTCCTCCACCCCCTGTTGGCACAACGATTTCCACAGTTGGCAGTGGAGTCATGTCCATGAATGGAGTGCACTGAAAGTAAGCATGGAAGTAGTGAGCGATCTGCACCATAATCCTAGACCAGTTCATTGAGTTCAAGCTCATCAGATTGTGTTTTCTAGAGAGATCTGCATCAGCGAACAATTCTTTGATCAGCTCGTCAATTTCATCGCAATTTCCATGAGCTGTGAAAAAGAGAAAGGAACAATCAGGAGTATTAACTGAAGTGTTGCTGAAATTAGTGAATTAGGCATAAAATAGTTGTTTTCACCTACCGAACAGGATTCAAGACTGATATGTTATTCTAGCCATCAAACTGGATTTGTGGAGGTGGGGTTAGCACACATATAGAGGTCCAACAGAAATATTTGGATCCAGGTGTGGGTTCCGATTCTGAATTACTCAGAATTCCCAACTTTTAAGGGTGTTTGGATCTGGGATTTTGGTTTGGGCCCATCTATAGGTTATTCCAAGGTCATAAAATGAACCAGCGGCAGAGTCAGGACTTGAACCAATGTCTTATGGCTCCCAATTCTTTTCAGTAACTCAGAGCGCTGCCTGGCCAAAAGGGAGTCATGGTAGGGCCCTACAAAATTAATGGTCCATTCTGGTCAATTTCACGGCCATAGGATATGAAAATTGGTCAATTTCATGTTTTCAGATGTTTATATCTGTAATTTCATGTGTTGTAACCTTGGGGGTCCTGACTCAAAAGGGGGTGTGTGGAGGGTCACAAAGCTGTTGTAGGGGGGTTGTTGAATTGCCACCCTCACTTCTGTGCTGCTTTCAGAGCTGGACTTGAAGGCAGCAGCCCCAGAAGGTTCCTGGAGGTGGACGTGGGTTTGATCTTCTTCAGGTCTGGGAAACCTATTCAGACCTGAAGAAAAGCTCTGTGTAAACACGAAAGCTTTTCTCTCGCACCAGCTGAAGTTGGTCCAATAAAAGGTATTACCTCACTCACCTTGTCTCTCTAATATCCTGGGACTCACATGACTACAACAATAGTGCATACAAGCCATGCTAATTGATGGCCCAACATGGTACACCCACAGCGGGACCAGTTTGTAACACAATTCCCACGAGGCTTTCTAGAATTAATGGCCAGTTCACATTGGGATTGACATTAACATCAACCCGGCAATAGTATGAAGTAGATCATCCAACAAAATGCAAACCAGTAAACACGTGGACGTTCTCTTCGATCACCGTTGTCATCTGCAGTTCTTGGATCTGGCTGCAGAGATCTTTGGGTAATAGAACAAAGATATCCATGTTGTTTTCCCCTCGCACACTTTCAATTGCCGAGCTACCGGTGTCTCCCGAAGTTCCTGTTTCACATGAAAATAATCAAGGACAATGTAGGAATATTAAAGAAGGTACTAACAGTGATTCCCCCAAGTGACAGTGACCCCCTCATAATTTGTCCCCCACACTTTAAAATCCAACAGTTTCACCAAGTACAAAAATCTCTTGGGTCTTCTGTTAAAACTTGTAAGCTACTGTCTGTAGAAACCATTGATTGTATCTATCCTGTGAAAGATACTTTATTACTACGTAAAACTTACAAACAAGTTAATTGACTTTGTTCTTGAAGTAATTGGTACAATGTAAACAAACACTATAAGCCGTTAAGTGACTTTCACTTCATTGTAATAGCAAGGGCAGACCCCCACCCTCTGTGATTATAGGGCCGGGAGTCTCAAATGAATTAGCACACACCCCGAAAGTGGTGGAGACAGTAAATTAAAATATGGTTAAGATATGGAATGTATGCTGATGAATGCTTGATATACATGAATGGTTAGGGAGGTGCCAGCCTAGAAAGGGAGTATCCATCGGCCGAAGAATGTGTCAAGTGGATGACCAGACAACCCCCGGAGGGTAAACTGGGATCCACCCCATCACCTGGAAGGATGAGAAACACAAACTTTGGATAGTTTGGAGCCACCAGGAATGTGCCCAGGAATGTGCCCAGGAATGTGCCATCTGCTGATTGAGTCAGCAACAGCAGAATGAAACAGCTCCCATAGACTAACATAGGAATTAATTCCTATAAGAATGGACTCTCAAGACTGATAACGCTGAGTCTCTGGTTCTGCTGCCAACCTCCAGGAGCATCAGGTGCATCTGACACAGACTCGGCTCCATCCTCATGACCAAGATACCTGGCCAGTAACTTGGCATGAGCAACTTCTAGGCTGGTAACTATAACACCTATACAGAACTTAAATGAATGATTGTGTGAATGAATCTATCTATCTATATATGTGTGTGTGTGTGTAAGGAATAAGTAGTGATAGGAATAAAGTAGTCAAACAACGTTGTTTACTTTTATCTTTTGCTTTACCATTATATTTACAATAAATGTGGCATCTTTGCCTTATCCCTCTTAATAAGATCCTGCTGGTTTTTATTCTATTGGTATAACAACAAAATAATTGTATCTACTAATTAAGAGTTAAAGACTGAAAGATCAGCCACATTTGTTTTCACACAGAAGGGTGCACTTGTCAGTCCGGATTATTTTTGGTTAGTGCCAGGTGTACGGCATTTAATACTGGAAAATGAGCACTTCCCAATAGGCAAGTGTCTGCATCACAAACCACTATCAGCAGAGACACCAAGGAGGCTGAACCAGTAAAGATGCCCTCTAGGTCAAGTGAGGCATACTGACCACCCTGTTCTGGAGATAACTAGGATGTTAACCTCCAGGGTTATCAATCCAGTTTCACTCATAAGCACCAATAGGAGGGGTGTGTGTATATATAGTATATAGCCCAGTGCTGTGGACCCACATAATGACCTTTGCACCATTTTGGTAGCCGCTGCACCGGGATAAATTCCGAGTACATTGCTTGCATCCATCTGTTTAGCTGTAACCTACCAACTAGAATAGTGATGTGCTTCTTCCTTTTCTTCAGGAAATACTGTAAAAACTGTCCTGTGCAGGACAAGGACAAGTCCTTAAAGGCATAAGTTACACCATGCCAGAGCTCCAAAACATTCAACCCATTCTTCAGCCTGGCCAGATGCACAACATTTTTGTGTCTGAACCTCCGGAAGGCGCGGTCAATCAGATCTGGAGGGAAGAAGTTGAAGGAGACTGTTAGAATAGGTACCAGGAATAAACCTCTAACACATCACCTACATGATCATGGTTTGCCAAGCCCGTGAGAATCTTTACTGAAAAACCAAAGACTCTCCAGTACCGCAGAGCTAAGGAAGTGATAGACAGAAGCCCAAGACATTATTCTCTTACAAATTAAGAGTCTGATCCTCAGTGTAAATTGAACAGGTCCACTGACTTTAACAGAGCCATGCTGATTTATACCAGTTGAGGGTCTGACCCAGTCAGATCTATTTTTACAATTAAAACAAGAATCAACCAATGTTGCAATGAACAGGCTCAGGTGGATGGTCCCCACTGCCCTCTAATGGACACAGTGGCCTGGTCTACACTTGGTGGGGAGTTAGGGGGGGATTGACCTAGGATACACAACTTCAGCTAGGAGAATAGCATAGCTGAAGTCGACGTATCTTAGTTCGACTTACCTCGCGGCACAGGGTCGATTGCCGTGGCTCACCCATCAACTTTGCTTCCGCCTCTCGCTGAGCTGGAGTTCAGCAGTCGACGGGAGAGCAATCGGGAATCGATTTATCGAGTCTACACTACACGCAATAAATCGATCCCGGATAGATCGATCGCTATAGACATACCCAGTGGCTTTGGTTAGGTGCTATATTAGAATCTAACTGTATAAACAGAACTGCGCAACTGTCTGTCAGAGGCCATTTACGGCTGACAGCTAAGGAGATGCTGCTTTTACAGCAGGAGAATCCAAACTCTTTCCCCACTGTTGGAGAGAAATTTGAGCATCCATGGAGTGCACCACAGTGACAACTCTGAAGCACCACGAGGCCACCGATTTGTTACAAGGTGTCTTTACCAAAACCTACACCTGACTTCATGTTACATGCTTGTTTTGTGATCCATTTTGCCAGGGGAAAATATAGAACCAGGAACACCTGGCAGAAGGAGGAATCAATTTGCCACATTTGCTTTTACATCTGTTTACAAATATGTGTTAATTAAAACAGTCTGGACCAAATTCTGACACGGTGCTACCCAAAGGCAAAGAAAAACCACACACACAGCAAGAAAGGAAATTTCCTCCTTAATCCTGTCTACACCAATCAAAAGCCACATAGGGTTCCACAGGTCTTCTATGATAGGAGCCACAAAGGTGACAGAGCCTGCTTATCTTTTCCATGTACACCCTCTGATACACCAAAGGTCTCATCTGATACGCTCCCATGTTCCTAGAAGGCATCTTCTACATGGAATAGCCATGTGGGCAGGGGCTGCTGCAGCCAGCATAAAGATGCCCAATACCACCGATTTTGCAACATTATACATACTATATTTGCACCCACTTGCAGCAGAGATCTGCCTTCCTACAGCAACCTGGGAAACTGCATTAGCCCTTCAAGAGAATGACATTTATAGACAGAGACAGAATTTGGCCCTGTGTTTGTTTAAAGAGAATCTTCTGCTAGTCTTCAGAAGAGGAGCAGATCTCCAACAATCTAGTTTAACCACAAGACACACCAAGTGGATGAAACAATTGGGGAAGGTAAAGGACAGGGTAACATTATAATAACCATGGAGATTCTGGCCACTAAGGGCCTTCATAGGTCCAGTGAGGATCAGGGTTATTAGGCTGATGGGTTAATAGAGGGTAAAATAATAGTGTAATCTAAGAGCTTTGATACAAATAGCGTGAACCCTACAGCAGGCTGCTTGGATTGCTGTCTAGTTTGCGTTTACCATTCAGCTCTTTCCGTGGGATTAGTTCAGACGAGATGAAGAGTGAACTCAGCTCTTTCACCAGCTCTGGATAGGAGAAGGCACTCCATGTGCGCAGGGTGTTATAGTCCAGGGTAGGGATTTCCTGGGGCATGAAAAGGCCACCATCCGGCGCATAGCCAGAAAAGAGGGCTCCTTCAAAGTCAACGCTCCTGGCTTCTCCTCGAGTGCTGATGTACCTCATGTTTCCAGCGTCGCTGCAAGAGACGTGACAGTTACACCAGGGTGCCCAGGGGGAGAAGTCTGGGGTATCACATGACAGGGAGACAGACAGACAGGTGTCCTGTGGATGCTGCTGTGCCCTTTACTATCGGTGTCATGGAAACTGGGAACAAGACTGGCTTCAAGACTGATTCATCAAGACAGCTAGTGCTCTGAAAGTGCAATGGGGTATTCTCAGGCCAGGACTCTCTGAGGAGATTAGAGGGACCCTGCATGTTCCATGAGGACTGGGAGATTTATTTGGGGGAAGGAGAGAACTTATTTCTCTATAGAAACACTTCTTTTGGTATTGCTCCTGCCCACAAAATACCACTGCAGCTCCTACTGAAGCCAGAGGGAGCTGTGCTGGCTCAGCATTTTGAGAATTAGGCCCTTAACTTTATCCTGAGAATTTAGGCCTATATAACTTTAGCACAGCCAAAACAGAAGATGGCACCACACCAGAGACCTGGGCGAGGGGCTGCCTAGTAAGTAAAGTTCACAAGCCAGTGGAAACCAACTGGATCGGAGAGACCCTGCTTACAGCATACCAGGGGAACACATTAGCACTGTAAGAGAGGGACACTGAAACATAGCTCCTTCCAAAAATGATGCTAGCACAAGGTCTAGGCCCACTGTCTGAAGTCAATGGCTGGATTCCCACTGAATGCAATAGGAAGAGAATTCAATAGCTTTTCTAAAAGATCCGCTGTAGGAATTATTTGGGGCAAGTTCTCTGGCCTGTGCTATGCAGGAAGTCAGACTAGATAATCATAATGGTCCCTTTTGGCCTTGGAATGTATTAGAAATGTAAAACATTAACCGGGAAGTATTAGGCCCGCCGACTCCAGCAGCCCTGCACCGGCTGGCCCATCGACCGGCCAACCCCAGCCCCAGCCGTGCCGGCTGGAGCAACCCCAGCCCCTCTCCCTTTATTCGGTTAACCATTTAAACAATATAATTGTAATTGTTTAAACTGTTAACTTTTTAAATGATATTTTACATCCCTAGAATGCGTGAATGGCTCAGAATCTCAGCTTTCATTGGAAAATCAAAGTTTTTTAGCCATCATGTTTGTGGATTAAAACTGGAAAATGTGAACACTAAAGACTTTAAAAACACAGTACATAAAAAGAGCCTAAACTCATTATTTTTAAAACTTGCATGATTTTTCAAGAGGCCTGAATCATGATATTTCAATGTTGGGGGGGTGACAACATTGTATACAGTATTAGGGCACGTCTTCACTACCCGCCGGATTGGCGGGTAGCAATCGATCTATTGGGGATCGACTTATCGCGTCTAGTGAAGACGCGATAAAATCGATCCCTGATCGCTCTGCCGTCGACTCCGAAAATCCACCGCGGCAAGAGGCGGAAACGGAGTCGACGGCGGCGCGGCAGCGGTCGACTCACCGCCGTCCTCCCAGCCAGGTAAGTCGACCTAAAATACGCAACTTCCGCTACGCTATTCACGTAGCTGAAGTTGCGTATCTTAGGTCGACCCCCCCCCCCAGTGTAGACCTAGGGTTAGACTGTAAGCAATTGGGTGCAGGGACCATCTTTTTATCCCGCGTCTGTACAGCACCTAACACAATGGGTCCATGATTGGGGCTCCTAGGTACATCACTGCAATACAACTAATAAATCATCATAGAGTGTAGGAAAACCGATGGCTTTCCGATTCAGGCATGCAGCATTGGAATAAGGAGGTGCCCCCGCACCACCCGGAAAGCTCTCAGACAGAGCAGGGTGAGATTTTTCAGTGAAACTTTTTTGTGTGTGCCCAAAAATACAGATTTGGGTCGACCAGAACGTTTCCAAATTTGTGTTACATTCACCAGATTGATTCAATCCGGAGGAAATTCTGGCACTGGATTTTTTTATTCAAAACTACGTTTTATTTCAAAATATCCTTCAATTTGATTTGAAAAAAAAACCCAGCTGGAGAATACAACCTGCTGGAGGGCCCCAGAATGAGCCTGGCCCGGGAACCGAACCATCAATTCGTTCTGCCAACTCTGTTATGCCAGCAGGGGGGGCGCTCGCCCGTGCCATGTTTGTTTGCAGCTTTGGGGCAGCGGTTTGCAACCTGTCCAAGCCAGCAGCAGCCGCCCCGCACAATGCAAAGCTTCTGCCAGGGGGAGCGTCTGCCAGCCCCAGCCGCGGAAAACCCACCGCTGTGCAAATCAGAGCTAGTCCCCGCGCGGCTCTGCAGACACTCAAGCGCCGAGAGCCGCTGGCCCCAGCAGGAGGCGGGCTGTGGGGTGCAGGAGCCCAGGCAAATACCGCCCCCACTCCCGGGCGGTCAGTTACCGGCTTCAGCCCCTTAGAGCTTTGGAAACTGGCAGCTGATCCGGCCCATCCCGCAGAGTGTGAGCGGGGAAGGCGAGCCCTGCCCCAGCAGCAGAAAGCAATGCCCGCTCTCCCCCGAGCAGGGTCAAACCAGCCCCATAGAGCCGTCCTTGCCCTGCCCAAAGCGGCTGGGGTTTACTTACTAATTAGCAATGCACAAGCCGACTAGACTCCGGAATAGAGCTTAAGGGAGCTTTGCTTTATTTCCCAGACAGCAAGCCAGCCTTGGCCTGTGTGCTCCCTGAAAACACTCCCCACTCCAACTCACATTGGGACTGCAGGTTCCTCTGTAAATAGGACTCCGGTTGTAAGTCAAAAATAGGCATAAAGGATCTTTGCAGTTTCATCCGTCCATAGATAGCTGGATTCGTTACAGACAATAATGAATAAAGCTACACATTCCCCCTGGGAGGTAGGTAAACAACTAAAATCCACATTGTATAGATGGGGAAACCGAGGCACAGAGTGGTTATGTGACTTGCCCAAAGTCAGACAACAAGCTAGTGGCAGCGTCAGGGCTAAAACCCAGATTTCCTAGGGCCAATTCCTCTGTCTTAACCACAAGACAACCTTCCTCTCTTTCTAGCTTCTTTTTCTCGCATCAGTTTATAAAGGTTTGTTTTTACATGGCTGTATTTTGGGGACAAGGTGAGTACAGAACGGATGCTTCAGTGCTACAAAGTGAGCTGCACACTGGATATTTGGAAAAATGCACTCCCAAGTCTTACAGGACTTTTCCTCTGTGTGTATGTATGTATGCGCGCGGACCAGGGAGAGACACAGAGAGATAATTATTGACTTGCAAATTGTTCTGACAATCTTCATGTAAAGTGCTCAGATACTACAGCAAGGTGCATGGCATAAAAATCTCCATGGATAAATAAATGTGTATAATCACATCTCCCAGCGAGCTATGAATGTGCCTGGCGCAAATAGTGTGGGGCTTACTTGGCCACCACTATCAGAAGTCTTTATACCTTAGCTGTTACCTAGGGGCAGGAATCTTGTCTATGTTTGGTCAAGTGCTCTGACATATTTGTAACTAAGGGAATCCATATGTCTTGAATAGGTAGATCATAAACTCTGCATAAGGAAATGAGTTGTGCTACACACAGTATTTATTTATCTTATGTTCAGCTGTCATACAGGAATAACTGAAACAGGGACATCCTTGGTACATACAAAGACAGCTCTTGATCAACCAAGATTTCACCTGAGAGAATCTCATACCATCTATTCGCAAGAGCTCATAGAGTTGACTGTAGAAACCATTTTACATATAGTTGACCTTTTAGGCTAAGATTCAGTGTAGGTGGCCATGAACTCCACCATCCATGGAACCAACAGCCAACTGCGACCGGACATTGTCATCACCAATAAGAACCAAAAGAAGATCGTCACAGTGGATGTCATAGTGCCCTTCGAGAACAGGACCCTGGCTTTCCACAAAGCTCGAGCTTGAAAGGTGGAGAAATACGCCCCTCTGGCCGACACCTTGAGAGCTAGGAGTTACCAGGTTCAAACTCACATTCTGTGATCGCCAGAGCCCTGAGCACATAGGACCCCTGCAACAAGCGAGTGTTGCGGGAATGCAGAATTGGTCAGCGCTACACTCAGCTGATGCGGCAACTCATGGTGTTGGATGCCATCAGGTAGTCCCGGGACATCGACCTAGAACACATCACCGGACATCGACAATACCAGCAGAGATGAGCTGGAGTGCCGATGAGAAGCGCAGTCAGGAAAGTAACTGGAATACTTCCCTGATGGATTGTATTTTCTAACGGACAACCTATCCTAAATTCTCAATTACTAAGGGACAATCTTCACTCATTGCTATATTTGCTTTCTACAACCAACTCTCTGTTTAACTTTTCATGAGTGATGTACCTGGATATTTGGATGCTAATATCTAAACTGCATTGTTAAATTTATTGACCTTCATTTGGGATATTGCAGATTATGTACTATATGTATTCTATGACTTTTAAGACAAACTTTGTACTTTTGCATAATTTAAGCATTATACCCATATGTACAGACACACTTTCCTTAAACCTGTGAATTATATAATTTTAGCATTAGCTTTAATAAAAAATTTTAAATCAGTTTAGCATGTTATATGTCCTCTGTCTATGACTCTGTGCTTCCCTGATTGGTAGGGTGACCAGATGTCCCGATTTTATAGGGGCAGTCCCGATTTTGGGGTCTTTTTCTTATACAGGCTCCTATTACCCCTCACCCCGTCCCGATTTTTCACGTTTGCTGCCTGGTCACCTTACTGATTGGTCTTAACAGAGAGTTTCCACCTCTAATTTCTATTATTCTATGTTTTTGAGAAAAATACTCACTCTTTTCTATAGGATCAAGAATCAGGATAATGCCACGTTGCTGTGAGCAGCACATGGCTGATCAGTGTCACCATATATCAGCCCAAGTACTGTTATGGCACCTAATGGGACTTCGACCCAGAAAAATCAGATCCAAAGGTACAGAGCAATGCTGATAACAACTACAATTGAGTCTAAAGCCTCAGTCCTGCAAACACATATGCATGTACTTCATTTATGCACATGAGTAAAGTTCAGCACATGCACAAAAGTTTGCAGGATTAGAACCTAAAAGAGCATCAGGGTTCATCTAGCTGCCTTGGTCAGTAGTGCTGTGATGTCACAGAATAATTAGAACTGCAAGAAAGTTCTGCTGTAACGGCTTGTCTAGTCCTTCCCTGGTACATTGTGGTAGGAATGGTTTCCTAGCGGTCATAGCTCTTAAGGCCAGAGGAGACCACTTTGATCATCTAGTCCTGCATAACACAGAGAGAGAATTTCACCCTGGAATTCCTGTATGGTGCCCAACAATTGGTGGTTGAATGAGAGCATCTCTTTTAGAAAGACATCCAATCCTGATTGAAAGACTCCCAAGATATAGAGAATTTACTACATCCCTTGGTACGCTGTTCCAATGGTTAATTGCCCTTGATGTTAAAAATGTGTGCCTCATTTCATTATTCCTGAACCATTGTTTGGAGATGGGTGTCAAGTTCAGCTTTGAATTTGTTTCATTTAGATTTATAATGCACCAAAAAGAGGCGCAGTTCCCAAACTCTAGATGCTTTTGACCATCGTTTAACAGAACAGCGTAACTGTCCTGCTTAGATATGCATGTGGGGGGCATTTTCAAATCTACGCAGCTCCTTTAGCAGACACAACAAGCAAACTTCAAGACGCAATGAATGGGCTGCCCAGCAATGACTTGCAAAAACTGGTGATATCGATACTGCATTTGTATGGGGCCTTTCATCCAGCTGGATATCAATGTGTTCCAACACAACTAAGGGCTTGTCTTCACTGCAACGTAGCTCAAGTTATCTCCACTTGAGTTAATTCCCCGAGTTAGCCGGCTCCAGTGAAAGTGCTTACGCAGCAAAACAACACTCGAGCTGCACAGACTGATCGGAGTGTTTGCCTTGGCAGCACAGAGGAGCTGCATTCCCACTGCATTATTAGCTGGAACAGCCCCACTTGAATTCCAACTCATACCCCCGCACAGGCCAGCTAGCTTGAATTTAAAACACCACCAAACTTTTGTGTGCGCACAGGAGTCAGGTTAGGGGTAACACTTGAGCTATACCTGGAGCTAACACTGAAGTGAAGGCAAGCCTTAGTGATCAGCAGATTCTGCTCTTCTGTAAGCCTTCTGCCAGTGAGAGTTGGCAGCAACAAGGGCCAGGTGCTTATACCCCTGCAACCCTACTGACAACAGACCGTGGGCTATTGAATGCAAAAACTGAGTGTGCAACACTAAGGGCTGGTCTACACACAGCTGTGTTACTGCTTTAACGATAGAAACCACTATAGTTAAAACAGAACCGCCTAGTGTGGATGGAGTTATACCTGTATAACTTATTCCCCTGCATTTGTGGTAATAAAGTTATCCTGGTCTAAGCACCTTTACACTGGTGTAACTGCATTCACTGCAGGTGTTGTCCTGTTTTCACTATATCAATATAAAAGCAGCCCCCCTAACCGAAATAGCTAAATCGGTACAAACACTGTGTGCAGACCAGGCCTAAAGTTGCACAATTAAGCATGCAAAAGCGAGGAACTTTAGAAGCCAGGGCTGTTCCGGCAGCTCCTCTGTCCTTGGGCCTATGACGGTAGTCTCTGACTGTTTCTCCGATAACTGTAAATAATACACCATTTGCTACAACCTTACATACTCCCCAAGTAATTCATATCACCAGTGTTCATGTATTGAAAGGTTGTATCATAAAGCCTATGCACAAAAGGCAGTGGTTTGTGCACCCAGTCATAACTTTTGCCTTTCCTGCCTTTTTAGTGCTTAACCCTACAGCCTTCATGTTGGATTAATGTATTTTTGCACTTAATTTCCTAGGTTGTTAGGAGTTTTTCTTGATTACAAACAAAAGTGTGTGCACATGGGTTGTGGTCGGGGAGGAAGTGCTCAGTTTTCTAGGGGTATTAGCAGACTCCCTACCAACCTCATTAGTAAATTACAAGCTTGAACACTTAACAGCAAGATATTAGGGTACGTCTATACTTACCCATGGTTCGGCGGCAAGCAAGCAATCTTCTGGGATCGATTTATCGCGTCTTGTCTAGACGCGATAAATCGATCCCGGAAGTGCTCGCCGTCGACGCTGGTAATCCTGCTCCGCGAGAGGAGTAGGCGGAGTTGACGGGGGAGCCTGCCTACCGCGTGTGGACCCGCGGTAAGTACCTTTAAGTTCGAACTAAGATACTTCGACTTCAGCTACGTTATTCACGTAGCTGAAGTTGCATATCTTAGTTCGAACTGGGGGCTTAGTGTGGACCAGCCCTTAGAATCATAGAATCATAGAACTGGAAGGTACCTCGATAGGTCATCTAGTATTATCTAGTCCATTCCTGACAGGTGTTTGTCTAACCTGCTCCTAAAAATCTCCAGTGATGGAGATTCCACAATATTGGCTAGTGTCCCATTATTTCAGGTAGGGTTGCCAACTTTCTAATCGCACAAAACCGAACACCCTAGCCCTGCTCCTTCCCCGAGGCCCTGCCCCCCGCTTATAACATTCCCCCTCCCTCGGTGGCTCACTCTCCCCCCACCCTCACTTATTTTCACTGGGCTGGGGTAGGGAGTTGGGGTGCGGGAGGGGGTCAGGGCTCTAACTGGAGATGCAGGCTCCAAGGTGGGGCCAGAAATGAGGGGTTCAGGGTGCGGGAGGGGGCTCCAGGCTGGGGCAGGGAGGTGGGGTGTGGGAGGGGGTGAGGGCTACAGCTGGGGGTGCAGGCTCTGGGGTGGGGCTGGGGATGAGGGGTTTGGGATGCAGGAGGGGGCACTGGGCTGGGGGAGGGGATTGGGGTGGGAGGGTGAGGGCTCCGGCTGGGGATGCTGGCTCTGGGGTGGGCCAGGGGATGAGGGGTTTGGGGGGGAGGGGTCAGGGCTGGGGCAGGGGGTTGGGGCACGGGCTTACCTCAGGCGGCTCCCAGTCAGCAGTGCAGCAGGGCTAAGGCAGGCTCCCTGCCTGTCCTGGCACTGTGCTGCACCCCGGAAGCGGACACAGGGCCGGCTCCTAGGCGGGTGGGCCAGGAGGCTCCTTGAGCTGCTCTCGCCCACAAGCACCGCTCCCCCAGCTCCCATTGGCCGCGGTTCCCGGCCAATGGGAGTGCGGAGCTGGTGCTTGGGGTGGGGGCAGCGTGCAGAGCCCTCTGCCTCCCCCACCTAGGAGCCGGACCTGCTGTCCACTTCCAGGGTGCATAGGTGGGGGGTAGGAAGGAAGGAGCAAGGTTGGGGATGGCTAATGCATGGGGACTTTCCCCTTAGAGATTTAGGTTGAGTTGAACCATAAATGCTAAGCAAACCAAAAGTCTGTCAACCCCAAAGAACAGATGCTGCAGGGATCAAATAATGTAACCCACAAGAACCAAACCCAGCAGGACTCCATATTCTTTATTCTACCAGAGCAACATGTACTATTCTTATTAAACACTAGGTGGCAGCAACCTCTACTTCCATACACAGTGCCATGAGGCGCTAGCATTTTGCTCTACCTATTTTACAAATTGCAAACAATGAAATGCAAGTGCAGGGCTCTGGCCAGCTGTGCATTGTACAGATCCTTTCGTCCCCCTAATCAGATTCTGTTAGAATTATGCAGGGCATTTCTTTGGGCAGAGATGTTTTATTCGCCACCCTGTAAATGATAAAATTTTGGGGAGCAGGGAGTGATTCTGCCCAGATTTCTCCCCCTTCCCTTTTAATTCTCTTATACCTTCAAGTTCTCTGTATTGTGCGGACCCTACCAATGATAGTGCTTTCTTTTGTATCATTTACAGAGTGCACTGAGGGTATATAGCACTTACAGAACATAGATGGGTGCCTGCATACAGGGCCGCCCAGAGGATTCAGGGGGCCTGGAGCAAAGCAATTTCGGGGGCCCCTTCCATAAAAAAAAAGTTGCAATACTATAGAATACTATATTCTCGTGGGGGCCCCTGTAAATTGCCCCATTTGCCCCCCCCCAGGCGGCCCTGCCTGCATACACATTTAACCTTAATGATCCCGCTGAGCTCTTACATAGCATTTTAGAAAGGAGCTAAGTATTGTTAACCTCATTTTTACAGGTGTGGAAACTGAGGCACGGGGCAGTCACACAGCAGCACCTGCAATAAAACTAAGCTCTCCTCTTAGTCTAGGTTCCTAGCCACTAGCCCACGCTGTACCAGCTTTCAACCACTCACTCGGGCTTCTCAGAGATTTCTCAGGCCGGCCTCCAAATTCCCAGGCCTTTCAGAGCTCCCTGAGAGGAAGGCGGGTGGAGAAGGAGAGCACGGGAATGGATTATGAGGGCTTCGTCACTAGCAGCCTGAACTTTAGAGGTGGCAATGAGTTGCCTTCAGTGGGAGCTGAGAGTGCTCCCCCCTCAGGATCAGGCTCGAAGCCGTGAATGAATCCCTGCTTTTGGTGAGCCCGAAGTCCACCACCACCGGCTGCTGCCACACTCTCCAAACATGCTTTGACTCTGTGCTCGGATGCCATAGGCAGTTCCTCAGCTGGTGTAGCTTGTCAACAAGACTCTACTGAAGTCAGTGGAACAACACCAGTTCATGCCATCTGCAGAGCTGGCCCATGGTGTATGACTGGCAATTTCCCTCCTCAGGAGCTAGTTAGTTTGAAGAGAGCAACCAGAACTCCTTGTTCTCTGCCTGGGTTGGAATATGCAGTTCTAGTTAGCTTTAATCTCACTGCTACGCATGACATGGAAGGCTCCTGCACCCCCTGCTAGAGAAAGGGACATCCTGTGTGCAAACATAGGCAGGCTGATGTTTGCACACACAAGTACCTGTTGCCAGATAATGACTGCACCATCTGACTCCGGGCTGGTCTTATGAGCACCTCCGCCCAAACTGGTTCGGTCAAACCATTCCCGTGTTAGGGAGGCTGGGAAGGTGTCACAGCTGAGCTGCTGCAGTTTTCTGGCACAATCCCTCACAACTCTTGCCTCACCCTGCAGGAACCATCCTGAACTTTGTGGCCCCTTCCCAGGTCATCATGTGCAGGAAATGAAATATCTTGTACCTGTCCATAATGCCCTGCACTCATCTACGGCTGCCCTAGTGCATCCAGTGGGGGCTGGAGGGAGGTTGTAGGATGTTCACCCTATTTCTCAGAATACCCTTCTGGTCCCACAATGATTTGCAGGTTCTCCCACAGCCCCTTGTTGGGGAGCAGTGCTGGGAACTGTGGAATGGGAGTGTTGTGTACTATTTGCAGATACTAGGAGGACAGTCGGGTCCAGGTCCACACAAAACTAAAGGCCCGGCCTCCTCAACTATGGGATAGGAACCACTAAGCCCAGGCCACAGAGTGCTGAGTGTGGACACACTGAACTGCTTTACAGAGCCAGGCTAGTAATGCAAGAGCAATGGGTGCTAGAAACCCTTACTTGTAACATTTAGCCGTGGATCAGAGCCATTTTTTGAGTACGGACAGGGCTGGAAGGAGCTGATGGAAAGGCAAGCAGGATCCCAACAGCTGTGTCCATCTAGGCATAACCAACATTACCAACTCTCCTTGGTGGGATAACTCAAACATTGAATTTTCCCCCTCTTCAATTCCTCACTCCAGTAGAATCTGGCGATCACAAGAACTGCGAATGCGGGAGACCACTCAGCAGCAGCTTTACTTGCACTTGTATCTTTGCTTTAACCCAGCCTTTGTTCTCCTCTTCCTCTTTCTTGCAGCTAAGACATAAATCCAGGTCCTGACCACCTGTGGTATTCAAGTTCCCATGGCACTTTTTCTAAAATAAGGGGTGTCACCTCCATTATTCTGGCTAAACTCAGGTAACTACATTTTCCCTACCTCAGCTCCCCCATCGGTTTTGACTGGAAAAAGATATTCTCCACCTTCTGTCCTAATTGGTGGTGTAATGTTGCTGTGAAGTGCAGAGCTGCTTTTCTCCCTCTCCTCCCCAGAGGTGGCTGCATTTCATGGGTGGGAGAAAGCAATCCCACCATATCCAATACCCTTTCCTGTTGTGAGATTTAACTTGGTGTTGTTTAAAACCTTCGGTTAAAGTTTCTGTAGACGTGTAAAATCAGAGGAGCCTGATTTTCAATGATGTTTAACACCTGCCACCATTCCAGTGGAAACTGCAGATACTAGAAAATTGGGCCCATTCTTAACACAGAAGAAGACAAGGTCCCTGACCCAAAAAGTTTGCAATGTTTTCCCCTTTGTAGAGTAAAACAACTAATAAATCATCCATCAGGAGAAGATTTAAACACAAGATCTTGTAGGGTAAATATTAATTTTCTGTGCAGTCATCCATCAACATAACATGTTCAACTCAAGTGTCATTATAAATCCTCATGTCAGAAACATATTTTAAGTTCTTCTACAGTTCACACATCATAAAGAATTTGACAGGAATGCCTCAGCACAGGGACTACAAACCCCAGTCCTCCCCTCAGCTAAGTGCTAGCTAGTTAGATGTTTAACCCCTAAACTAAAATCAAACAAAACTAAATAGTAAGTAAATAAATAGATGATTCACTGGTCTAATCCAGAGTGGTATTTCCTTTGGTTCTGTCTGAGAAGTAGACAGCACCGGAAGATTCTGTGCATTTGTATCTAAGGCTACTGGGGGAAGGGATAGCTCAGTGGTTTGAGCTTTGGCCTCCTAAACCCAGAGTTGTGCATTCAATCCTTGAGGGGGTCAGTTAGGGATCTGGGGCACTAAAATAAAAATAAAAAAACTGTCAGGGACAGTACTTGGTCCTGCTGTGAAGGCAGGGGACTGGACTCAATGACCTTTCAAGGTCCCTTCCAGTTCTGAGATAGGTATATCTCCATATAAACATTGTGTGTACAATGCCTACCCAGAACATTAGGTAATTACTTGGTCTAGCTGGATTAAAGCTGCCTCGGGGCTGTCTCTATGAGATGCAATCATATCCAGTGATTGCAGTGTAGATATACCCTCTGGATCATGTCACTGTGCACCCTTAATCTTCTTTTAATGCCTTTTCATTGATATATTTATATGGATATATTATTAAATCTGCAAACAAACCAAAGTGCACAAAATTGCCCTTTTGGCATGACAAATATACATCCCCTCTTCCAGATACAGTGTGTGTTAAAGAATTACTATTATCTGACATGGGCTCAGAGATAACATTTCCACGTGGGTGATCTTTTCCCATTTCCTCCCCAAATTCTGTATTTTGGAGGGCAATAGTTAATCAGGCCAAAGATCACTGTGGGGAAAAAGACGAGCTGGCAGAATTTGAAAGAGGATTCGAGTCCTTTCATCTCAGCTTCTCACTGTAGACTCTCAATACAGAAATGAGTTTCACAATAGGTTCTAAGGCACCACTGCCTCCGATTTTGTTCAGTAGAGCAAAGTGCAAGACAGTTGTGGAGACAGAGGTCACAGGAATCTTGAGGGCAAGATTATGCAACTCTTACTCCCGTCTATGGGACATTTTGAATGGGTAAGGGTTCACCAACGGAAGGGTTGCACAACCCAGCCCTAAAAGTCTGGCAATTAAATTAAATGCAAGGGCCAAATTTTATCTCAAGAGCTGTATATGCATGTGAATGAAAATGAATGGGGAATGCCTCTTGGGCCCTGTGCCCCAAACCAGAGAGAAAGGTGAGTCCAGTGGCTAGCCCAATAGTCTAACACTTGGGAGACCGCAGTGCAATTCCTTGCTCTGCCACAGACTTCCTTTATGACCTTGGGCAAGTTACTTCATCTCTGCGTGTGTCATTTCCCTCCCTACCAAATGGGGACAGTAGCACTTTCCTACCTCAGAGAGGTGTTTTGAGGAGAAATATGTTAAATAGAGTGGGGTGCTCAGATCCTAGTGATGGGGTCCATAGATAGACCACAGAGCATGGTTTGGGGTAGAAATGGGGTGTTCCTATGCAAAGAGAAGACATGGTACAGGTCATCTTTATCCATACAGCACTTTTTAGAGCATGCTATTTCCCAAGTGACATCCAGAAGGAAAATAATTTGATTACTAACACTCATGCATTTAATGATAGTGATTAATAACAGTAACCACTTACTAATAGTTCATGACTATACCTATGCAAGGCTTAAAAGGAAAACTTTACATATACAGGCCCTGATTCAGGTCTGACTTGCACCAGTGCAAATGAGGAGTGACTCTGCTGCAGTTACTGCAGTTGCATTGGAGTCAAACTGGTGTAAGTGAGGTTACAATCAAGCTAATGACTTGGGCTGGGTGCAGAGCTGACCCTCCTGAATTAGGGGGCCGATATAAATCGGAACCTATTATTATTTATTAGATTGTGTTGTGGTAGCACCCAGGACCCCCAGATATGGACCAGGACCCCATGGTGATAGGCACTGTACAAACACAGACAAAAAGACGGTCCCTGCTCCAAACCCAGATGCAAATGGTGGGACTTGAGAAGATCCCTGCTGATGACAGCAGTGATGCTCCCAGCACATGAAGTCCTGGAGTCACCACGTCTCACTGAATATCGGGTAGTGCACGAGACCGTAACAGCACCGTTATGCCAGTTACATAGCAGGGAAGAGGGCAAATTAGGGCTAGATCATACATTTAGATGCACAGAGTGAGCAACTTCTGTGCTCCCCACTTGTCCCTGACCCTTGCTCATAGAATTCAAGGGGTGGCAAGTTTCCTTATTCCCACACACCCTTTTGCACCCCCATTAAGGACAAGAGACAATCTGGCTCTTACTGACTAGCCATGCATCACGGTGATTCATTGACACTGATACGTTCCAGCTTCTCCAAGACCCTCTGGAATTGTCAGAGGGTGCTTCATAGATAAGAACTTCTCACGAGGAAAATGCCACTGTGCCCTGTAAAATGGGCCCAAGCTGATTCCACGTAGAGTGTAACTCCAGATGTCACTCTATGATCAGATTCCGCATTAGGATTAAGGCCGGGCGCAACCAGGGCAGGGTTTTTTTTGGGGGGGAGCCCATCTCATTCAAACATGAGACCATAGAATGGTTCAGTGCCTTTCCCATTGGTTGGCCGGAACAAAATAACCATGTGAAGCTGTGCCACCACAAAGTCATGATCTCCTCCTGCCATCAGGAAAGCACCTCCCTGCATGGTGACATCACGTCGTATCACTGCACCACAGCACTGCCGAAATAAAGGAAGGACTCTAACTGCAGAATAAGGGACAGACCCAGGGAAGTCAGAACTGTTCTGTGAATTTCAGGATGCCGGGCATCTACACCCCAACTGTCAGTGGCATCTCACCACCACAGATGCTAAAACCAGCAAGGCAAATCTATAGGACACTGGAGGGTACAAGAGAATACCCAACAACTTTGAATGCACACATTTATCCATTGTTGTATGCAGTGTTGTTGGAGCCGTGTCGGTCCCAGGATATGAGAGGGACAAGGTGGGTGAGGGAATATCTTTTATTGGACCAACTTCTGTTGGTGAGAGAGGCGAGCTTTGGAGCTAACACAGAGCTCTTCTTCTGGTCTGGGAAATGTACTTAATGTCACAGTTAATGGGCCTCTTCACCTTGAACGGTCCCTTGAAATATTTGTTAATGATTTACTCCGAACAATCTCCTCCACCTTGTGTTTAGCTGTGACACTCGGAGTACGTTTCCCAGACCTGTAGAAGAGCTCTGTGTAAGCTCAAAAGCTTGTCTCTCTCACCAACAGCATCTGGTCCAATGACAGATATATTACCTCTCCCACCTTGTCACATTCATCCATTGTAAGAGGAGAGAAGATTCTCGAGAAGAACCTGCTGTCTGAGGCCATTGACTCTATGCGTTCTGCTTTCAGGTATAAGCACTAGGTAAACAGAAGCTAAGACAATAAGTTAAGATTTGGTGTGACACACGGAGTGAAATTCAGCCCTGTTCACCGTGAGCCAGCACAACAGCTACACCCTGCATAAATCCCCTTTAAGCCTTCAAAATAGGGGCCTACACGGTATGTAGGCCTGGGACTGGCCTTTTGCACAGGGGTGAATTTTACCCCTCATGAGCATTAATCACTGAAGTAAATCATTTTGCAGCCATCTGAACAAGCTGCTGCGCTTGCAAGGACTTATCAGGCAGCTGATAATGATGTAATCTAATCTAGGAAATATACATCAAGGACAGGCATTCGGTAATTAACATAGGGTGAAATCAAAAAAGATATTGATACAAGAAACCCCGTATTAAGAGCTTGTCTATTCCTAAAACACCATGCATGGAAGCCTTTTCTTACAGAATCAGACTGTTCACACATGGAGTAATTCAGGAATACCTATTCCGCTTTAAGTTCATACTCTACCTTCTTCTGGAGTAACTTTCATGTGTAGATAGGCCCTGAGACAGTGTTAACTTAAAGGAGACTTGCAAAGAAAAAGAAAAAAAATATTGGACGTATGCCATTTTGTGCTTCTGTATCAAACTGGTCATGAAACCCCAAGTCAGGAGCATTTCACCAGGTTTGGGGCTCACCACGCCACCACGCTGCACAGAGACCAGGTCAGGCCGGGCTCTGCAGCTGCGCTGCCCGGCAAGAGCTTGCCGCCCCACCACCCAGAACATTGTGCCGGCGGCGCAGTGAGCTGAAGCTGCAGGGGACAGGGAACAGCAGGGGAGGGGCAGGGGGGCTAGCCTCCCGGGCCAGGAGCTCAGGGACCAGGCAGGAGGGTAAGCACCCTGGCGAGCCGCATGCCAAAGGTTGCCGATCCCTGATCTAGACCATATTTCCCTAGTTTGTTTATGAGAATGTCATTAGAGACAGTATCAAAAGTCTTACTAAAGTCCAGGTATATCACATCCACTGCTTCCCCCCATCCATTAGGCTGATTACCATGTCAAACAGTAAATTAGAATGGTTTGGCATGATTTGTTCTTGACACACCCAGCATGGCTATTACTTATCACCTTACTATCCTCCCGGTGTGAACAAACTGATTGTTTAGAACATAAGAACGATCATACTGGGTCAAACCAATGGTTCATCTAGCCCAGTATCCTGTCTTCTGACAGTTACCAATGCCAGGTGCTTCAGAGAGAATGAACAGAGCAAGGCAATTATTGAGTGATCCATCCCCTGTCATCCGCTACCAGCTTCTGGCAGTTAGAGGCTTTGGACACCTAGAGCATGGGATTGCATCCCTGATCATCTTGGCTAATAGCCATTGATGGACCTATCCTCCATGAACTTCCTAATTCTTTTTTGAACCCAGTTATAGTTCTGGCCTTCACAACATTCCCTGGCAATGAGTTCCACAGGTTGACTGTGCGTTGTGTGAAGAAGTACTTCCTTTTGTTTGTTTTAAACTTGCTGCCCATTAATTTCATTGGGTGACCCCTGATTCTTGTGTTATGTGAAAGAATAAATAACACTTCATTTTTCACTTTCTCCATACACCAGTCATGATTTTCTAGACCTCTATTATAGCCCTTTTAGTTTATTCTTTTTCAAGCTGAAAAGTCCGTCTTTTTAAATGCTCCTCATGTGGAAGCTGTTCCATATCCTAATCATTTTTGTTGCCCTCCACTGTACCTTTTCCAATTCCAATATATCTTTTTTGAGAATGGACAATCAGAACTGAATGCAGTATTCAAGGTGTGGGCGTACCATAGATTTATATAGAGCCATTATGATATTTTCTGTCTTATCCCTATCCTAATGGTTCCTAACATTCTGTTAGCTCTTTTGACTGCCACTGCACATTGAGTGGATGTTTTCAGAGAACTATCCACAATGACTCCAAGATCTCTTTCTTGAGTGGTAACAGCTAATTTAGACCCCACCATTTTGTATGTATGGTTGGGATTAAATTTTCTAAAGTGCATTACTTTACATTTATCAACATTGAATTTCATCTGCCATTTTGTTGCCCAATCACCCAGTTCAATGAGATCCCTTTGGAAGTCTTGGGTCCGTTTTGGACTCAGCTATCTTGAATAATTTTGTATCATCTGCAAATTTTGCTACTTCACTGTTTACCCCTTTTTCCAGATCATTTATGAATATGTTGACCAAACCTATGGCCAAGACTTCTGTTGGTGAGAGAGACAAGCTTTCGAGCTTACTCAGAGCTCTTCTTCGGGTGACCTGAAGAAGAGCTCTGTGTGACTCCAAAGTTTGTCTCTCTCACCAACAGAAGCTGGTCCAATAAAAGATATGACCTCACCCACCTTGTCTCTCTAATATCCTGGGACCAACGTGGCTACAACTACACTATGTACAGTATTAGGTGCTTTTGAAAATTTTAATTGTCATCTTCAGAAAGGGCTGAATACCCACCTTCTGAAGATCAGACCACTTTAAAGTGTCTCATGGTGGGCACCCAAAAATGGACACTCCCAAGATCACCAGTTACTTTTGGAAATCTTGGCCCCTCTCTCTCTCTTCCCCCACTTCCTCTTCCCTGCCCCTCACCCAAATTGGGAACCTGTCCTTGGAATTTCAAGCTTAGGGAGAAATGAATTAATTTTAACCCAACAATCAATTGATTTGATATGGTTCCCATAATAATGCAGCTCAGGACACCCTTTCTTGGGCTAGGGAGGTTAAACTGACCTCATGTTTTAAAATAACCTACATTTCAATAAGGAGAAGTTGCCTGACCTTTGCTATTGAGATTAAGTTTCTCACTTGTCAGCAAGCCTGTCTAGATAATAATTACCCAAGCCAAAATTCATTCCGTGAAGTCTTTTCTTTTGTTTTAAATGTTCCTCTGTATTGTATATCTGAGTATAATAAAAGAGCCTAAAGTCCCCAAAGGATTTGCAGACAAAGGGTGTAAACCCTCAAAAGCGGGGGAGGGGGGAGAGGAGTTAGCATTGTGATCAATCAGTTATTGTAAACAACTTCTAACAAATATGAATAGGGGCTTGGGTTTGGTTTTCCAAACTCATGAACAGCAATTTATTTGAACAGCCTTGAGATAATCAGGTTAGAGTGAAATCCACTGTAGTAAATACCAAGATGAGACAAAAGTGCTTCTCTGAAGCCTGGTCTGCGCTAGGAAAACGACCAGTTCTTGATGATGGGGCCGACACTGGGGAAATTTCCCCCAAACTCTAACTGGTTTAAAACTGATTCAGCTCACCTGACTTTACACTGCACACCGCTGGAGGTGCTTGTAGGGTATGTCAAGCTACATGCCGCAGTGAAAAGCCTGTTGTGTCTACACTGTGGCGTGTAGCGATGTGGGGCAGTGAAAGGCTCTGGCAGGGGAAGACAGCAAGGAAAAGCTTCAGCAGCTCCCCGCTGCCCGAGTCTTTTCCCGCGGCAGGCAAGGGTCCAGAGAAAGACTCTGCCAATAGGGAGAGGGTGGGGTGCCACCACATCTTCCCGGCTGTTGCTGGATTAAAGCTAACACAGGTATGCGTACCCAGCCCCCACACTACAATCACCACTTAACTTTGCAGTGAAGACATACCCATAGACAGGCCTTGGGTGTCAGGGCTGAATGAAATTGAAATGGGGACGGACACAGTCTTAGTGTAATCAGTGGCGCTGGAAGACTTTTTACAGTGGGGGTGCTGAAAGCCAGTGGTCCCCAAACTTTTTACTTCACAGCCCCCTTTACCTCTGTCAATGCTCCCTCTTCTCAGAGCTGGGGCCAGGACCGGGCCATGGCTTCGGGGGGTGGGGAGGACATGGACGGGGTAAAGGGGCTGAGGCTGGGACCACAGCTGGGGTGGAAGCAGAACCCCGGGCGTGGGTCCTGCAGCCCCAGGTGCGGAGCTGGTGGCGGCTGGGACCCCAGGTGCGGGGACAGGAGTGGAGCCCCGGGGCACAAGGCTGGCAGCAGCCGGGACCCCGGGCGTGGGGCCAGGAGCAGAGCCTCAGGCACGGGGCCAGCAGTGCCGGGACCCTGGGTGTGAGACCAGCGGTAGGACCCTGCACAAAATCTGGGGGTGCTGCAGCGCCACCCCTGCGCCCCTAGTTCCCACACGTAGGAGTGCAAGACTAGAGTAGGCTTTAAGCATGGTTTCAGAAATCTGTCCTAGTCTACACTTGCAGTTCAACTGATTCACTAGGATTTGTACCTGTCACAATTTAAAGCACTATCTGTCAGGTGCTGGTGTTTTTACACAGCCCGTTCTCAGGCAGAAGTGGCGTTGAGCCATTGGCTTCATTTGGCCCAGCTCTGCTGTCTCACTGGGATCTGCCCATTGGGTAGTGAAGCCAAATCTCCCAGGGAGTGGCACACACATGCAAGGTCCCTGAGTGCAGGATGTTGTAATTGGATCTCAAATTGCCTGAGAGGCTCGTTAAAACTCCTGCGGCCAGGCAAAGCCCTGATGACTCAAAATCCACATTGTATCCTCCACCCACACACAGAAGCGGGTGGGAGTTTGCTGTCAGAATCAGAGGCCGGGCCTGGTCAAACACCATAGGCTCTGGAATACTCGTCCTTCCAGCAAGAGTGAGTGATAAATTACACCCACAAGACAGCCTGTTTCTGATAACAGCCTACTAATAACATGTGCAGGCTGGGCTGGAACCTCTTGCTTCACAGTCCATTTGGGGGATCCTCTCTCACAAAGGAGACAGCCATGCATAAATATTAGCAGCATTTCTTATCTACCAAGCACTCACCGCTGCTCAGTATAACATGACCCCTGCCCAAAGGGGCTCATTACCTGAATTACACAGAGGGCCAGATGCCCTGAAGCTGGCTGGAGAAGGTGTAAATGGGTCCCTGTGTAATACCCACAGACCCCAGTTGTGAGTGGGTGGGATTGAACCTGAGACCTCTGAAGCTAAATGCATGAGCCTCTACTGCATGAGCTAAAAGCCATATGGCTCTTAGCTAAGGCTGTAGAGCAGACTCATTAATCTCTCTTTAAGTGGTCTCGGTGCCACTAGATGGGACATAACACAAACAAAGGCACCTGTGAGAGGAGAGGGTTCTCTGGCTATTGTTTTGTGCAGGTTTGTGTGTCTGAGAGGAACAGCAGAAAAACCAGAGAAGCTGAGAGAAAAGGCAGCAAGGAAGCAACAGACAAAGCCTGAACAAGAACTGAGAGCATGGCCTTCAGAAAAGCCGAGAGACAGAGCTTTTGGGGCTGAGTGCTGGCTGAAAGAGGCTTGGAGCTGTGAGAAAAACAGCTGGCTCCCGTGATTTGATTCATCCTGTGTTCAGGGAAACAGGACTTTGTACATAAACAGGATTGCATCAAAGATACCTGGCCCTATCATCAATTTCCTCTTGTAACTGGAACAGAACGCAAGAGCCCAGGTTTTTAACTAACTGCTCGGGTCAAAAGGGGTAAGACAAAGTTTACCCCAGCAGATACCAACTGGATTAATATAGCCCAGACAATGCCGCTCAGACATACGCTGTGATAAACCAACTGAACAAAGAAAGCTCTTGTCGCACAGTGAAGAGTTATGGATTTCTTTAGTGGGTCATCCCTGAAAGGCTTAATGGAAGCTGTGAGGTTTAAGGAGGGGTTCAGAAGAAGCGAATTTGGTCAGTAGAGCTGGTTGGAAAATGCGGTTGTTTTCTATGGAAATTTGTGACTTTTCATTGAAAAATTGAAAATTTTTGGCTGAAAATCAAAAATTTGGGGGTTTAAGTTTTTTGATTTTCTGACAAAAAAATTAGAGGGAAGCAGAAACTTATTGCACAAATTTACATTTAGTCAACCCCTCAATTTTCCATAGAGAAAAGTTTTGATAGACAATTTTTCCTAGCCCTAATGGTCCAGGGCCGCCCGGGGGGGGGGGCAAATGGGGCAATTTGCCCCAGGCCCTGGGCCCTACAGGGGTCCCCGGACCCGCCTCCGCCTTCCCCCATCCCCCAGCGCCTCAGCGCGCCGCGTCAGGAGCAGCCCTGGACAGCACTGCAGTGGCATGGCTCCTCCCACTGAGTCAGAGCCGCATGGTAAGGGGGCGGGGCTACGAGCTCCAGTCCCACCGGAACCACGCCGCTGCAGCACTGTCCAGGGCAGCTCCTGGACGCGGCGCGCTGAGGCTCCAAGAGAAGGGAGAGGCGGCGGTAACCCAGGAACGGCCCTGGACAGCGCTGCTGGGGGGGCGGTCAGGGAACGGGGAACGGGGGGTTGGATCGTGGGCGTTCCGGGGGTCTGTCAGGACTCAGCGGGGGGGGGGGTGGATAGAGGTCGGGGCAGTCAGGGGACGGGGGGGTTGGTGGGGGGTGGGGTCCCAGGGGGGGTGGTTGCGGGGGGCGGTGAGGGGACAAGGAGCAGGTCGGGGATTCTGAGGGGGGCAGCCGGGGGGCAGGAAGTGGGTGGGGGTCGGATGGGGGCAGGGTCAGGCTGCTTGGGGAGGCACAGCCTTCCCTACCCTAAAGCTCATTCAGCAGTTTGAGGCTTGCAGACAGCTATTTAACACAATGAGCCAAGCTGTTACCTTTTCCCTTAGGGCTACCACCATCCCTTTTACTTCTCAAATGCCAAATTATAGTCTACATTTAATTTCAGTGCCATAGGGAGATTCATGTCAGGGGAGGGTAGCTTCATTTAAAATTAGCCACTCTAAATTAACAGTGATAGAGCCAAGAGAGCCATGGGGGAGGGATCACATGAGAAGAGCAATATCATACACCACCTACCTCCTTCCCAACCCTACCAAGGGAGACCCCCCTGCCCTGCATTCCCTGAGGCTCCAGAGGGGTTAATTCAGTGGTTCTCAAACTTTTGTACTGATGACTCCTTTCACATAGCAAACCTCTGAATGCGATCCCCTCTTATAAATTAAAAACACTTTTTTATATATTTAACACTATTATAAATGCTGGAGGCAAAGCGGGGTTTGGGATGGAGGCTGACAGCTCGTGACCCCCAGTAATAACCTCGTAACCCCCTGAGGCGTCCCGACCCCCAGTTTGAGAACCCCTGAGTTAATTTAATTTTAGCACCCTGTGTCCATTCACATGCTTGTGCTATTTTGAGCATTTCAGTTTTCACAACATAGGCTCATCCCAGATTCTGGAACAAGCTCAAATGCTCAGTTCGTGGAGTATGTCCATAAGCTATACTAAAGAAAAACCCACAGTAACCATTTCCAGTTTGTGAGGGACCCCATGGAGCCAGTCTCTAGGAAACAGATAAATTCATGGAGGTTAAGTCCATTAATGGCTATTAACCAGGATGGGTAAGGAATGGTGTCCCTAGCCTCTGTTTGTCAGAGGGTGGAGATGGACGGCAGGAGAGAGATCACTTGATCATTACCTGTTAGGTTCACTCCCTCTGGGGCACTTGGCATTGGCCACTGTCAGTAGACAGGATATTGGGCTGGATGGACCTTTGGTCTGACCCAGTATGGCCATTCTTATGTTCTTATATTCTAACCTAAATGAACCCAAAGTTATGGAGACAGATATGAGTCAAGAAAGCCAGCAGAGTATCAGAAACCTGGAAAAATCCCTGACTGGATGGGCTCTGGCGTTTGGTCACAAGCTGAGGTGGTTCAAACGTTTGGGATTTTTTTTAAGCAGAATTTTTTTATTGTTTCTTTAAAGAATCAAACACAGCAAGCAGCAAATATTTGGCCACACACTTCTGAAACCCCAAACCAGGTTCAGGTTTTGGCAGACTAATTTCAACTTTTCAATTAAAAAAACCACAACAAATTTTGAAGGAAAGCAGACAGTGTCCATGATTTTTTCTGCTTTTTAAAAACCCCTAGTTTTCGATCCAAAAAGAGTTTTGACAGAAAATATTTGTCCAACCCTTTTAATGAGCTTTAGTGCCTTTTAGCACTAGCTGATGCTGAGAACCAGTGATACCTTGTAAAGGTGACGTGAAAAGCAGTTTTCTCAAAGCTGGGTTTGTGCCGAGATGCGGAAGGTTTTTAAATGTTTATTTTTCCCAAGGCCACCCAGTGGAGGGAGGGGAAAGTGGGGCAATTTGCCCCGGGGCCGCAGGGGCCCCCACGAGAATATAGTATTCTATAGTATTGCAACTTTTTTTTATGGAAGGAGCCCCCAAATTTGCTTTGCCCCAGGCCCCCTGAATCCTCTGGGCGGCCCTGTAATGGTCATCTAGTAAACAAGGAGCCTCTTCCCAGCATAAGGAGCAACAGGGGTGAGAATGGAAGATGGAAAAAAGAAGAGAGTAATTAGGCTGGTGGCTTAGGGAGAATGACAGAAATCCTCAGGGGCTGTAGGAAGAGATGAGAACAGAGATGGAGTAAGGAGCAGCACTGTGCAGACCTCTAAGGGTGACAAATGGAAGCCTGGACTTGATGCACAAACCAGGCAGAGACCAGCCAAGGAAGGATGAAGCCAAGCAGTGAGGGGGATTTTCACAGTAGCTTTTTGGATGGACGGATCATGCAACAGTTCTGCATGGAGGCTGCTGCTCACCTCACAAATTATGCAGCTTTTTAGAGGCACTAATATGCAGATCTGAGTGCAGTGATTATCCTTAAGTAGCCAATTGGCAGGGGGTGGGTGGGGAAGGGGGAGTCTAGGGGTGGCTTGTTGCTGTTTCTTTTCCCCTGCTTTTATGGTAGCACATGGCTTTATCACCTCTGCTGCCATCACTGATCTAGTGGCAACTAGCTCTTTGTTCATAAGCTCAGCCCGGATATGGAGACAAAGGCCAGTGATCAAGCTTGGATCTGAAACAAAGTTTTTCCAAGTTTGGAACTGGGGTTTTGGTTCAGACTCATCTGTATCTTCATTGACCTATTGGAGGATGGTCCCGGCTTTTTAATACTATTGTGAGATCCAGGGATAACCCTGGATTGCAACACAAGTTGCCGTTACACTGATGCTGCCAAGCATTACAAATATGTGTAGCTGTTGGACCATAGCCATTGCTCTTTGTGACAATATGTGGGGAAGAGCAAATGAAAATCCCTACATCTCACACAGCACCACACCCAGATGTCAAAATATCTTCCCAGCTGCCCTGCTCTTTCTAATGTGTTTCCAGAGCTCTAGTCCAGGGGTTCTCAAACTTCATTGCACTGCAAACCCCTTCTGGCAGCAAAAATTGCTACATGACCCCAGGAGGGGGGACCAAAGCCTGAGCCCACCCGAGCCCTGCCGTCCCGGGTGGGGGGGCCAAAGCCTAAACCCCAACACCCTTGGTGGGAGGGGTCAAAGATGAAGCCAAAGGGCTTCAGCCCCAGGTGTGGGGGCCTGTAGCCTGAGCCCCGCCGCTCAGGGCTGAAGCCAAAGCCAGACCCCTGCCGCCCAGAGCTGAAGCCCTTGGGTTTCAGCCCCAGGCGGTGGGGCTCGGGCTTCAGCTTTGGTACTGGGCGGTGGGGCTCGGGCTTTGGCCCCAGGCCCCAGCAAGTCTAAAGCCAGCCCTGGTGACCCCATTAAAACGGGCTCATGACTCACTTTAGGGTCCTGATCCGCAGTTTGAGAACTGCTGCTCTAGTTCGTTTGAATCATTTGGCTTTTTCCTCTGACAATCAGCAAACAAGATCTCTCTGCACTTTTTTTTTTCCATTTCTTTAGTTTTACAGGTGCTGCTTTGTATTTTGTTACATCTGTAATTCCAGGTCTTTATTGAAAATAACCTACCCCCACTTTGTAAACCTAGGTCAGCAGCTGAGGGCAATTTATCACTAACCATTGCTCAGTCATATGTTAATGTTTGAGCAAGGCCATAAAAGAATTACATCATATTACCTCTGACCAACTTTCAAGGCAATGAATCTTTATAAAGCCCAAGCACTGGTTATTGACAAGCTACATTCTCTCCCGACAGGGCCACAGAGAACATCTCCATCATGAGCTTCAATGGAAAGTTTGAACTCCAGTCCCAGGAAAATTTTGAGCCTTTCATGAAAGCCCTTGGTAAGTATCAGATACATGTAACTATGTTTAGTGTGTGTTGCCTCTGTCCATATGTAGTGTCCAACATTGGTTAAAATTAGTCTATTGCGTGCAGGCATTCAGGATTTAGATGAAAATAATTTTAATTTCTAATATTGAATTTTACTGTCCTTAATTTTTATACATTAATATGTATTTAAAATACCTAACACTGTACATGTGATCTTATGCATTCATGAAAAGAACACATAATGGAAGAGTCTCTATGATTGACATGCAGGAAACAATGCATAAAATTCTCTGGTCTGTATTATGCAGGAGATCAGTCTAAAATACCATAATGGTCCCTTCTGCCCTAAGAGTCTGCGGGCCAGATCCTCGGCCACTGCAGACCGGTGTGAATTTCCACCTAAGTCAGTGGAGGTGTGCCAATTTACACTGGCTGAGGAGCTGGTCCGAGGAATCTATTAAATGAATCTCTGTTGATTTTGCCTTGACTCTGCTAATCTGTCACTCTGTTCATTTTGTATGGAACCTCTGATTCAATTGTTTGCCAAGAACTAGGTAAAATGGGCCACTTATTTAGGTGCCTGAAGGTAGATTTAGGTGCCTGCTTTTAGACACTCAAGTTTGAAAAATGTTGGCTTACATTTTCAATAACTTTCTAGCCAGGGATTGTATTTTCTCCAGTCTCTCTAGATATTCATCAGTGATTTGCTTTATCATTTCTTCCATGTATTGTGACATGCTTTTTACCTTTCATATGTACAATTGGCTTCAGGATTTTGAGGGATCCCAGCCAGGATATTCTTGGGGTCCCTATTCCTCCCACATCTCCACAAAAATTCCTGTCTTCTCCTCTCCTCCATCCACTTTCTTTTGCTTGATCTTTTCTTTCCCCTTAGACTTTCAAGGTGGGGGCAGAGGTGGCATTTCTTCCTCTTTCTAACCAGCTGTGTAGGACAGGGGACAAGTCCTGGGGTTGGAGACTTTCCCCAGACTAGACTATGAATGACATTGTTCATTGCACTCAAACAGCAGCCAACCGCATGGTCCTATGTTAACGTAGGAAGTGTCCCTCAGAGTGAGGCCAATGTGTACCAGTCAAGGAGCCCTCTCAGCCGTGGATTTCACAGCCCCGAAAGCTGACTGTTTGTGTGGCTTCCCCGTCTGCCCCAGAAGTAGCGCTCCTCAGAACGCTCATTAAGCCTAGGCTTTTATTTCTGGCCAGGTCTTTCTGATGAATTGATCCAAAAGGGCAAGGACATCAAGAGCATCTCAGAAATTGTACAGAATGGCAAAAAGTTCAAGGTCACCGTGACAACCGGCAGCAAAGTGCTGATCAATGAGTTCACTATTGGAGAGGAGGCCGAGCTGGAGAGCCCAACTGGAGAGAAAGTCAAGGTAGGTGCCCAGTCTTCCCTTCGTGTAGGGCTGTGGGTTGCTGAGCATCTCCTGTGGGGTGCTGAGTGCCCTGAGAGTGCTCAGTCTCCAGGTAGGGGCCCTCTGCACCTTGCAGGATCCTGCCCTGACACCGCGTCCCAGCTACACTATCCCACAGAAAGGGCTGAACTGACATTGCCCCCAGTACAAGGCAGTTGATTTCTAGTAGACTTGTAGAACTTTATTTCCTTTTCATCTAACCCAGAGGTGCCCCAGATTTGCTCAACTAACTGCCACACCATCAGCTTGCCCCTGGACAGCCACAAGATGCATCAAAGCCCGTAACTGCTCCTGGGCTAAATTCTCTGCTCATGTAAACGTGTGCAGCTCTTCTAACTTCAGCGTAATTGCATCCATTTACACTGGCAAAGAATTTGGCGCCTGGTGTGTAATAGGGATGTGTGGCCGTCAATGATCAGAGCTCCCAGCATGCACATGGATCAAAGTGGAGCACTGCATGCTGGGACCCGTAGTTGCTGTGGCCTGAGTCCCAGGTAGTGAAGTTTTAGGTGGCCATGGATTGTATTGTGTAACTTCATGGATTGATCTTGGCTCACAGCTTGGCCATGTGTGATTTATTGTAGTGGAGGGGAAGTAAAGCTCCAAACCGTAGCTGAGGGAAGCATTGCACAATGGAGAGGATGTCTGGCCACTTGGGTGCCATGCCTTGCCCTGTTTTAGACAGGATGTCAGCAAGTCTCTTACACAGCCCGTGGCAGTGAGCCTCTGAGCCCACTGTGACGGGTTGGATCACAGAAACCCCCTTGGGAGCTGCCACCCGATGTGCCAAGACTACCCCTGCTTCTGTTTTCCCTGCCAGCTCAGGACTCCAGCCCCCTGTCTTGCTGAGCGAGACACTCCAGTCTGGCTCCAACACAGACCCAGGGTCTGAATCACTTGTCCCAAAACTGCAAGTTTACCCAAAAACAGCTCACAGGAGTGTGCTTATCTTTAGCACTCAGATGCCCAACTCCCAATGGGGTCTAAACCCAGATAAATCCGTTTTACCCTGCATAAAGCTTATGCAGGGCAAACTCATAAATTGTTCGCCCTCTATAACACAGATAGAGAGATATGCACAGTTGTTTGCTCCCCCAGGTATTAATACATACTCTGAGTAAATTACTAAATAAAAAGTGATTTTATTAAATACAGATAGTAGGATTTAAGTGGTTCAAAGTAGTAACAGACAGAACAAAGTAAGTCACAAGCAAAATAAAATAAAATGCGCAAATCTATGCCTAATCAAACTAAATACAGATAATCTCACCCTCAGAGATGCTTCAGTAAGTTTTTCTCAGACTGGACACCTTCCAGGCCTGGGCACGATTCTTTCCCCTGGTACAGCTCTTGTTCCAGCTTAGGTGTTAGCTAGGGGCTTCTCCATGATGGCTCCTCTCTCTCTCTGTTCTCTTCCACCCCTTTATATATCTTTTGCATAAGGCGGGAATCCTTTGTCCCTCTGGGTTTCCACCCCCCCCCACTGGAAAAGCGCCAGGTTAAAGATGGATTCCAGTTCAGGTGACATGATCACATGTCACTGCAAGACTTCATTACTCACTTGCCAGCACACACATATACAGGAAGACTCAAAGGTAAATACAGCCATCTGCAGACAATGGGAGTCATCAAGATTCCAAACCATCCTTAATGGCCCACACTCTACATAATTACAATAGGTCCTCAGAGTTATGTTTTATATTTCTAGTTTTAGATACAAGAGTGGTACATTTAAACAAATCAGATGATCATACTCAGTAGATTATGCGCTTTGTAATGATACCTTACAAGAGACCTTTTGCATGAAGCATATCTCAGTTACATTATATCACTTATTACCGTATTTTCTCTAAACCTATCCCAGTTACATTATATTGACTTATTATTATATTTTTATAAAACCATGTAGACTGCACAACGTCACACCCAGGTCAACAGACTCAGGTTCACTGGGCTCATGCCTAGGGTGACCAGATAGCAAGTGTAAAAAATCGGGACAGGAGGTGGGGGGGGGGGGCGTAATAGGAACCTATATAAAAAAAAGCCCCCCAAATCGGGACTGTCCCTATAAAATCAGGACATCTGGTCACCCTACTCACGCCACAGCACTAAAAATAGCTGTGTCGACATTGCAGCTCGGGCCGGAGCTCAGGCTCTGAAACCTAGGGATGGGGTGGGCTTTAGAGCCCAAACTGCAGCTTAAGAGCACCATCTATCACAGCTATTTTTAGCACTGTGGCATGAGCCAGAGTCTGTCGTCCTGGGCATGGCGCTCACTGCTGCGGACTGCCATTGTCTGTGTGTCAGCAAAGTTTCAAAAGTGGCCTCCAATGTTGGGTGCCTCTCTTGCTGAGTGCCCTATTTTAGAACCCCAGGGCTTAATTCTAAGAGGTGCTAAGCACTTTCTATTGACTTCGGTTGGACGTGTGGCTGCTCACTGTTACTAGATTCCCACTTAAACTCATCACTTGGCACCTGTGATAATCAGGCCTTGGATTTCTAAAGTTAGACGCCCAAAACTATAGGCCGCCCCTGAAAATGCGGGCTGTAACCGCTCTTTGCCTCAGTTTCCCCATGGGTAACATGTTTGAGAGCCACAGCTGAACAATTCTGTAAAAGTGCTAAATACTGTTCTTCCAGACTAGTCAGCTGAATCAGGTTTGACTTCATGTGGTCTGTTGCATTACAAAAGAGACATTGAGTTCCATTTTATTTTAAAAAAAGGGAATGATGAAATGTGGCAGGAGATGTACAGGCATAAAACAAAAACCTGCCCTCTTAAAGAAGGATTATGTGCAGGCTCTTTGGCTGCTCTGACTGCTCCTTCCTCTGCCCTTGTTTGCGTGTGGAATTAGGGTTCATAGCTCTTAAAACTGGATGGTTCCTGTTCCTGGAAGGGAAAGGACAGATACAGTGGTTCACTTAAAACCCCAGCATTGGCAATTCCTGCCCCTCACCGTCTCTATCTCATCAGCAGGTGGCTTTCTAGATCTTTTGAAGGCTGGAGGAATTCCTCAGTCACCTGAAATACCACTGCAATGCTACAGACCTAGAGGTCGCTGAGATCCCACATGTGTTGTACTGGGGATAGCATCATGAACTTCTGGAGCAAACCACAGGCCACCAGCACTTGAGCTAAAGGAGAATTCTCTGCAAGTGGGGCTATAAGAGTTTTACCTTCTATATAACAGCCACAAGGGAGCATGTAGGTTGATACTATTTGTATTATCATACTGCCTAGGAGCCCCAGTCATGGACCAGGACCCCACTGTGCTAGGTGCTGTACAAACGTGGAACAAAAGGACATTCCCTGCCCCCAAAGAGCTTACAATCTAAGGAGGTAGACAGATAAATAATGTTTTCCTATTGAAGGATTTTACTTGTGTAATTTCAGTTAGAAGTGATGTTAAACCACTTAGGACTCATCTACACGGGGACATCCAGGAAAGTTAGTCTGAAGGAACTAAAGGTGTGAATTTGAAATGGATTAGTTACACTGCATTAAACTCCCGTGTAAACACCCTCATTCAAAATTATAGTGGCCTTAATTTGGTATAGTAACTAAATGGAATTAAGGCCACTTTTAATTCTGAATAACAGCATCCACACAGGGATTTAATGTGATTTAACTAATCCACTTCAAATTCACACCTTTAGTTAATTTGGAGTCTTACACTTGCCTAATATATCGAATAATTAGACACGTGAGTGCAAATTGGTCTTTATTCCACAGGCAATAATGTTCACGTCTCTCTTCCCCCCCCCCTCCCCCCCCTCTATCAGGCTGTTGTTCAAATGGAAGGTGACAATAAACTGGTCACGAACTTGAGCAAAATCAAATCCATCACTGAAATAAAGGGAGACATAGTCACCAATGTAAGTATAAGAGGTTATATATAACATTAGAAAAATGTCATCACTTACAACATGAGACTATGGTGGGTGTTTCTAATGGATACCAGCAAGAGCAAGTAGCTATCAGCATAGACTACTGACCCAGAGTACTGGTTCATACATGGGCCAGAACTTCCACAGGTATAAGTTGGCATAGTTCTTCTGACTTCACTGGAGCTATGCTGATTCCCACCAGCTAAGCATCTGGCCTATTAGGTAGTAATGTATGAGAATCAGTTCTTTTAAATATATCATGTACAAGCGTGTGCGTACTTTGGCCTTTTGTTAATGACTAACATCTACCCCAGGTGCTTAAGTTTGGTTGGTCAATCAAGTGGCCATTTTAAATAAGAATGTGCAGTACGCTACATGCTGTACACCCTTAATTATCCAACGGGCATTGGGGGCACTGAAAAGTGTGAATAATCAAGGTTTCAAGTAAGTGAAGAATGTTTTCACTCTCATTGTAGTAGAAGTTGTGGGGCATGACTCTGTGTCGGAAAAAACGGGAGGAGGCTCAGCTGACTGGTTTCAAATAAGCAAGGTCACACGGGACACACACATTTTAGAATATTTATTAATATAGTTAAAGGATTAGCAGTGCAATTTAAAGGAGATACAGTTGGTTGGCCTTGGGCCCCACCCTGAAGTGTGGGTCTCTGGTCTGCGGGATCAGGGCCTTGATATGTGTGATATTTGCAGGCTACTTCAGTGAAAGACTAACGCGTTGTGCTTTTTATTTGATTTCTAGACAATGACCCTGGGAGACATCAGCTACACGCGAATCAGCAAGAGAATCTAGCTATCCTGTGCATTTCCTATAGTGTGTAAAGTGTGCCCAATAAAGTACAGTTTGTATTAAAGCACCTTTGTTGTTATTAATTATTATTATTATTTTATTATTAGCATCCTCCTTGTCATTTGGTGGCAATGCTGTGATTCACAGATGCCTATTGTAAGAGCTGTATTGGCCGCAGTTTCTATCCATTTTCCTAGTGAACAGCTATCCATATCACAAAAGCCACCACCACAATTGGCACAAACTGGCTAGCAAGTTCTACACAGAGGGCACAGTATGAATGGGCTATAGCGACTGTACTACCCTCTGTGCCACAGATGTGGTTCCTCCGGGTCAGCGTTGAGACCCACTGCTGCTGCCCATGCTGTATTTGTTCAGTTGCTAAACACAGGCATCACATTGTTGGTTCATATTCAATTTGTGAGCCGCCAGAACCCCCAGATACTGCAGTACTACCACCGAGCCAGATAGTCCCATTTTGTAGTTGCACAGCTGATTTTTTCCTTCCTAAGGACTTTGCATTTCTCTTTATTGAATTTCATCTGGTTGACTGCAGACCAATTCTCCCATTCATCTAGGTCATTTTGAATTTTAGCCTCAGGGCGGGAGGGGCGGGGGGACCAGCCGTAGGGCTCCCCACCCCAGCTCATCTCTGCTACGCCCCCTCCCCGAGCATGCCGCCCCCTCCGGCAATGACAATAATTGCATGGAGAGGCCGCTGCGCTAGGAGAGGGAGTCTGAGCCGCACGTGTCAGCGCACCGCCGGCAGCCCAGCCCAGGAACGCTGTAAAAAAAAATTGGGGGCACTGCTTTTTGGCGCCCCCAAATCTTGGCACCCTAGGCAACCGCCTAGTTTGCCTTAATGGTAGCACCGGCCCTGCATGTGGGACTGTGTCAAAAGCCTCACTAAAATCAAGATATAGCATGTCTGCTGCTCCCCGCATCCACTAGGCCAATAACCCTGTCAAAGAAGGAAATTAGGCTGGTTTGGTATCATTTGTTCTGGACAAATCTATATTGGCTCTTACTTATCATCCTCTTATCCTTTAGGTGCTTACAAACTGGTTGTTGAATAATTTGTTCCAGTATCTTTCCAGGTATCAAATGTCCCGTGAAGATGATGTTTCCAAACATTTATACAGTTGAACACAGCTTCAGGAATATGAAACCAATCACACACACACACACACACACACACACACACACACACACCCCTTCAACCTCACTGGGTTGTTAAAGGCCTGACCCATCTTAATGTACACATCTTCCACAACCCTCTCCCCTCACTAGTCCTTTGCACCCACCAGTGAGGCGTGCCCCATACTTTGGGAAACACCATGGTAGATCTTCATAATACCATCTTCCCTCTTCCTGCCTTACAGTGAACAGTTTTGGCATTTAAAGTGTCTCCACTGGCCTCCGAGTTTACACCCATTGACATGAATTCAGCCGTTCAGAGCCATAGTTTCAGGCTCTCTGCAGGAGAGTCCGGAATTTATTTTCAAACCTTAATTACCTTGCAGAGGCATTTTCTCCAATTTACTTGCAAGTGTCAGGTTGGGGATTCCCAGGGCTGGGGAAGGGGTCCCAGCTCCACACACACACCTACCCTCCCTCCTAGGTGCATCAGAGTTAAACTCCTGGAAAAAGTACCACACTTTATGATATAACAACACCTTCCCCTGTGCCAGGCAAACCCAGGGGAAGACCTCTAGGTGGTGTTACAGACTGCTTTGCCACCAGTACACCATAAAGAATCAGCCCAGGGACAGATCTCTGGCAGGAGTTCCACAGAGTCCCTTGCCCTGACATAACCTGCTAATGGCGCTGAACAGAATCCAAACCAGTCTCAAGGATGATGTTAGCAGCATGGTCATGGTCTAGCTTTCACTAACAGCGGATGAGAATTGCTTTGTAGGTGCATCTGTTGAATAGGATTAATTACAGGAAGGTTTAAAGAGACGCTATGTTAATACACACCAGGGCAAAACTGGTTGTCAGATTGCTGTGCCTCTTCCATGCAGTGAAAATCAACAACACTTAACACCCTGCAAACATTATCTAATCAATCTTTCCAGCACTCCTGTGAGATGGGATTGGTATCCAATTAGACTCCAGGAGCTCAGTCTGTTTAGCTTAATCAAGAGGAGGGTAAGTGGTGACTTGATCACAACCTATGAGTACCTTCGTGGGCACTTTAATCTAGCAGACAAAGGTAGAACAAGATCCACTGGCTGGAAGTTGAAGCTAGACAAATTCAGGCTAGACCAATGAGAGTAATTAACAATTGGAACAAATGACCAAGGGTTTGGGGTGGATCTCCATAAGTGGCAATTTTAAAATAAAGACTATACGTTTTTTTAAGAGACATGATCTAATTCAAACAGGAATTAATTCAGGGAAGTCCTTTGGCTTGTGCTATACAGGAGGTCAGACTAGATGAGTACATGGTCCCTTTTGGCCCGGGAATCTATGAACCTGCACTTTACAGATGGTGAACAAAAGAACATAAAGGCCATATTGGATCAGACCAATGGTCCATCTAGCTTAGTATCCTGCCTTCTGATAGTGGCCAATGACAGGTGCTTCAGAGGGAATGAACAGAACGGGGCAATCATCAAGTGATTCATCCCATCACCCATTCCCAGCTTCTGGCAAACAGAGGCTTAGGGACCCCCAGAGCATGGGGTTGCATTCCTGACCAGCTTGGCTATTAGCCATTGATGGACCTATCCTTCAAGAACTCATCTAATTCTCTTTTGAATCCAGTTATGGTTTTGGCCTTCACAACATCCCCTGGCAATGAGTTCCACAGGTTGACTGTGCGTTGTGTGAAAAATATTTTCTTTTGTTTGTTTTAAACCTGCTGAATATGGCACAGAAGGCCAAATACAAAGGTGAAGCTAAACTGATGTAATTTACAGTTCTTTCCAGCCTCACCAGAGTTCACATTTTTTTAGCTTAATTTAGACTTAACTCTGAACTTGGCTAGAGAGAGTAAGTGACTTTACCAAAGTCAATGACAGAGGCGAGATTGGAACACAGATTATGCTGGCTCTCTTGCCCATTGCACTAGATCGTATTCCTTACCACCAGATAAGTCCAAGCTGAACTTGACATTTCTTGAACCAAACCAAGTATGCAGGAAAGATATTGGCAGTGACATCTGTCATTCTCTTTCTAAAGGAATCGTCCTTTCTACCCACTCCCCGCCCATCAGGGTTCAGTTCCTATGGCACACGAGCCCTAAAGCCACCCCTGGCTATATACTACATTAGATCCAGCTGTGGTACTCACTGCAGGCCCCATCTGCAGTTGCCTCACAAATTAACTTACACACCAGGCTTAAGCATGGTTGTTGTATTGAAACAGAATAAGCACGACACAGTTTGGTCGGCCAGCACGAATGGGGCCAAAGCACATTAGAACGCCGACAGTGCTCCAGCCCAGGTTAGGACTGGGGACTAAAGTAAGTAGGAGCAGTGAAGAGGACATCTCCCCCTCCTCCACTAACAGTAGACGGGAGCTCCCACACTGTGGCCGAGGGAAGCAGTGCTTCCCCGCCACTCCCTGCCCCGTTGGTTCGTGTGATGGAAGCTAACCATTCTGTTTCAAACTTCTTTGGCCACTGGTTTGGGCCTACACCAGAGCCCCATTTCTGATCACCGTCCGAACCTGTTTTGACTTCATCCATGCTGAGATTTAAACCATTGTCTATGCACTTTTTAATCGGCATTCCAGTGTCAGCCACCCTAGTTTATATGGCCTTAATGGTACCTAAATTCTTCTACCTAAGGTAGGATCTCTAATTAATCTCCATACTGGTCATAGTACTGCCTAAAGTCTGCTCCATTCAGCAGGTTAGTTCCTACATTACAAAATCGTTTTTGAACTATAGAAAAATGGCAGGAAAAGTGTCTTTACTTAAAACTTCCTCAGTGCCAAATCCTAATAGCTTTCCTCAGTTTTCACTCAATCCTCACACAGACAAGACTCCCTTTGGGCCGAACCCTGTAGTCCATCCTCATTTTTACTGGGTTCTATCCCCATCCTCACTTAGGCAAGCACCCGCTGACTCCAATGGAAGTTTTGCTTGAGAAAGAACTGATTGAAAGTCTAAGTGAGGGACTTCAGGATTTGGCCTTATATGAAGAGAACTAGCCCTAAAATGAATTATTGTGGAAGCGATGCTATAATGACCCTTTTATTATTTGTGGAAACAGGATCTATTTCCTGTGAAATATTTCTTAGCTGGTGCCCTGAGCTCCTGGAAGAATACTTGTCAAGAGCCACTCTCAGGAGATCTATGTGTTCTTAGTTAGATGGCATTGTGCTCATTACAAATAACCTCTTCAGATTTGGAAGAAAAGGGTTGATGTTCTACCAGATGTGCAGGAATACAGATAACTGGAAGCGATGGGGTTACTGCTTCGTGTAGAAGAGGCCTGATGGCGCGTCATTGGTGGGCTCAGCCATAACTTGGATCTTCTGGTTCTTCAGGGCTGCTTCTCTCATTTTGTAATACATGAACTCATTCTGTTGGAACATGCGCAGCTCCATTTCTGACTGGACACGCATGACCTGCAGGGATGAAATCAAAGGGCAGGCCAAGTGGTGAAAAGTCTACAATCTCTCTCAAAGTAAAGAAATAAAGTACCTTCTAAGGTAGGATAGTGGTCTCCTGCTCCCCAGTTCTGTTAGATGGCTGAACATTGGTGCCATCTAATCACTATTCAGTGGCCCATATGACAAGGGAGGATGACCTCAGTCTGGTTCCATAACCCATCCCTCATCAGGGAGGCCAAAGGCTGCCTAAACATAGAGACTCAGCTACTCTCCCAAACCCAGTCGTGGTCCCTCCTAGACCAAGCTAATTAGTGGTGAGGCAGCGTGGCGTAGATTGCACTGCCACTGTCTGCTGTGGTTCTTCTGCAGACAAATACAGGTTCCCATTCCCAAAGTTGTCAACCCAGAGTTCTTTATGAGCACAAATTCATGGCCAGTGCTAGATTACAGGGCTGCCCCTGCGCCTATACAGGCAGAGAAGGGGTGCTAAGGATTCCCTTTACACCCCTCTGCAGGCCAGCTGGCCTTGGATCCAGGCACAGAAGGGTAAATGGGTGCTGTGAGCCCACTGTTCTCCTCCTGGAGAAGCTGGGCAGGGAGCAACAGGGAATGAGCAGAGCCTTGACTCCATCCTCCAATACACCAGCCAACTGAGCTAAGTCAGTGTGCCTGGGAGAAAGTGGGGTAGTACTTTGCTGCTTCTGTAAGCCAGCAACAAATTACGATCCCGGGAGCAAGGGGAGAGCATATGTAACCCACACACCTCCTGGTGTTCTGTCCCATTGAGTGGCATCAAGACCACTTAGAGAGAGAGATCAAATTAGTCTGCTCTACAGCCTTAGCTAAGGGCTTTTAGCTCATGCAGTAGAGGCTCATGCACTCAGCTCCAGAGGTCCCAGGTTCGATCCACCCGCTGACGACTGGGGCCTGTCGGCGTTACAATGGAATGAAGTGGGTCACTAAAGCACAATTCCTTTCCTAGGGAGCTCCTGGGAGAGCACAGCAACACACTGCCCCTTATTATGGGCTGAGGAAATAAAATGCACATTTGGCAATGACTTTAGGCCTATACTACTGAGGCGGTTGCAGAAACACCTATGCATGTCTCTCTCTCTCTCAAACACACACACCCCTGACCTAGCAGTCACAGTGCCACCATCCAAGTTCAGGTGAGGACGGAGCTGGCAGGAGAACATGTCACTTCTCCAAAGGCCCAGCAAAGCCTACATCCAATTCTGTGGTTAACATAGAGATGAGCGAAATAACTTGATCGGAAAATGTCACATTTTTCAATTTCCCAACGCCGCATTTGGAAATGAACCACTTTGGTTTGAATTGACATTTTTACTTTAAAATGTCAACTTTTAGTCAAAATATCTGTTAGATATGAACATTTTCGTTTCAAATCGACATTCCAAAATGAAACACTTCATTTCGAATCAACATCTTGTTTTAACATTTCCAATTTTTTTATCGCTTTTCATTCCATGAAAGTTTTCAATACTGTATTTTGACTTTTTCTCCCAATTTGGGATGAAAACCAATGTTAAAACGTTGGAATGTCCCAGAGGATAGGAATTCCATTTTCCAGCCAGCTCTAGTGTAATCTAATGGAAAACATATTAACATCACACTGCATGAAGCAAGCTTTATATGATCAGTTCCCAGATTTTTAGGCATCTGCTTCACCATTTATTTAAATTTAACTCTTCATATACAACGACAATAAACCAGATTACACAGACACATGTCAAAGTAGGAACTGTCCAAGAGACGCTGGCCACCTACCTCCAGGTCTTTGGTGATTGGGTGGGTAGGTCCATGGGTCACCAGAAGAATAGCATAGGCTTTGCAGATCATGCCATGCCCTGATTCAATGAGACTGGCATGCCAGTGGGTCACCCCTGCCCGCATCACTGCCATCCCTAACTGCGCATTGTTGGGATGGTATATTTTCCTGGGAAAACAGTGAGAAATTTCATTGTGGTGAGAGTCTAACTTTCCAAATGTAAATATTACCTGAAAACACTGTTTGCTGAAGGCCAGATTCTGTCACGCTTACTCACACTGAGCGGTACCTCAATCTGTGAGTAGCCCCCACTGAAATCAGTCGAACTGCTGGAAGTGGGAACTACTGCTCGGTGTGGCACAACCTGGCTGGGAACAAACAACGTGCTGACAGCGAGGTCTGTTAAGCTCTGATACAGGCTCCGAAGGTTTGTAACACCACATGCCATCGATATATCTGCAATCAGGATCCGGTGCTATGCCCCTAACATTGCAGTTCCAGCACAGTGAGCAATTGCTTGAATTTACATTTAAACCTAACGCTTAGCTCTTATGTAGCATTTTTCATTTGTGGATCTCAAAGCACTTTGCAAAGGAAGCAGGGCCGGCTCCAGGGTTTTGGCTGCCCCAAGCAGCCAAACAAACAAACCAGCCGCGATCGCGATCTGTGGCGGCAATTCGGCGGGAGGTCCTTCACTCCGAGCAGGAGTGAGGGACCGTCCGCCTAATTGCCGCCGAACAGCTGGACGTGCCGCCCCTCTCCGAAGTGGCCGCCCCAAGCACCTGCTTGGTAAGCTGGTGCCTGGAGCCGGCCCTGAAAGGAAGGAAAGTATCATTGTCCCCATTTTACAGATGGGGACTCTGAGTCACAGCGAGGTGAAATGACTTTCCTCACGTCACCTAGTAGATCAGCGGCAGAGCCAGGACTTGAATGTAGGTTCCATTTCCTGGTTTTTGATCCTTCCTCTGGACCACGCGTCCTCTCACAAAACAACAGCGGTCAAAGGCATTTAAAATGAAACTGGACAAAATGGCAAACAACACACTCCTGGGAACAATTCTTCTTTGACGGGAGGATGAATTAGGCCTTTTCCACTTCTAATGTCTATGATTTTAAAACCTGTGATTTCTAAGAATCTGTGCGCACTTTGTCATTTGAGCTACACTTAGTATGAGGGAGGAAAAACAAAAATTGGAGAGCCTTAGCCTGAACAGACTAAAACCCAACCCACTTCTCCATAGCTTTACTGGCTTTGCAGTAGAAACTTGGTGTAGTCAGTAAAGAAGTAGATACAGAGTGTGCAAAGGAGAGAGCAATTTCCAGCATGTATGATTGGGCTGTCCAAAAGGAGATCACATTAAAATTATCACAACATGGGGGAAGCACCTGGATAAGATGCTGCTGGGCTGCTAAGATGGAAGGAAATTCTAGATGGTTTGAGGCTCTTTCTAGACCAGCTGAGTATTTGTTTCTGGCCAATCACCTCTTGATGGCCAGCTGTTGGAAGGAAGGAAGGCAGCTTCCAGGTGCAGATGCCCCAACAAAGCAAGAGACTATTTCACAATGGAAAAGTTCAAGAGCCAAAACACGGTTGAATATATATTATTTCCTGAAGGCCTGTCTCCTAACCCCCATCACTTGAGTCCTTTAAAATGGGACTGGGCCAAGTTCCCTGCAGGGGGTCAGGAGGGGATTTCCCCCCCTCCATGTGGGTTTTTTTAATCTTCTTCCTCTGAAGCATCAGGGATGCCACGGGACACTGGGCGAGGTGGGCCAGGGCTCTGGGGTAGTATCAAGCATTTGCTTTAGCAGGTGCTTGGCTGAATGGTTCTTGCTGTCAAGTACAGAGTCTAACTGATCACCATGTGTGTGGTCAGGAAGGAATTTCCCCCCAGGTCGGATTGGCAGGGACCTTGGGGATTTTGCGCCTTCCTCTGCAGCTGGGGATGCAGGTGACTCGCCAGGATTATCTGGGTGTATCTCATTTAATCATTTCCCTGCCACTGTGGGGGCCTCGGGCACGGGTGCACCTCAGTCCCTCCTGTTCTCTGTCTGTCACACATAATACTCTAGTCTTCCATGGGTTTCATTTACTTTGGTCTGACTTCAGTTGTTGGGTTTAGTGTGCAGGTCCTGGGTGGGTGTCGGTGGCCTGTGATATACAGGAGGTCACACTGGATGATCTAGACCCTTCTGGCCTTAAACACTGACTCTGACACTCAGGAATAAACTGCAAGGAACAATTACTAGCAGGAGCAAGGGCTAGATGTGACCTGAAGTGGTGCAAAGTAAAAGGGCAAGACAAAAATTTGCACTTGGTGACACCTGTGCAATCCACCAGCAGTTTTCTTATCACAGTAGCATCTCTTTACCAGTCAGAGATCACATTCCAGGTGCACAGGGTGTTCTTTACATAATGATAGGTCTTTTCCATGTCTAATTTCTCTGACACCATCTAAGCAGCTCTGGGCAGCTTCTCAGACAAAAGAGATGGGTTAACTAAACCTGTCCAGTCCCCCTCTGAAGTTATATGCAGATAAACTGAAAAATGATCCTGTTTTGGAACTTTCCATGCACAAAGTGAGCAAAACTCTTTCTCTCTTTGGTGATAAAAGCAGGGCCTGATTCTGAGCTCAGTCATACAGGTTTTGCACCAGTGTCGCTCCACTGACCTTAGTGGACTTACTCCTGTTTTACACCATTGTAAAGCGAGAGCAGAGTCAGGTCCAGATTCTTTGTAGAAATGTCTTAATTAAATTATAGAATCAAAAAGAGCCACCATGAAAACGGGCGATTTGATCACGTACATGTAACCATCAACCATCCTCTTTGCATAGCCTGATGCTTCCTCGAACATCTGGAGGTAGGAGAACACCTCCGAAGCGATGCTCAGGATTCTCAGCAGGTAGATGTTAGTGTCTCCCAGTACGGGCTCTTGTTTCTTCAGACACTCACGACAGAGCTTCACAACCTAGGCACCCATGAAAGGCAAATGAGTTCAAGAGAACGTCACAGCATTGCCTGCCCTAGATTTGCACACCCGCCACGACAGAGCACTGTATGTTGTATGTTTCACGTTTATCCTATTTGCTCAATAGCTGCTCTGCAGAGAGAGTCAGTCATAAACAAGTGAGGAAAATAAGAGTGAAGGGTGCAAATGTAATCCACTGGTGAGCGAGTCACAGGTTTCTCCTGTGTCCCCCTCCGCAAAGGACATGAGACTATTACAGCCTCGCTTACGGAGTCTTGGCTCTTAGCTCATGCAGAGATGGCGGCCATCACACAAACTTCCTCCCATCACTAAAGGGCATCAGCAGAGAGATGGGACCAGACTGACACCAGCTCTGAACCTCTCACGTGCTGGTGAAGGGTGGATCCAGTGTCAGCCCTGGAGGTTCAGGCTCATCCTCTGTGAGATGGATCTGGGGGAAAGACTGGATCTGATCCCCTTGGACACTGGGGGAGTTTGGATCCAGCTCAGAACCCTTGTGACTTGGTCCCATCCCTGTTTCATCGCCCTGGAGAGAGAACGAGAGAGTTCCAGCTAGATGGGCAGCCCCAGTGGAAGGGTCACTCACTGCCAGGCTGTGGACAGACTGGTGGAGGAGATGGGCAGAGGAGAATGAATGAGCCAGGGAGGAAGGAAGTGGATACTGGTGAATTAATTTCAGTGTATTTATTTATTGTCTGCCCCATAAACACTGACATCAGCAAACTGACCCATCAGCTTGAGTATGCAACTAGTGCCCCTGTCTGCAGGACTGTTTCATTAATATGACAACACAAATGCTGTCAGAGTCCACCCAGTGGCTCGGTGAGATCAGCTGCCTCAGGAGAGAGCCAGGCCCGCTTCCTTTCCCTGAAGTTCTGCAGCGACAAGAGACCAAAGACACCGTGACTTACTTCATGGTAGACCCCCTCGGAGCGGGCCTTGTTGATCTTCTCCAGGGTGTCCTTGGAGAACTGGAGAACTTCCTTCACTACGTCTTGGGAGGGCTGGGGACAGGATTGGAAAGCTATTGAAATGAATTCACTTCTGAAGTAACACCCATTCTCCCCAGAATAGAACCAGCTGCCACACTGAGGTCCTGAAGCTTGCTACCGTTGAACTCAATAGTAAAACTTCCACTGATTTCAACGGGAGCAGATCAGCCCCTACCTGTACTAACCTACAGTGTCACTCAGTGCTGCTACTGCATATATATGGCCTGATTGTGCTCTCACTGGGACAGGGGCGTGGGGGCGGGGAGAGACCTGAGTGGTTTGGGGGGCTTGGTTTTGTTTGTTTGTTCATGCAAAATGTCAAAAGTTAGTGATTGGCAATTGGGAGACTCTTGCAAACCTCACGGGGGAATAAAAAAGACTGAGCATGGGAGACAAAAAACAGGCTGCCCTCAGTGGGGTTACATGGTGTCACCAGGTGCTGTATGTGCACAATGTATGGCAAGATTGGGGCCATTGACTGAGACTTCTATGGAGTTATACCAGGGAGGAATTTAACCCTATATTTTATTTACATACTGGAAAAACGGTCAGCATTTGGGCCAAAACATGACTTTCCACCTGGCCTTGAAAGCACACTCCTTCCATCTCTCCATGCTGGAATGCCAGCTCCAAGCATTCCAAAACCACAAGTCAGGCCCCCAAAATATTGAGATTGTCTTAAAAAATCATGCAATTTAAAAACTAATTAATGTTGGGTTCTTTTTCTTTGCCTTCTGGTTTTTGAGTTTCTGGGGTTCCCACTTCTTTGCAATAAGAACATAAGAACAGCCATACTGGGTCAGACCAAAGGTCGATCTAGCCCAATATCCTGTCTTCTGACAGTGGCCAATGCCATGTGCCACAGAGGGGATGAGCAGAAAAGGTAATCATCAGGTGCTCATTCCCAGCTTCTGGCAAACAGAGGCTAGGGACACCATCCCTGCCCATCCTGGCTAATAGCTATTGATGGACCTATCCTCCATGAACTTATCTAGCTCTTTTTTGAACCCTGTATAGTCTTGGCCTTCACAACATTCTCTGGCAAGGAGATCCACAGGTTGATTGTGTGTTGTGTGAAGAAATACTTCCTTTTGTTTGTTTTAAACCTGCTGCCACACTACTCATGATTTTAAAGACCTCTATCATACCCCCCCCCCCCAAGTCGTCTCTTTTCCAAGCTGAAAAGTCCTAGTCTTATTAATCTCTTCTCATATGGAAGCTGTTCCATACCCCTAATCATTTTTGTTGCCCTTTTTGGATCCTTTTCCAATTCCAACATATCTTTTTTTGAGATGGGGCAACCACATCTGCACACATTATTCAAGATGTAGGTGTACCATGGATTTATATGGAGGCAACATGATATTTTCTGTCTTATTATTTATCCATTTATTAATGATTCCCAATATTCTGTTAGCTTTTTTTTACTGTCGCTGCATATTGAGTGGATGTTTTCAAAGAACTATCCACAATGACTCCAAGATCTCTTTTTGAGTGGTAGCAGCTAATTTAGACCACGTCATTTTATATGTATAGTTGGGATTATGTTTTCCAATGTGCATTACTTTGCATTTATCAACATTGAATTTCATCTGCCATTTTGTTGCCCAGTCACCTAGTTTTGAGAGACCCTTTTGTAGCTCTTCGCAATCTGCCTGGGACTCTTCATAGTCTGCTTTGAACTTAATTATCTTGCTGAGTTTTATATCATCTGCAAATTTTGCCACCTCACGCCTATCCAACCGCTCCCCACTCCCTGGCAGGCCCCCCCCAGAACTCCTCACCCATACAACCCCTCTGCTCCCTGCCTCCCCTAACCCCTCTCCAACCCCTGCCTCCCCCCCAGAACTCCTGACTCATCCAACCCCCCCAGCTCCTTGTCC
>NW_020664417.1:91046725-91093794 GCF_002925995.2 Terrapene triunguis | reverse complement strand
CCCCCCCCCCCCCCCCCCCCCCCCCCCCCCCCCCCCCCCCAGGATCCCACCCCCTATCCAACCCACCCTGCTCCCTGTCCCCTGACTGCCCCCACCCCTTATCCAACCCCCCTGGCCCTGGACCCCTTACCATGAGATGAGGGTCCTAGCCTCCCGCGGAGCCAAACACTGCCCCACAGAAGCACGCAGCCCCAGCTCCACAGGTGGGATGGGAGACAGAGGGGCTCAGGCCAGCTCCACACAGAGTGGGGTCAGGGCTTCAGCCCTGCAACTTTTGCCACTAGGGTGGCTGGAGCTCCCGAGACGGGGACTTCAACCCCACATCTTCTGCCAGGGTCCGGCTTCTCCTCCCTGCCCCAGTGTGGCTCCTCCACCCCTCCTCCCACTCCAGTGCAGCTCCTGCCGGGGTCCGGGCTTCTCCTCCACCCCCACTCCCTCCCCCCTCGTGGCTCCAGCCCCATCTGGGGCTTCTCTTCCCCCACCCCCGCATGGCTCCTGCCGGTATCTGGAGCTTCTCCCACTGCACCCAGCCCTAGCCTAGCTGGGCTCCCTTGGGTCACCTGCTGCCTGCTGTGGCCGGAGTGGAGCCTGGCTGGCAGGGAGCAGCCATACACGTGGACGCCATGGCCACCAGCCCAAGAGGTGCGGGGCAGCCCGAGGCAAGCAGGGGCTGGCTGTGCTGCTGCTGATAGCCCCGCACTCCCGCCCACACCTAACCCTAAGGCTTTTTTTGTGTGTGTGTGTATGTGTGTGGGAGACTCACTCAGCCCCTGCCGGAGCAGGGAGGCAGGAAGCAGTTGATTTGAGCCTGCCCGGCAAACAGCTGAGGAGGGGATGGGGGAGGAGCAGCCTTCCCAGCTGGAGCTCAGGGCATTAGGGTGTGCCGGGGCACACCCGGCACACCCCGTGCGCACACCTATGAATGACACCTCAATCTGGGACAGTTCCTCAGATTTGTCACCTAAAAAGAATGGCTCAGGTTTGGAAATCTCCCTCACATCCTCAGCCGTGAAGACCGATGCAAAGAATTCATTTAGTTTCTGGTCAATGGCCTTATCATCCTTGAGTGCTCCTTTAGCACCTCGATCGTCCAGTGGCCCCACTGGCTGTTTAGCAGGCTTCCTGCTTCTGATGTACTTAAAAAAAAATTGCTATTACTTTTTGAGTCTTTGGCTAGCTGTTCCTCAAATTCTTTTTTGGTCTTCCTAATTATATTTTTACACTTCATTTGCCGGTGTTTATGCTCCTTTCTATTTTCCTCACTAGGATTTAACTTTCACTTTTTAAAGGATGCCTTTTTGCCTCTCACTGCTTCTTTTACTTTGTCGTTTAGCCACGGTAGCACTTTTTTGGTTCTCTTGCTATGTTTTTTAATTTGGGTTATACATTTAAGTTGAGCCTCTTTTATGGTGTCTTTACAAAGTTTCCATGCAGCTTGCAGGGATTTCACTTTTTGCACTGTACCTTTTAATTTCTGTTTCACTAACTTCCTCATTTTTGTGTAGTTCCCCTTTCTGAAATTAAACTCTACAGTTTTCCCCGCAATCACAAGGGCTAGAAATCTACTTCTTTTGTTTCTAAGGAAAGCTGAAGTTGTTTTATTATCACATGATGCCCTGAGGTGGGGTTTCAAGAAAAACACCCTTTATTGTGAAATTCACAGTAAAATTGACAACACTGTTATATGACCAAGAACCAAAGCCGTAATCCTGGGTTTGAACCTGAGGAATAGATTTTGATCCCTCCGTTGTTTGCTTTTAACATCTGGACTGCGGGAGGCTTGGAGAATCTTTGTGTTAGATTTTGCTAAATTTGTGGAGACGGCCACCTGTGATCCTAATGACAGCCAGGCGAGAAAGTGCCCTGACAGTTTACAATACGAGGAACAAGAAGGGTCTTTTACTCAGAGCCTGTATACAGAGTTATAGCTTAAAAGACTGAAGATAACCAGATTTTAACCTGGGTTTAAGCCTGAATAGTGCTTTTGGGATATCCTAGCCTATCTCCTAGAACTGGAAGGGACCTTGAAAGGTTATTGAGTCCAGCCCCCTGCCTTCACTAGCAGGACCAAGTACTGTTTTTGCCCCAGACCCCTAAGGGGCCCTCTTAAGGACTGAACTCACAACCCTGGGTTTAGCAGGCCAATGCATATGTCTACACTGCAGGTGAGAGCATGCCTCCCAGCCCCGGTAGACAGACACATGCTAGCACTCCTCAAACTCACGCAAAAAATAACAATATGGACATTGTGGCACAGGCTAGCCACCAGAGTGTGGTCGGGGGGCCAGGCAGGCTTGGACTCAACCAGCCAGCTCATGCCACTACCTGTGCCTCAACATCCACACTGCTATTTTTAGCATGCTAATTCAAGCAGAGCTAGTGTATGTCTTTTCTAGCCCAGTTGGGACTCACACCTCCTGGCTGCTGTGTAGACGTACCCCTGGGGTCCTAGCCTGTCTTGCAGACTTTGTTCAAAAGGACTTTTGATGTCAATGCAAGTTGTTTTGTCTGAGTAAGGGACTCCTATAATGGGCACTTGAAATGTCACTTAAACAGTAGCAGCACATGCTTGAGGGGAGGGGGGCGGAGGAGCTATCCCATTTGCCTACATGAATTGTTAAATGAAAGCTGTTTCCTGCCTTCACTAAGAGCCTAATCCCGGTCCCACTGAAATCGATGGAAGCTTTTTCCACTAATTTGAAGCGGTGAAGGATCAGAGAATGGAACGGCTGTCGAGTACGTAAACTGTCATTTATTCAGAGGGCATTTTCCACGCAGCTGTGAGGGCTGCTACTAACTGGGGACTGAGCCTGAATTCGGAGAATGTAGACAAGCTGAGCAGCAAGCAGACACTGTCTCCTGTTAAGGTCAATACCAAGATTTATTACCTATGCATGGAGAGTATTTTTAATACCTAAAATCCCAGGTCTTGCATAGGTACAGGGAGATTTTTCCATGAGGGCACTAAAAGATATGGAAAATATTCACCCTGAAAGTGACACACACTGACTGTATGTATAGCAGATCCCCACTGATACACACACACACAGAGACACACAAGCCCTTGCTGCTCACTAAGGCTCTGTCAACACTATGACCAGCCGCAGAGGCATGGCTTAGCCCTGCTGAGTACAAGCCCACCTGAAAAGCAGTGGGTATGTGACTCCACTCCTGTACCGGTGCTACCATCACTACAATGCTATTTATACACACCCTAGCTGGATGAGAACTAACACGAGTATATGTACATGAGCCAGGGAATCGCATTCCCTCACTCGTTGTGTAGATGTAGCCTAAAGGTTTAACAGCAGGTGCTGTAGAAAGATCTCAGATTTCTGAATATATTGCTGGAGGTGTTCAGACCCCACAGTGATAAGTGTGGTACAAGTGGCCACAGATAGAGAATAGAGACAGGTAATTTACTAGTACACGATGAATTATTATAGTAAAGAATAAAAACGAAACAACAGTTTAATTTGCAGTGGTCTCCCAGCAGTTAGTAGGAGTTACGGGCTGCATGCAGCCCTTCCTCAGGTGAGTGGTTCCTGGTTGTACAAGTAGTCCCCTCGACTTCAATTAGGGCCTGATCCTGTAAACCTTTACTTGCGGGAGTAGTCCTAACAAAATCAAGTACAGGACTCCCATTGCAGGATCAAGCTTCTACTGATTTCAGTGATGCTACTTGCATGAGTGCAAAGTTGCAGGACTAGGTCCTTAAGGTAGTTCAGCTGTGCTTTGATTTAGAGAGAGGCTGATCATTGTGTGAATAAAGAAAGAGAACAGCAATCAAGGGGAAAAAATTCCCACTTACATGTAATCAGGAGCTATCAGCACCGTCACAAAATAAAACAGCCTGTCAAGGAAAACAGCCTAATACCTACAAGACACCCCACAAACTATTCTTCCAAGAACTCAGGTGAAGCTGAATAATAAACAAACACAAGTCACTATGCTTCTGCCCAAAAGACAAACAGCCTGTCATGTGAACTTCCCACAGAGAATAGACCCAATGCAGCCACCCACAAAGACCTAGCCAGGGGTTCTCACAACAACGTTTTTGGTGGCCTCAGAGTGCGGCCACCAACTCTTGCTGGTGGCCACTCAAGCAATTTTTCCTAAAATACTTAATTAACTTTATGAAAAACAAATAAATATGCACATATACATGTCCAATTCATAATAACTTATTTATGGAGGTTTTTTTTTGCAGACTCAATAATAAAAATAATGTACAGTCGTCTCTATTCTTTACTGGACCTAAACAGAATAGAAACACAAATAAGGTGCTTTGCATGTTCTTGTCTTTTTTTTATTGTTGTTTCTTTTGCTTTTTTGGTTGCATTTTTTTAGACTTGCTAGCTAGTAAGTCTGCTTCTGTGAAAAGCGATATCTGTAGGTTTGTTAATATCACTTTTCACAGCAGCCGACTTGTTAGCTAGATGGGAGGCAGCGAAAGTGATATTAACAAACATTCAAATATCACTTTTCCCAGCAGATTTACTCAGCCCTGGCAAGCTGGGGCACAAATTAAGCCTTGGATGGGGAGGTGAGTCGGGATGCATCAGGGCGATGGGGTGGGGTCAGCTCGGGGATGGAGTCCTGTGGCCGAGGGATGGAGCCTGCCGCAGTGCAGCCAAAGCCTGGAGCCCAAAGCCCCGCGGACAGAGCCAGTGGCAGGAGCCCATTGCTGTGCAGCCAGACCCTGCCATCCACCACCCCAGGGCTGAAGCCAGAAGCCTGAGTCCCACCGCCCCCGGGAAGGTGGGGAACTCACACCGGCTGTCTGCTCCTCTGGTGTTTGTGGCTCCAGAGGGGGGCAGGGCCCAACCCCTCCTGGCAGCCCCAGAGGAGGGGCCACTGCTTTGCCCCTTCCCCCAAAATCACTACCCAAGAAAAGCCCCTGGCGGCCGAAACGCTGACCTAGACCCTGTGTTTGTAACCAGGGAAACTTCCTTTTAACCTACCTGGGCTAGCTCTGGCCTACCCTGTCTTCTATTCCCTGGGCGGTAACCCCTATTGTCTGCTGCAATACAAATAGTGAAGAAGAAGCATCGCCCCTTGACTGAGAGCTGCTAACAAAGTCAGTGATGTACCTTGTTTTCACCTTCTTTTACAGCCAGCATCAGATCATCTTTGATCCCTTTCTGGCAGTGCTCACACGTGCAGTCAAAATAGTACTGCTTCTGCAACTGCTGCCTCCGCTCTTCGCTGACGTTGAGGAAATCGACATAGGAGACAGTCAGCTCTTCCCCAGGTGAGATCTTACCCAGCGCACGCAGCTCGATTCTGGTTTCAGACAAGAAGAGATGTGGAATTAGAAAGCGACATCTCAAGTCCAGGACACTGTTTGCAAAACGGAAAGGGACAATTTCCACTAAAGCTCCTGCCTCCGATAACCAAACTGTTATCTTAAAGGACCACTTTAACCCTTCGAATACTGAAGAAAATACACAGCTGTGCAGCACTTCAGCTATTCTAAATCACACTACAAAACGCCTCGTCCAAACCCTTCACCGCTTCTTGCACCTCTCTCTGTCCCAACCAGAAGTTCACTTGAAAGTAGTAAATGGCCTGAAATGTGATATTCAGATCTGGATCCACTTATATAGCTAGGGGCTGAATCTAAGATACAAACTTTTATTATGTTTAAGGGTAGTTGGATGTGGATCTTTGGTTCCAGGCCATTGCTGTGTTCTGGTTTACTGGGGAATCTCCTCAAATGAAGACACTGACACTAGATAGTACACAGCTACTACTAAAACTAGCCTTTCTGATCATGTCTGCACCCTGTGAATATTCACAAAGCACTGACTAAACTGCCTCCCCACCCCCACCCAGGCCATACTGGAACTCAGTGTAAAACGTGGGGTGGATTCCTGAAAGGTGGGAGAGACTCTTTGTTTTTTCCAAAGCCCTGGATCAGGAATCTGAAAGTGACTTTCATGTCCCTTCACCATCTCTACTCAAAGATTTAGCAAACCCTTCAGTGAAGATGGCCACGCTTCAAATGTGCAGTGAGGCCAATCTCACATGGGCTTCAGGTTTCCTAACAAAACTGTCCCATGTCTCTAACTGCCAGCATGTTACTATTGTCTTTACTGACCATACAGAAAATACCAATTGCTACTAAAGTACTCTGGTGAAAGCTACGGAATGATGCCACCCCACCCCCTTAAAGAGTCAGCACTTTGCATCTTGGTTTCATCCCCTAGCATGTGTTTAAAAGCCCTTGGATATTCAAAAGTCCACCACAGTTTGTTTCACTGGAGCAGGCCAAATTCTCCTCTGCTTTACACTGGTACAAGTCCACTGAAGTTAACGGGCTGCATTGGTGTGACTGAGAGGAGAATTGAGCCCAGCAGGGTTACTATCGAAGGTGGGGAAAGCTCCATCAAGTGACTGTAAATCAGGCCCTCGGAGATGGTTAAAAGTACTAGGTTGTTTATATATATATATATATATCCTTTATTCTACCCTTTTTGACCCTTCCCCCCATCCACCTACTAGCAACTCTGGCCATCCTTAGCACTAGATCACTACATTTTTGGGAACAGAGCCCCAGGGCTGTTCCTGCAATGCCAGTTAGTGGGCGAAATGTATTTGTGCATTGCTAAACATACTTACAGATCAGCAAAAGGGAGCTAGTCCAGTGACCGGATCTACAGTACATTTTACCGTGTTTTAATCTATCACCATGCTCCCAATCCTGCTATTACTCAGCTGGTTAGTTGCATGACCCATCACTGCCTTGAGAGCGGCAGTAACGACATTAGTTTGTAAACTGCAGAGCTAAATGGAGCAGCACACCAGACCTGAGTGGGAGGAAAGTGGGGCCATGGGAACTGAAACAATTCAAATAGTTATCCTCTTTTACTAAAGGTTTGAGCCCGTTCCTATTGAAGTCAATAGCAACATTCCCATTGACTTCAGCAGTACAGGGTAGGTCATATGAGAACTCCTGACTTTCATTTAAATAGTGGCACCTAATGCAAATACAGCCAAAAGCATACACGGGGAATTTTCAAGGGATGGAGCAGATATACTTCAGTGATTTTCATTACTGCATTTTTCCAAGAAGATTAAAATTTGCGCAAGATAACTATGTTTTTTGACCATAACTATGAAGTGGGATCTAGCCCACGAAAGCTTATGCCCAAGTAAATTTGTTAGTCTCTAAGGTGCCACAAGGACTCCTTGTTTTTTGTTGTTGTTTGGTTGGTTTTATGCAGGGGTTGCAATTTTGAATCTCTCAGCCATAAAATTCTAGGGCTGCTACCTAAGTTACTCATCCTGTGCGGCTGGCCCTGACCACCTGTTGGCATTAGATTATATCAGCAGGATATTTCGTACTAGACTCATCACTGAACATGCCATCAAAAAGGACAGCTATTAGTTATGTCACAAGAAAGTACTACATTTACACAGAGTAAGGTGCAACCAGCCGTGACTCTAAGGAGAAAATGCATAAGGTACAGTATCCATGGTGAAGATTTACATATATGCACATCCTTTTTCAGCCTTAGTGGGGCCTTAACTAAAGGCCAGTCATAAACTTGGAGAAACAAAATCAAGCTTTTGAACTCTGATAATGCCCCGGTAGTCCAAGCACAGTAGACGTTTAGGTATTTTTAACCAGCCAGCCGTACCATAGAAGGAACTGGCAAATTTTGGGGAAAAAAGTAGAAATACAAGGAATTGTTTGGAACTATACAGTTACAGGAACACTGTCTGCTTAATAAGGGCTCAAAACAGGGTTTTTACAAGACTTTAAGATCAACAAAACTGCTCCCACGACCTTCCCGTCTTCCTCCGAAATTCCAATGAACTTGCAGTGTTTGTAACCGGAACATTGCCCTATTGTGCTGACACAAAACAGCCAGAAAATGAAGTTGACCAGATATGATGTCTGTAAACAAACGTGAAACTCACTAGTCTATTTTCATGGAAATGCATTGAGAAAACAAACAACATTAATGGTGAAAATCATTTAAAAATATTTCAGTTCTAATTTATGACAATGAATTGCCTGCTTCTTTTGGATGCAGATCATATTGAAGTCAATGGAGCTATGCTGGTTTACATGTGTTGAGATTCTGGATGATATATGTTAAGACAACAGTGTCCCTTTAAACTAAACAGATTGCAAGATATCAAGTGCAATGAGGTAACCAGAGAATTTAAAAAAAAATACACCTTTAAAAATCCTTTTAAAACACCACACAGGAAAATATTTTGAACAGGTAACAGTGGCATCGTAAAAAGGCATAACAGGAACAACTGTAAAGGTAAAAATGGATGACATCTAAATCTCAGTGTATTGCCACTGTAGTCAGTGCATCCAGAGGGAACTGTTTGTTACAAAGAAACACAGAGTATTTAGTTTGTCAGTAATGCAATCACTTCTCATCTCATAATAAACCAGGTTTTATTGCAATTATTTGGGGCTGGGCAAGGTTAGCGAGGCCTTGCTGGACTTTCATGCTCTTTCTGTAGTTGAGAGAACAGGAGTGAAGAGTGCATGAAGGGAAATACTGAAGCAGGGCAGGGGAAGGAAGGAATGAGGAGACAGAGAGGGCATTAACAAGTGGCAGGTATGAGCATACTGAATAGTGTCAGCTTTTTTAAAAATCTACTATAAAATGCAGAGGTTACAAAGGGAGGCTTTGGGTTTAGTGGGGCTTTACACATGGGGGGGGGGGGGGGGGAAACATTTACATTCCGAGAATGGGGAGAGTGAAACTATCCACAAACCGAGGCAGCTTCAAGCCTCATCATTGTTGCTTGTGGCTTTTAGTTAACACAGGGTCAGAAGGGAAGGTCAAAGGGGAAGGATTATGCTTACAAGACCAACCCACCTCATCTGTGTGTGGAACATTGATCTTACAGCCTCATGACTGAAAGACAAAACAGACATCTGCAGTTTACACAGGTACACATACGACACAAGCAAAATGGAATCGGCACATACAGTATATGGAACAGTAGCTGCGCACGGTCTGGGGGACATACAGGGGTCCCAGGGACAGACACGTATCCGGTTGCAGGGTGGAGTCTGAAGCAACATAGCTCTCTGCTGTCACTATACAGCTGCTGTAACCGAATCGGCCACTGGTGGCCTGGGGCACTTTCAGCTGGCAGCTGTCCCGGCACTGTGACTTAAGGAGCATTCTGCACAAGACCGCATGTGAGTGTCAAGGGGGAATCAGCTCTGTCTGCAGTTAGTTTAGCCGTGGACAGGTGTTATCTGCTAGGAACTGGGCATATATGGACAACCTCAGTCACTGGATGAGAGAGACTCATGTTTTGCAACATTATGGAAAGAATGGATCTGATTTTTTTCCATAAATCATGAATCACTCCATTGACACCAATAGATATACACTGGCTTAAAACCAGCATGAAAGGAAAATCAGGCCCAGTTATTAGAAACATAGAAATGATCATATCTGATGAGCCCCATTAAAAATAATGGCAAAATATCCATTGACTGTCATGGGAGCAGGCCCCATTACCTATTACTGGTTTCAGAGGAAGACAAGAAACCACTATAATGCACCTGGCCAATTGCAAGAGGGGTGGAGAGTGTCCTTCCTGACTCCACCGAGTGGTAAGCAGATGTCCTGAACACGATATTTGTTCACATGTTTACCCACTTTGCAAGTCTTGGTAAATTCATTGGGGGGGGGGGGGGGAGGGGGGGAAACTGCATAGAGATCTGGAGAATACCAGTGTCTGGGACATTTTCTTTGAGAGGGGATTTGGGAGAGCAGTAACTAACCAGATAATAAATCATCTGTAAAGTCATGTTTTAAACCATCTTAAATGTATGATTTTTCCCTCCACATTTTCCAGGGAAGTTAATTCTGAAACTCAGCTGAAGCTGCCAGCTGCAGTGCCCCTTGGTTTGCCATATGAACACTTGTTTCCTAAGCACTGTACTGAGACCTCCAACTCACTCCACACAGGGCCCGGGAAATCTAGAGCTAAAATAGTAATAGGCCTCAGGACCCATGAGAAACAGCAATGTTCCAAGCAAAGGAGCAGATTCTAAGCTCAGACATGTGGTGGGCGTTGATGCGTGTCTATGTAACCAATTGCTAGTGTGCTCGCACATTGCTAGTGTGCTCGCACTTCCTCAGCACAGCCCAGAGTATGGGGACCCAGGAGACCTGTCTGTGGCAGAACCTCACTGACATCACAATACAGAGGGGCAGGCTCTGGCGAGCCCATGGAGTAGGTGCACTTCCCTGTGCCTTGCAGAGGCCAGCTCCAGAAGGAGTCCTTGCCCATGGCTGCACAGTCGGCATTTGGGAGCAAGGTGAGGGGAGACCACTGGAACAGCTGTCACATGGGTTCTTGGGCCATCGCTCCCAATGGAGAGGGATACAGGCAGTGTGGAAGCTAGTCCTACAGCTGTGGCTGGAATAGCAAGCATGGAGAAGCTCCACTGCCATCCTGGGAGCAGAGAGGAAAAGTTCCTGCAGCCCAGGCCCTGGGTAGATCTGCAGTGTGCAGCCCAGGTCTGTGCAGCCGTGTCATGTGGCAATGGCAAATAATCACAGAAGGAGTCACTTTCTTCTAACACTGAACAAGGACATTAATTAGGAGCAGGGAAATAGCATTGTCCTGAAATCTACTCTTTCCTTGTTTCCCTGGAGAGTTTCTGCCTCAGAACATCCCCAGCCCTCTTCCTGCCACAGATTAAAGAAACAATGCATGTACCCTCATTCACAGGGGAGGATTTGGGGTTTATGCATAGTAGCAGAGTCCTAAAGGGACAGGCCAGTGTTTGCCACGCATCTGAGATTAGAATGCAGCTCAAAATGTTCTCCATCTTTTAAAGGCAAACACTTGGCATGACAGATAGCACTGCAAGTAACCCAGGCCCAGTGTGCAGTGCCTATTGAAAGTGAACTGAAATGCCTTTTTAAAAAACATTCAGTAACAGAATGTGGGCATGGGCGTACATAACTGCCAAAGAGCCAAGATCAGATGTGAGAGTTGTTGATCTCATTACTTCGCTATCTATCTAGGTTCTTATAAGGTCCCATCACCATGACATAGGTCTGATCCAAAGCCCACTGAAGTTAATGGAAAGACTCCCATTGACTCCAAGAGTCTTTGGATCAGGCCCTATCTCCCCAAATCTGACAGTTACAAAGCAGTTTCCTGCTCTTTTCTCATTCCCCATTGGTGGACGTAGAAGCTTGACTGGTCGGTAGATGCCATGAGGGTTACAGTCCGATTCCTGGCACCCCTAAAGCTCCCAGTTTTGGTGCACGAGGAAGATAATTAAGGGGATACTGTTAGGTTGATTTAGGCCCAACATTTAGTTTTTGTGAAAACAGTATGTGACAAACCCTACGAACAATACAGCCATTCTGAGGTTTTCTTATTTTAATTAAAGTGACAGGAGTTTTTGCTCGGATTTATACACTGTGTGCCAGATCCCCAGCTAGCGTAACTCAGCATAGGTCAGTTTAAGTCAATGGAGCAATGCCCATTCACACCAGCTGAGGATCTGGCCTTCCTTGTATGTTAAAATCTGCGGGCATGATCTCAAGAGGTGCTGAACACACACACCCCTCCCATTGACTTGGCTGGACAAATGTTCTGGCAGCTGGCAACCTACCAGCCCTGTCCAACTGGAACTTTTCCATTGGAACTTGCACACTCCCTTTCAGTCTCAGCTATTATTTTTAGGTGACCTCCGGAGGAATTGTGGGTGCTCAGCACCATATTTACATGAGGGTCTCAGTTCACATACATCAGTCACAATTGATATTAAGGTTCCATTTATAAATGGTTCATTAAGGGTTAATAAATGATTACCAGATATTATAAGCATGCCAGACACATGAGTATTTTCTGTTATAGATGGTTACAAACTCATCAAGGTGGTTACAAGCCACAGTTATAAGCAACCTATTGACCTGGACTCTTATAACAATTGCTTTACCATAATCATCCATTCACTGTAAATTATTTATAAGTGGAACCTTAATATAAAGTGTAACCCATATGTCTTGTTACTATTTTACTCCATTTGAGCGTTATGGGGCTGATCCAAAACCCACTAAAATCAATTGAAACAATGGCTTCAATGGTTTGGACCTGGCCTTCTAGGCGTCTTTTGCATATTTGTTTTGTGCACCAAAAAACAATAACAACAACAACAACAACAAAAGACAGAAAAAGCAGCAGCCCTGCAGCTCACCATTAAGGGGTCTGGCTTTCCTGTGTCTAATATTTTGTTTTCCACAAACAAGCCAGAAAAAGAGGAAACCCAGGGATTTTCCCAAGGTGCACAACGTGAGGCTTGGGACCAAATCTGGAAAATGAGTCAAGCATTGGGGCAAACGTTAGAATGGAAATGGACTCACTTGCCGTTGTTGAATATGACGGTGCAGTTAGGCCAGCAGTCGTGGTTCACCAGGCAGAGATTGGGGAAGACGCCCACGCCGACAGCCTGCAGTCCCCTTTGGTCACTCAGGGTGAAGCCATTGCAGTTTATCTACTCCCCAAAACATAGGCAAAAAAAGTATTAGGGGAGGAGAATAATGGTGAAATCTTGGCCCTATTGAATTCAACGGGTGTTTTGCCATTGACTTAAATGAGCCCCAGATAGCACCCTAGATTTTGGAATATTTCCCACTGATTCTTCATAAAATGTGTATTTTCTGTGCTCCAGGCATAGGGGCGTGGCCTTCAAATTTTGGGAACAAGGGAGAGATACACACAAGGAGTGCTAGAAACAGCATCCTTTAGCCTGGACAAAGCACGAGAAAGTTCACAATGCAGAACTCGAGCAGACAGACTGCATGATCCAGTGAGCAGAGCGGAGCGAATACTGCAAAATACTGTCTGCTAATATTTATTCCCATTTGTAAATACTGTTGCTTTGAGTGTGTTCAAGCCCCTTTTGTGTTCACTTTCTGCAAATATTCCAGCAAACGTGTCGCGTGGGAAAAGGGACTTTTAAGCAATTTGTTCAGAACAGCCACAGGAAGCAAATTCCAAACGTGTGAGAGTACCTGTATCAACCTAATTCTACAGGCTACTCTCACCCAATCTGAGAACACCACAATGTCACGTGACCTCTGTATCCAAATAAAAATAACCCAGTTCGTAATGACTTTCGCCTGTCACATCCTGGCAACTCCCAAATGACCGACAAACTGAGAATTATTTGCAGTCATTATTCAGTGACTAATTTCAGTATCAAAAAACATAAGGTGTCCTAAGACAATTCACAGACAGAAAATGAGGGGAAATCCATCAAATGAACTGTTCACTAGGAAATAATTCACTCAACTACTATCTGTTTTATTTCCTTTCCTGGCCTCCCTGATCCTATCCTCCAGCCAAGGACCAGCAGAGTGTAGTCTAGCAGTTAGCAGAGGTGAGAGGGAGTCTGGACTCTGTTATTCCTGACACTGACCCAATGGAGCAGCACAGAGGGAGCAGAGACTGGCTGCATCCCCCTAGCTGGGGATTCCCCCAGCAGGCTGAGCGTCAGCATAGCCAATTCCTATGCAACCCTCCCATCGGCCCCCGGTGCAGGGAGAAGGAATCACTGGAGCACACTCTGTCCGTCTATCCTCAGCTGGTGATGGTTCTTTGGGACTGTTTACGTTACAGCATCCTCATGTCGACTCTCACCAGTACCAGGGCCAGGCAGAGAATCAGAGCCATAACTGGTACACTGAGGCCCACAGGCGCCGACTTTCTCATTTCCCCAGGGGTGCCCGACCCCTGCTCCGCCCCAGGCCCTGCCCCCACTCCACTCCTTCCCCCCAGGCCCCACCTTGCCCCACCTCTTCCTGTCCCTACCTCACCCCGCCTCTTCCTGCCCCTGCTCCGTCCCCACCCCACACCGCCCCTTCCCAGCCCCACTCTGCCGCCACCCCACCCCCTTCTGCCTCCTCCTCGGAGTGTGTCCACCCTTGCTCTGCCCCCTCCCTCCCAGTGCCTTCTGTCCGCCGCTGAACAGCTGATCCGCAGCAGATGGGAGGCGCTGGGAGGGAGAGGGAGGAGCTGATCGACAGGGCCACCGGTGGGTGCTGAGCAACCACTTTTTTTTTTCCATGGGTGCTCCAGCCCCAGAGCACCCACGGAGTCAGCGCCTATGCTGAGGCCTCCCTCTCTGCTACACCAAGCAGAACTCAGTTTACCACTGGGCAAGTCACTTGGACTCGCTGTGCCTCAATTCCCATTTACCGATGAGGAACTGAGGCAGAGACTAAATGACTTGCCCAAGGTCACATAGGAATTCTGGTACTGGGGGAAACTCCTCACTGTTTCAGAGGGGTAGCTTTGTTAGTCTGTATCAGCAAAAACAATGAGGAGTCCTTGTGGCACCTTAGAGACTAACAAATTTATTTGGGAATAAGTTTTCATGGGCTAAAACCCACTTCATCAGATGTATGGAGTGAAAAATACAGTAAGCAGTATATATATCACTGCACATGAAAAGATGGGAGTTGCCTTACCAAGTGGGGGGTCAATGCTAATGAGACCAATTCAATCAAGGTGGAAGTGGCCTGTTTCCAACAGTTGACAAGAAGGGGTGAATGTCAACAGAGGGAAAGTAGTCCACCTTGATTGAATTGGCCTTGTTAGCATTACAAAAAGTAATTGGGTAAGTGGGTTTTAGCCCACGAAAGCTTATGCCCAAATAATTTTTTTAGTCTCTAAGGTGCCACAAGGACTCCTCGTGGTTTTTCCTCACTGTTTGTAAGGGGTCGGGAGAGCCTTAGTGAAAAGTGCAAACTACTTTACTGGGAAGTATTGTTCTGTCCACACCTAACATCTTATGCATATGCATGAGGGTTTCAACCCTCTTTTCCTTATCTGTACATCCACACCCTGTGAATACTGGGGAGCCCCATTTTACATAGGTTGTTTCTTAGGTCCTCTTATTCTCATAGCAGCTACACACAACATGTACCCTGCAGTCAGGACAGAACATTCCATGATTTTACAATCAGGTGTCTCATGATCTTGGACATCAGCTTGCAGTTTATTGCAATCTAGGTTTCCATAACGTTAACTATTGGCACATCTTTTTCAGTAGTCTTGTGGCCTTACTGACATAGGGTTATTCCTACGTCATCCACTCATGTCAAGTGTTCTTAAGTCTATGGCCTAGTTTGTCTAAGCAAAAATCTGACAGGCCTCAGTCTGTAGGTTTGCATTCCAGCCATGCTTTACTTATGTATCTAATACACACTCATCACTCCTAAATACTTGTCAATCTTATACTTCTATAATCCTGCAACTTAAGTCTATTTAGCATACATTGATTATATTTGCAACAGCATATGCATTGACCATAACGCCACATAGCACAATGATAAATGGATGATAAAATCAACTAATTGGCTACAGAGGTCAGTGGCAGAAGGCTCATTTTCAACCTTCTTTGTGAACTCAGCATAGCCCTTGTCCCTGGGCATTATAAATAGCTCTCGCTTTGTTCTCCCAGGAGGCTGACATACCACTCCGAATATATGAGAGATGTACTGCATGCCAAACTGCTGGCTCTGGGGGGGCCAGAAATTGAGGAAACTCTCCACGTCGGCTCTCAGCTCTTTCTTCTCCTCTTCTCCGAAGTTCTCCACGTGGTTCTGCAAGTCATCGATGGAGACCAAGCAGCCCTCCGTAAGGCCACCTCCCTCTCGCTCTATCCTCCACATGATGCGGGCTGCCAGCCTGGCCAATACAGAAGCGTGTTAGGAAACTCCAGTGTGCTAGTGCAATCCACAGACAATCAAACCCAGGCCCAGCAAGGTGGCAGGGACCGAATGGAGGCTATCACACTGCACTAGGGCAAAGCAGGGGTGGGATTTGGCCTTGATGAATTTCTCATCTGGAATTAGTTTAATCAGTGGCTCCTGGCTCCCTTTGCAGGTAGCTACCAATACAACTGAACATGCCCTTCAAAGCACTGAAGGAAAACAATGCAGCGTCTTAAAGGAGAAAAGTGACGAGAATTTTCTGTTGTTCGTGTCCTCTCTCTAGTTGTGTAAAGTAAAGCACGAAACTCTTAAACCAGGGAGTTCGGTAATTTTTTTCATTTTTAAAACATGGTATGAAATGTATTAACTTGTGGCTCTAATTACCGTGCTTACCTGGTCATCCGAGCACCTCACACTCTTTAATGTATATATCCTCCACGGGCAGGGAGTGGGTGCTATTACCCCCATTTTACAAACGGGGAACTGAAATAGACTAAGGCTTGGTCCACACTGGGGCGGGGGATCGATCTAGGAAACGCAACTTCAGCTACGAGAATAGCGTAGCTGAAGTCGACGTTTCCTAGATCGAACTAAGTTTACTTACTGCGGGTCCATGCGACGCAGGCAAGCTCCCCCGTCGACAGCGCTTCCTCCTCTCGTCAAGCAGGAGTTCCGCAGTCGACGGGGGAGCACTTCTGGGATCGATTTATCGCGGCTCATCTGGACACGATAAATCGATCCCAGAAGATCGATCTCTACCCGCCGAATCAGGCGGGTAGTGTGGACCTAGCCTAAGTGACTTGTCCAAGATCACAGAGAAAGTCTATGGCAGAGCGGGGAATTGAACTTAGGTCTCCAGCCATCACTCTAACCACTAGTCAATCCTTCCTCTACAGAGTCAGAGCTGAGAAATGGCACCTTCTTATTCACCACACCCACTCTCCACTCTATGTGTACCCTCTGGGACTCCAGCACCACTCCTGGCAGCATGGAAGGCCTGACAGAGCTCCCACAGCTAGTGGCTGCCTAGTGGACCCCCATGAAGGGGGGTCCCCCTGTGGAGTGGAGCCATCGAAGGATAATGCACCCTGAGCTCCACAGGCCCCGTGGGTGGACGATGTGCACAGTGCAACTGTTAACATGTTAGTTTAAAAGTGGCAATGCGGTCTCCATCCTTCCTCTGCTTGTCCTGCAGGCTGAACACCCACACTGGTGGTTGGCAACACACACTCCAATGCCAGCGCCGTCTGAGTGATTGCTAGCCCCTGGAGCTACGTGTGCCACTAGCTAACAATACCTTTCAGTCTCATGTATCACAAAGGGGTATTTTTATACAGAGGCTATTAATAGCTAGCCTGATAAGTGAAGGAACTCTACAGTGAGGCACAGACTAAACCCAGGGAAAGCAGATGGCAATTCCATGTCCTAGCGAAAGCCAACCTGCCTTTTAACTTCTCATTTTAAGGGGGGATTAACTTGCTTCTCTGCAGAAATGTTTGTTATTTTCTGGATGGCGAGCGCTGTCTGTCAACTTTGCTGTTGGAAGGAACGGCTTTTAGACCTACCTTCCTTAGAGCTACCAGCAGATTCCCCGATTTATTTGGAGTGAGCAAGTGAAAGGCCAAAGCTATTTCCAGCTCTCCTCACCGCTCTAAGCTGTCTGTCCCCGCAACTCCAAACATTCAGTAGCTTCCCAAGCAATGAATGGATTTTCCTCTCCTCTGCTGCGTTATTTATACACGGCTGGAAGTGTACACAGCACTGTTCAGTAGGTGATTGGGGTTGGACAAATAGCAGGTCCTTGCCCCAAAGAGCATGTATGGGTACACCAGTGTGACACAATACAAAACAAACACAGAGTGGCATACGGTCAGGGTCAGATGGTACTACAGGTCCATCTCCCAAGAGGCCCTAGGTCTCAGAGGCCCCCAAAGCCCTTCCAAGCAATGGCAGATCACACGCAGAGTCCAGGGCCCAATAGAACTTCAAGCCACAGTTCCATCAGGGGAGGCCCGACTGCTGGAGAAAAGTGAGGACAGGGATTCAGGTGGGGTCAGGCTGGACTCAGTTGCCCGGTGTTTGAATACAGTGTGCTTCTGTGACAGTCGCCCTCTTGGCCAACACAACAGGGGCCTCCACAGCTACAATCACGAGCTGCTACAGTTTGAGCTAGAGCCCAGCGCCCAAGCTGGGGGCTGTAACAACTCATATCCTCCTTGAATTAGTGGGTTATACTACAGCATTACGTTACCCGAGACACCCTGTAAGGCCCAGCATGTTTGCGTGCTGAATTCAAACACCGGGGGCAGCGAATGGCAGGTGGGCAGTGCAGGTGGCAGGCCAAGAACTGAGAGTCACAGCAGAGGTAAGGGAGAAAAGGGACTCTCCCCATCCTATCCCTCTGAGTGATGCAGTACACAGAGCATAACCCCTTCCCGGAGCGTCTTCAGAAACCCCTTCTGTCTCCTTTCCCTGGAGGCCCTCGCCTGCCGGCTGACACACTGTGCGCGGTCAGTACAGCAATGCAAAGCACACTCAGCCGTGTGCAGCTCTGATGGCTCAGCTCCTTCTAGGGACGAGTGAGGAAATGGTTTGAGAGGGGAAGGAGCCTGACTCTTTCGTTGTGTTGCATTCTCCTCCACTGTGTATTGTAGATGGACCGTTAGCCGCCCATAATCCTCACCATGCTGAATGCCACCGCCATTCAGACCTTCCCAGAGACAGCAGGGATGGAGACTGTAAGTCTCCTGGGGCAGGGACGGTCTATGTTTGTACAGCGCCCAGCACAATGGGGTTCTGGTCCAGGATGAGGGCTTCTGGGCGCTAGCACAATACAAATAATAAATAATAATAACTCTGATCTGCCTGCTCCAAAAAGCACAGGCCCCTACCACTTGAACTAAAAGAGAATCCCCTATTGCTCTTTCCAGTGTAGAATCTAAGACACACAAGTGAGCAGTTCTAATTCCATACACTAGAGCAGTGGTCACCAACTGGTCGATCGCGATCGACTGGTCAATCCTAGAGACTCTCCCAGTTGATCGCGATCTCCGGTGGTGCAGCGGGGCTGACCACTGCCACTAAGGCAGGCTCCCTGCCTGCCCCGGCCCCACACCGCTCCCGGAAGTGGCCAGCATGCCCCCGCAGCCCCGGGGGGCAGAGGGGCAGGGGTCTCCATGCGCTGTCCTGCCTGCAAGCACTGCCCCCGCAGCTCCCATTGGCTGGGAACGGGGAACTGTGACCAATGGGAGCTGCAGGGTGGTGCCTGTAGAGAGGGGCAGCGCGCGGAGCCACGTGCCCCCCGCCCAGGGCAACCAAAAAAAAAAAAAAAAACCGGGGCGGCCAGAATGGCAAAGCAAGAAAAAAAAAAAGACCTGTGTCGCGGCCAGAGCCAGGGCGCAGGGGAACTCCCTGCGCTGCAGATGTGCCCCGGCTAGCGAAGGGAGCAGGGGGGAAAGAGAGAGAAGGGGAGCGGCCAGGGCTTCAGCAGGGCGCTGCCACGCGGCCCCGCTGCCTGCCGGGAGGGCTCTGCGCTGCTCCGGTCGGCTGGGAGGGAAGGACGCGGGCTGCCCTGCCGGGCTTGCTGCAGGGCGCTCCCGTTCTCCGCGCCGCCGCCCCCTACAGGGCAGCTGGAGCAGAACACCACCGAAAAAAAAAAAGCGGCCGTGCCGCCCCAGGATTGGGCGGAATGCCGCCTCCTTCAAGCTGCCACCCCAAGCACTAGCTTGCTCGGCTGGTGCCTGGAGCCGGCCCTGCCCCCGCCTGCCCACCCAGGGACCACAGGGGCACGTTGGCCCCTTACGGGAGCAGCATGGGGCCAAGGCAGGCAGGGACCCTGCCTTAGCCTTGCTGCACTACCGCCCGGGAGCTGCCCGAGATAAGTGCCCCCGGCGGGATGCCACACCCCAACCCCCAGCCCTGAGCCCCCTCTCAGAGCCAGCACCCCATACCCCCTCCTGCACCCCGAACCCCCTCCAACACCCCAAAGCCCTGCCCCAGCCCTGAGCCCCCTCCCAGAGTCAGCACCCCAAACCCCTTCCTGCACCCCAATCCCCTGCCCTAGCCCTAACCCCCTCCCAGAGCCCACACCCTGTACCCCCTCCTGCCCAGAGGCCACTCCTGCACCCAAACTCCCTCCCAGAGTTTGCACCCCTCACCCCCTCCTGCACCCCAACCCCCTGCCCCAGGCTCTGCCCTGAGCCCCCTCCCACACTGTGAACCCCTCGGCCCCTGCCCAGAGCCCACACCCCCTTTGGAATCCCAACCCCCTGCCCCAGCCCAGTGAAAGTGAGTGAGGGTGTGGGAGAGCGAGACACGGGGGGGGGGGGGGGGGGGATGGAGTGAATGGGGTGGGGCTTCGGGGAAGGGGCGGGGCCTCGGGGAAGGGGCAGGGTAGATCCTGGGTTGCCCTTAAATTCAAAAAGTGATCTTGGGCGTAAAAAGGTTGGAGACCACTGCACTCCCACTTTTTTCCTACCTTAAGGGAAAGCGACAGGTAGGGAGGGGTGGAGAGGAGTGAGCACAGAAGAGAAGCCCCCCCTCAAGCCTACATTTTTCAGGCCTACTCAGGAACCAGACCAAAATCATCACCCTTGCCCTCTCACCTGATGTTTTCGTTGGGCGCTTTCCCATGCGCCTTGATGGCAGAGCATTCATGTTTGTGGTTCAGCCAGGCGTCCTTCTGGCAGGTTCGATCACAGTAGTGGGCAAACTTACACTGACCACAGCGGTGGAGCTTCTCCTGCCTTTTAAAGCAGGTGTGGCAGACCAGATGAGTGAGGCTAAAAAGACAAAAGGAGACGGCAGTCAGCACCCAGGAAAAGTCCATCGGATCCCGATCCAAACTTCCCAGCTGGCCCCAGGCTCCATGGAGATGTTCCCAGGGAGGATAGCCTAGGTCCCAGCTGTGACGTTGCATTCCATATGTTTTATGGAAATATGCTTATGAGTGTGAATATGAGGTAACTGGAATATGCTTTATGCAAAAGGTCTCTTGTAAGGGCTCATTACAAAGCTTATAACCTACTGAATATATTCATCCTATTTGTATGAATATATCATTCTTGTATCTGAAACTTTGAATATGAAGTATAACGCTGAGGTCCTATTGTAATTATGCAAAGTGTGGGCCATTAATGGTGGTTTAGAATCTTGATGGCTCATATTGACTAGGACAATTGGTTGTAAATGGTTTATTTACCTGCAAGTCTTCCTGTGTATCTGTGGGCCAGCCCAGGGGTAATGAAGAATGAGGTCTTACAGTGGCATCTGACCATATAGAAGGAGGGGTGGGGACCCAGAGAGACAAAAGATTCCCGCCTTCTGCCAAAACTATAAAAGGGGGTGCAGCAGGACAAAGGGTCCCTGTCATGAGAATATCCCTGTTTACCACCTAAGATGTCTGCTGGAACTAACAAGGACTGTACCAGGGGAAAGGATTGGGCCCAGACTAGGAAGGAGTCTAGTCTGTGAAAGAAGCTTATTGGAACATCTCTGGGGGTGAGATATTACCTATAATCAGTTTTTTAATGTATTAGGCTTAGACTTGCATGTTTTGTTTTATTTTGCTTAGTGACTTACTTTGTTCTGTCTGTTATTACTTGAAACCACTTAAAGCCTACTTTTTATACTTAATAAAATCACTTTTGTTTATTAATATACCCAGAGTAAGTGATTAATACCTGGGGGAGCAAACAGCTGTGCATATCTCTCTATCAGTGTTATAGAGGGCAGACAATTTATGAGTTTACCCTGTATAAGCTTTATACAGAGTAAAACGGATTTATTTGGGTTTTTGGATCGAATTGGGGGTTGGGTGTCTGGGTGCTGGAGACAGGTAACCTGCTGAGCTGTTTTTAGTTAAAGTCTGCAGCTTTGGGGGCGTGGCCCGGACTCTGGGTCTGTGTTGCAGCAGGCTAGCATGTCTGGCTCAACAAAGCAGGGTTCTGGAGTCCCAAGCTGGCAGGGAAAACAGGCTCAGAGGTAATTTCAGCACATCAGGTGACAGTCCCAAGGGGGTCTCTGTGACCGAACCCATCACACCAACCCCATGAGGTCATCACACCGAATAAACTGAATAATACTGAGCAATATATTCCACATGCCTATCGGGAAGGAAGGATAAACATTTCAAGCAAAGTGCAGTTAATATCAATGTCTTTGCCAAGTGCTGTTGCCTCTTTCCTGGGCTATAAGTATGAGAGAGCTTTTTTGTTTAAAAGAGGGAACAAATGGATGCATTCTCCAGTCCGCCAAGCTTCCTGTCTCCAGCATATGCACTCCTGGTTCGTATCATCATTGCTAAAGGGACACGGTTTTCCCGGTAGGCCCTTGTTAAAACATTAGCTGCCTGTCCACTGAGAATTTGCCCTAAAAATTCATTTAGTGAGTATTTAGAGGGGTAGCCATGTTTGTCTGTATCAGCAAAAACAACGAGGCGTCCTTGTGGCTTTATAGCACACAAAAGCTTATGCCCAAATAAATGTGTTAGTCTCTAAGGTGCCACAAGGACGCCTCGTTGTTTTAGTGAGTCTGTCACTCAACAGAACCAGAAAAAAACTGCCACAGTCAGTGCAGAGGACCTGATCCTGACCTCTTTACACTGGTGTAACTCGAGGGTAACTCCTCTGAATTCAATAGATTAAACTGAGCTCAAACCTGCGTGAGAGCCCAGCTGCCAAGCTCTCTGTGGCTCCACGGGGGACATTTCTCACAGGCGAGAGAGAAGCACTAATTTTCACCCCCCCCCCCCATGCAATGGCAGGGGTGGGACAGGCAGGCCTAAATCCCTCAGTGCACTGGGAGCAAAGAGGAGTGGGAGGCGGGAGGCAAGAACTCCCCCCCTCACCCTCTCCCACGCAGGGGCAGGGCCCCCCAGGGGGGGGGGCAAGTGGGGCAATTTGCCCCAGGCCCCGGGCCCCACAGGGGCCCCCACGAGAATATAGTATTCTATAGTATTGCAACTTTTTTTTATGGAAGGGGTCCCCGGAATTGCTTTGCCGCAGTCCCCCTGAATCCTCTGGGCAGCCCTGCGCAGGGGCGGCTCTAGCTTTTTTGCCACCCCAAGCACGGCAGGCAGGCCGCCTTCGGCAGCTTGCCTGCGGGAGGCCCCGGGTCCCGCGGATTCAGCGGCATGCCTGCGGGAGGTCCACCCATCCCGCGGCTTCAGCGTACCTACCGCCGAATTGCCGCCGAATCCACGGGACCAGCGGACCTCCCGCAGGCACGCCACTGAAGGCTGCCTGACTGCCACCCTCGCAGAGACCGGCAGGGCGCCCCCCGCGGTTTGCCGCCCCAGGCACGCGCTTGGAGTGCTGGTGCCTGGATCCGCCGCTGCTCCCACGAAGCAGGTAAAGACACTCACACACTCACCAATGTTCCCGAATTTTTTTTCCCTGTTTGTCAAATGAATAGCTGCCAAGCTGAGGTTTAAAACCTAGGAGTGCTGCCCCAGCCAGTCCCCCCGCCCCCCATACTTATTTTCTCTCCCTTATTCCCTCTCCTTCCTCCCTCTCCACTGACTCACCCTCCCTCAGCCATGAATTCATGAGAGTGATTACTATGATTCTTCACATCTCCCATAAAGGACTGCAGCTAGCAAATCCATCTTGACAGACAGGAGTGCTTGCTTTGTCCACTGGGACATTTCTGTCACTTTCACACACCCCAGCAATGCACATCATGGAGCTCCCTGGCTTGCTCTCCACAAGATGGTCCCCAAAGACCCCAGCCAGAGCTGTTCCATCTTCCACATTACTTGGGAAGGTCCTGATTTTGGGCACCCCCTTGGGGATACCAGTTTCTATCTCCCATTTTCATTGAGAGTTTAGGGTTTCCACCTCCAGTGCTTAATTTATAATGAAAGAGGTGCCAGGGCTCACACAATTTTTTTACTTTCATAACTGACTATGAAGTGCCAAGCCTAGAGGTGCCAGGGCTCAGCCCTGGCACAAATTAAGACCTGGTCATCTCTGAGGTACAAAAAAGGGGACATTTAGGGTGATCCTGGGACCATAAAACAGGACAGAGTTTACTGAGCACCCTTACAGATTTCTGAGGAGAGCTACCTCAAAAAAGGGGACAATTCTGGGAAAAACCTGTACAGGTAGCAACTCTACTGGAAGGGCTGAGAAGCTCTGTGTGTGTGTGACAAACAGACACATAGGATTTCTCCGGGACATAACCACAAATAACTTGCCGAGGGCATAAACCACCCATAACCTACCCACCACCATAGAGACATGGCAAGAGCACTGGATAGCAATAAATCACCTGGAGATATTTGTAACAAGACGGCTAGTGTTGATACGCGTCACTGCCTTCTAATGGATGGCTTTAGCTCTGCTTCACCTGTTAGGTATGTAAGCTGTCTCACAGAAATCAAAGGGGCCACTCATATGCTTAAAGTTAGCTCATGTACCTTGCTGAATCGGGGCCTGTCCGAGTAAAGTGCACACTCTTAGGACAATCCATGGGAACGGTACTGCTTGTTACCATACGACTGAGTACCATTGTTTACAAAGCATTTACCATGTTCTCTCTGCAACTAATCCTTGTCACAATTGTAGCTCCCTCCATCTACCTGGCTACTGTTTACCGCATCATTTTCCTTTCCTCTAAGAGCCTGTCTAACTCCCGGAAAAACAGGTTTGTGACTGTTAGAGTGCATTGCAGACATGATCCTCTAGATAAAGAAATATTAGGAGCCTGAAAGTTTCCAGAACACAGGTCGGATTGGGAAATAAGGAAAATGTCATAGAAACCTTATTGACTGTTCCACCTGAAACATAGCATATAACTTATGGTGTGGGAATAGAAAAAACAAATGCACTTTTTTAATGCAGATCACCCTGCATCTGGCAGGAATTTAAAACATTAAAGCACTAATTAAAAAAAAAGTCTGTAATGTAAAGTGGGTACAGCACCAAGTAGGTAAAACAGGAATGTCCTCTCTGCCATGGTGCTGACAATACATAGTAGTAGACATTGAACACAAGCTTAGGGACAGCCGGAGGAAGGATCCAGTGGTTCAGGTCCTAGCCTGGGACTTTAGAGACATGGGTTCATTTCTCTGTCCTGCCACAGACCCCCTGCATTACCCTGGGTAAATCATCTAGGGTACATCTACGCTGCAGCCGGGTGCGTGATGTGCAGTTACCTGCGCTAGCTTTCATCTCGCTAGCTTGCTAAAAATAGCAGTGAGGATGCTGCAGCGTGAGCTGCACAAGGGAATACATGCCTGGAGGGGGGAGGGGTAGCAGTTCACACTGCTGTGTCCTCACTGCTGTGTCCTCACTGCTACTTTCAGTGAGCTACTAGATTAAAGAAGTTTGGGTACCTGTATCCAAGTTGCTATTCACTGCCCTGGCTGCAGTGTAGACGTACCCTAAGGAGAGGTCTACATTGTAATCAGAGCACGCATAGACATGCCTGAGCTAGTTTTGATCTAGCTAGCCAAATAACAATAGTAGGGAAGCTGCGGTGTAGTGCCCTACATCAAAGAGGTGTTGTGAGGATAAATAAATATATTAACAGTTGTGAGGTGCTCTCATTCTACCATAGATAGTTTGGTTCATACACAGGGGAGTTTGGAACCTAAACTGACTCCTGTACAAGGGAATCCCCAAGTGTCCCCTCTTCAATACATCGGGCTGCTTTCCAATGGTTCATACCCATCATTGATTTAGGTCTTTGATTTTAGACTGGAGATATTGCCCTGATTACAACCACAAGTGTAGCCGTACCTCTATTTGCACAGATGAGATTACTTCTGCTCAAAACCGGAGTAAGCTCTACTAGTGCAAATAGCAGCCTTGTCTGTCTACACTGGGGCTTAAACTAGCACTTGATTCATTACTACTAACACCCTGTTTTGGTCATTAATACTGGTGTCCTGGCTACATTTGGCTACTATTACTGTGTCCACCTAAAATCTACCTGCGTTCAGGAGTTTTGCACTTTCATAGAATTCGTCTGTATTCTCTGCCCTCAGCTGTTGTTTAGTGTTGCCTATACACTGTTAAACAGCTGCCACATTCCATCCCAAAGGCTGGTAGCAGGTACTTCAATGGCTGGCAACTAATGACTGAAATCTATGCAGCCGCCAGTCTAGAAAAGGCTTCACTGCACTGGTGACGGGGTGCTGTTTAAAAAACTGATAATATGAAGAAAGTCAATTAAACAAGTTCTACCAACACAGATTTTTTCATCCCCAAATGCTTTATACACTTTATGCACTAGGGGCCTAATCCTTCAAACTCATATTCATGTTATGATTAATGAACTTGTCTCCATTATTACTTTTTTGTGTAGTGCACCTTTAAACAGAGAGAAGACGCCCCTCCACATACACACAGCTGCAGGGGTAGCTGCCATTGGGCATTCAGATGCAGCCTGCTCCAGAGGAAACACTCTCTGTTCTCTCCCATGAAGTCTTTAATTTTGTTATCTCTTGTTTTAGTTATTCTCTTAATGCAAAATAAAGATCATTCAGATGGAAAGTGTGTGGTTGGTCTTTGTGTACGAAAAACTATAACACATGGGAATGGTCTTTAATCCCAATAGTGGCCCCATAATTGACTCCAGCTGGACTATTTGCATGAGGCAGTACTGTCATGCTGTCTGGTGTGGTTCACAACTGTGAGTGCCTACCTCCAGGCAGACTGTCAGAAAACAGGGAAGACACCCCAAGCTGGGGGTATGTTCTATAATTAGATTTCCCCAAGCCAGTAACAAATGTGAACTCTTGGATCACTGTACCAGTCTTACCAGGGAGTCACAGACAGTTCCCTTAGACTCTCCAGTATATCTTGCCAACCAGACAAACTGGACTTTGTGATAAAAGGTCACTTACACCAAAAATCACACCACATCAGGATGCTCCCAGTCCCAAGAGACCGGTCACTAACCCTAGATCAATTGGTACTCCAGATCTTACACCAAAGACAACGCTGGCAGCCAATTCTATAGTAAACTAACTAAAGGTTTATTAGCTAACGAAGTGAGTATTATTGAGAGGTTAAAGCAGGTAAACTATATGCACAGGTGAGTCATGGTTTGTAATTTCAAATGGTGGCAGTGATGTAATAAACTGCCAGTTTCCCAAATGTCTTTCAGAGTACCCAGATTATCTGTTGGGATCTCCGCTTTGCATATAGTACATTTCTCTGTAAGAGTCCAGACAGTCCAGAGATCCTGCCTTGAATCCATACTTATAGTGTCTTCTCTCAGAAAACAAGCTGACAGGGTCACTACCCACATGGGCTTTTCCTTTGATGACAGAGAGTGAGGAACTCATTTAGAGTCTTTGACCTCTGATCATTCACACAATGACCTCTTGCTTTGAAATTAGCACTTTTCTGTTAAATTTCTTCATTTGCATTCCACAAGGCCTCTTCCTGTTTGATGGGTTATTTAGTTATGGGATATTAACAATGTAAATGTTTGCTAATATAGTATAACAGGATACAGATAAGTGAAAATAATGCACCTAGTTTTCATGAAGTTTAAACACCAAATGCACTCTTCTACATTTAACAATTACTTTGATCTATAGGGCTGGTCCACACTAACCCCCCACTTCGAACTAAGATATGCAACTTCAGCTACGTGAATAACATAGCTGAAGTCGAAGTACCTTAGTTCGAACTTACCGCGGGTCCAGACGCGGCAGGCAGGCTCCCCCGTCAACTGCGCGTACTCCTCTCGCGGAGCAGGAGTACCGGCGTCGACGGCGAGCACTTCCGGGATCGATCTGGGATCGATTTATCGCGTCTAGACAAGACGCGATAAATCGATCCCAGAAGATTGATTGCTTACCGCCGGACCCGGAGGTAAGTATAGACGTACCCTTATACACAAGTGAATTAACCGGGGGCTTCAGCATGAGCTGGCACCTGGTCCGCCAGCATCACAAGTACCACTCATGGTAAGGATTTGCAGGATCAGGTCCTATATATGTAATGATTGAAATGTTGCCTTATACTGACTTGACTGTGCTCCCAGTGAAATCACTGGAAGTTTGTCCATTGGTTCAATGGCAGCAAGATCAGGCCCTAAAAAAGGAGCTAACTTTGCTTTCTCCTGAATGAAACCATATATACACATAGGAATCTGTTTACCTATCACTGAAGTGCAGTAGGGTGACCAGATGTCCCGATTTTAAAGGGACAGTCCCAATTTTGGGGTCTTTTCCTTATATAGGCTCCTATTACCCCCCATCCCCATCCCGATTTTTCACATTTGCTGTCTGGTAACCCTAAAGTGCAGCCACCTCTGGGATCCAATGTGTTAGCTGTCTAACAGTATACAAGCAACATTAAACCATAGCTGAGGCCAGGAAATAAAGAAGACTTCTGAAAAACTGCAAAATTACTGAACACAGGTCGGATTTTAGGTGGCAGATTGTAATATTAGCCAAATGCAACCAGGAGACTAGCATTAACAACCATCATAGGATGTTAGTAATGAATCAAGTGGACTTTGGAAAATTCAAAGGTTAGCAATTTAGAACTTGTCACTGACGTCTTCATATGCTCATCACCAGCCTACTATTAAACCTAAAAGGTAACGAGTAACCTCTCTAGCTTATGTGCCTCACCTTTCAAGAGGCGTTTATACCCTTGTGTTATACCCTTGTGTTTGCTCTTTAGAACACCTTCCTCTTTCATGCAGACTGGCTGGCGATGGCAGGTTTCTCAGAAGAACCAGCTGTCCCCAGAAAGTTCATTTGAAATGCAAGGGACATTTATATCCAGAGGACACAACAGGTGCAGCCAACTGGCTCTGTAGTTTACTAGCTTACCGTTTACACTTCAAAGGGTGAGATTTAGACTTTCCTCTCTGAGCACATAAAGGCTTCATTTGTGACTCTCATAAAACACCTGGGAAGTGCCAATAGCACAATAGGTCAAGGATCTGTTTAATCTGACATCCTTTCTTTGACAGTGCCCAATGTCAGATACTTCAGAGGGAGGCAGAAGCCCACCCATAATGCACCTAACTCTACAGCTTTCATCCGTATAGCTGCCTCTCCTGGTCACTTGCTTTGTTTGGAAAAAAGGGGAAGCCATTTCTCTCCTCTACCGTAAGCCCCAGAACCTTCAGGACCCTTCCACCCCAGTCTCCGATACAGAGTTATACCACGAATGAACTGGAAACTGAGGATATGTCTATGTGCACAGGCTAGCCTGCCTGAGCTAGCTTGAATCTGGTTAGCACTGGTAACAAAGGCGGTGAATACAGCACAGCCTAGGCTAGCAAACTGAGTATGTACTGACGGGCCATGTCGGGCTTGTACTGCTCACACGGAGCCTACTTCAATGCTGTTGTTGAACCAGCTGGGTTCAAACTAGTTCAGGTAGGCTAGCCTGTGCACAGCTTTTGCTGTGGAAACACACCCTTAACAGTGGTAAGCGGGTGTCAATAAGTCTAAGCATGTCTTATTGAGTACAAGGGAATCCAAATAAACATAACGATATCAAACCTACCAGCCAAAGGCCACAAGCAATGCATTATTGTGCTAGGTAGGCACTGTGATGCACCTAGAAGGGAGAATCCTTGCTCCAAATCTAAATAGACAGGACAGGCAAAGGAAGCATTATTTATTAGCCCTGCCATGAGTGCAGGGGACTGGACTAGATGACCTCTCCAGGTCCCTTCCAGTCCTATGATTATCACCCACCTTTTGCAAATGGGAAACTGGGGCTGAGAGAAACTGTGCATGGGAGGTCTGTGCCAGAGCTGGGACTTCAACCCAGAGCTTTCGAGGCCTCATCCAGCGCCTTAACCACACAGCCATCGTTCCTCTCTACTTACAATGGAAAGGCCAGCACTGCTCTAATTCGTCTAGCATTGCTACCTGTGCTGCTAACAACATACGCCTTGCTCCCTCCACTCTAGGTTTTGCAACACAAACAGAGCTTTATTAAGCGACAATTGCAAACAAGATTATAGGCAGAGTGTAAAGTCCCACGTTAAACAGTGGCTTGTAGGATGACAATGATCAGGCATGCTGGAATGCCAACAGTAGGCAGGCTGGCCAGCAGGTGCTGTGCTAATAGCAGGAGCAGTGGCTTGCTCTCTTGAGTCAAATGGCAGAACTGGGTGCTGGTCAGAAATGCAAGACTGTGTTCTATCAGCTGTCAAGTCATGGGGGCAGAAAGGTGCAGCAGAGATTACGCTCCTTGTAAGGCAGCAAAGAGCCACAGGACTGATAAAAACACACAAGGGTACTGTACTGGGAAGCAAGGAGAGAGATAATGCCTGGGAATGGAGGGGTCCTCTCCACCGTCGTTAAGGGGAGCCTTCTTGCTGCACACGTAGACAGCAGCTGAAAAGGGTTTGTAAAAAATGTACCCGTCAAAGCAAAGGAAGGCTTTCAGGAGGATGTGTCGCAGAAGAACCACTGACCTTGGGCTGTTGGTTTTTTTTCCCCCATGAGAGCAGGAAGAAAGTAAAGGTTTTGATCTCACATTAATAGTATCTCTGTGTAGAAGGATTCCAAAGCAAAACTGACATGCAGCATGTATAGGGAGCATTTCACTCATCGCTGAAAAGCAGCCACCTCTGGGGAGGAGCACAGCAACCTTTTAAACAATGCATAACAAAACCACATGAAGTTTTAAGGACAGGAAGTGAAGCAGCAGCCCAGGTCTTATGGAAAATGCAAGAGGAATTTTGAACTCATGTGGCTCTATTATCCTTCATTTATACAAACCTAGTTAACTCATTGGGAGCAGTCACATGTATGTAGCTGAGGGATGAACTTTACCGATATGCTCTAAGGACCCAATGACAGCCACCGGAGCAACAACTACTTAAAGTGAGCCAGTTAGACCTCTCATCTGAATTCACACAAACTGCATAATCCTCTGTGGCTTGGTTCAGCTCCCCTTCTGTAAAATGGGGATAATAACACTTCCTTTTTCCGCCAGGTCTATTTAGATTGTAAACTCTTTGGAGCAGTGAAGAAGTATCACTTACTATGTGTCTGCCCATCACCTCACAATGGAGCTCTGGGCTCAGCTGGGACCTCTAAGCAGCACTGTAATACAAATAATAAGGGGGTGAACTGCTCACCAGCTGGGATTAGGGAAAAATGTCTTTCTTTGGTATAATATAGCACAGTTTGGTGCATCATACAGAGGTAGAAGGAGATCCCCAATGCTCTGAAATACTTTTAGAAACAGCATACCAGACTAGATGGACTGTTGTTCTGTTGATAGAAGTTCGGGAAGGAAAAGGTCTGTTAGGATAGGAAATCTATCCCATTGCAAACATAACATCAAGTCCCTTGCACTGTAAGCTATTCTGTCCAGATAACATTTTTGAGGGGAGGGGGCAATGTTGGAATTATTTATAGAACTGATTTTTTTGAACTGTATTATTTCAAAACCTGCAAGGCTTTGAAACAGCTGCCCCCGGAGTCTGACTATAAATAGTGTATAGTGTATAGCTAGGGATTACTATGTTCTGCTTACACTGAAAACAACTTGGGGGGTGGGGTCCCAATAATAATTGACATTTTCCAAGGATCATTTTTCAAAAAATAAAAAAGGGGTTGCGGGGGGTAGGGGGGAAGAGAAAATGGAAAGTTTCTTTTAACAGGACTTTCACTAGCAATTCACACCCCGAGTCACGGGCCTTACCTGGAAGATGACATGGTGGCAAAACAGGTAGCCTGTTTACACTAGCACATAGCACCTCCACAGTCATTAGCACAGGGAGAGCTGAACTGGTAGCAGCAAGGGTAGGAAATGATAAGAAAAATAATCTAGTGTAGACACAGACTTTCATACCGATGCCTTCCACACTGCTTCCACACGTAAGCCTGCAAAGCTCCGTATATTGGTCCCAATCCCTAGCTGGCGTTCATAGACATAGGTGATGGCAAGTTACACCACGTGGGGATGTGGCTTGCTGTGGTCAGTAGATAGAGCAGTGTAGAATACGTGGCGCACTGATAGGATAATACCTACCTCGACAGGGCGCTGTGCGGATTAATGAGGGCTTGTGAAGCTCTTTGAGATCCTTAGCTGCAAGAGACCAAGCAGCCTATTCATGTCAAAGAAAACAATCTAAGGGCCTGACCTCAGCTGGTGTAAAGTGGAATCGCTCCATTGTAGTCAAAGGGGCTCATCATAGAGATAAGGATCTGTACGGAAAGATCTGACTGAAGAAGGTCTAGGTCTTTAACATGAGCATAACTGGCTCCCAAGAACAGTTCTCCAAGAACGGTGTATAATCATAGAATCATAGAATATCAGGGTTGGAAGGGACCTCAGGAGGTCATCTAGTCCAACCCCCTGCTCAAAGCAGGACCAATCCCCATAACGATCCATTTCTAGATGAGTCTGCAAGGCAGCTACAATCTTTAAGACTAGTCTCAATGGGCTGTGTCCCTTTACTATGAACATATTTCAAAGAAAAAAACACCCTAACTAAATAAAACCATTTTATTTTAAAGATAGGGTTAGAACATTCTGTGCAAGCTACTGCTGTCTCTGCCTGAGACAAAACATTCTTCCAGAGGTATTTTAATTAGCCTGCTGCTCATTTAAAAAAAAAAAAGTTCATTATAGGGATCCTTGAGACCCAGCCTAGTTCAGCTTTGGCCAGAATGATTAACTGGCATCAAACGGCCATGCTTAGGAACAAATCACTATAAAATCACCTCTTAGTCCTGATCTTGCTTCCATTTTTCCACTGAGTTCAATAGGTACTGCCAGGTTCTGCCACCCCTACTCTTAGTGAGTACTACCTGTTTCACAGATAGACCCATTGATTCCTGTGGGACTAATTGCAGAGTAAGTTACAAAATGGGCCTGGCCCAACGCCCACTGAAGTCAATGGAAAGACCCCTATTGACTTTGATGGGATCTGGATCAGGGCCAATGGAAGGGGAGGCAGAATCTGGCCTACTCGCAGCAGCATAGGGCCCATAGTCTGTTAGTCTAATCGATTTTGGCATTTATATAGCACTACCCATTGTGGGTATTTAGGCATAATTCAACTACAGTTGTGTTTGTGTAACCCACACACCTCCTGAGTGTGGTGTTCTGTCCCATCCAGTGGCGCCGAGACCACTTAGAGAGAGATGAATGAGTTTGCTCTACAGCCTTAACTAAGGGCCATGTGGCTTTTAGCTCATGCAGTAGAGGCTCATGCATTTAGCTTCAGAGGTCCCAGGTTCGCTCTCGCACACCAACGACCGGGGTCTGCCAGTGTTATATTTGCAGTTACATTTTAAAATAGCAGCTCTTGCAATGACATGTTAAAATGCAAAATAAAAACCTAGGGACTAAATCCATAAAGGGATTACGTATCGCAATGCTCAGTGTTGCAACATCTAACTTTTAGATGTCCTGCCATCCAGTGGAATCCACAGGCCCGAGCTCTGCACCCAGACTTTCTATACAATGAATGGGGAGAGATAGGTGCCTAAGAATGAAATCCACAAAGACCAGCATGTTGAGAAGGGAACCACCTAAGCTAACCAATAGCAAAGGGTGTGACCTAAGCCCCGCCCCTCTCAGGGAGTTAGCGCCTAAATCCTTTTGTGGATCTGGGCCTCCACCTCTATGTTGTCATTGTGCTAGGTTCATAGACATGTTCCCCACGGACGCTGCACTGGCGGGGAAAGAGGAAGTGAAAAGATGCAAACACAAACAACTCCACACATTTGTTTTCTACTCTTTCCATTCAATAGCTCATTTTCATGCCAGGTAACATGGAGCTGCCAAGCAAATTCACTTAATGTGAGTGATTTAAAATAGCCCAGATGACGAGAGTTAAAAAGCACAGTGAAAGGTTAGATCAGGGGTAGGCAACCTATGGAATGTGTGCCGAAGGCGGCACGCGAGCTGATTTTCAGTGGCACTCATACTGCCCGGATCCTGGCCACCAGTCCGGGGGACTCTGCATTTTAATTTAATTTTAAATGAAACTTCTTAAACATTTTTAAAACCTTATTTACTTTACATACAACAATAGTTTAGTTATATATTATAGACTTATAGAAAGAGACCTTCTAAAAACGTTTAAATGTATTACTGGCACACAAAACCTTAAATTAGAGTGAATAAATGAAGACTCGGCACATCACTTCTGAAAGGTTGCCGACCCTTGGGTTAGATGCTACCCGTGACCTCATTCAAAGAAACCATTTGTTTGTAGAAGGCTTTAATAGGTAAGATCACATCCTACCTTTGTTCCATGTGCAGAACCCCCACTGAAATGAATGGCAGTTTTGAGCAAAATTCAATCCCAGAATTCATTTTTGTGCTGCACTTGAGGAAAGTTTAGACTTTTACTAAGTGCAGAACGAAAAAGGGCAGCTGAAGGTTAGTTTCACATTTAAGAATTTCGGGCCAACTGCTGCTCTCAGTTACACCAATATAAATGTGGAGTAATTTCATTGATGTCAAATCCAGAGTAACTCTATTATCTCATATTCATTGGGCCCGAGAAAGAGTGAGAATGACTCTGCTGGCCAGTGTTTAGGGCACTCGCCTGGGAGAACCAGCTTCTAGTTCCTGCCCTGCTGAGTATTTAAGGATTTCATACAAAGTGGAACAGCTTCACCAGGAGAGACTGAGAAACCCCCAGGCCAGAATGACCTTTAGCCCAAGGGTTAGGGCACTCGCATGGGAATTGGAGACATGGGCGCAAGTCCTTGCAAAGAGGATTTGAACCAAGGCCTTTCACATCTCAGCTGAATACCCTAACCCCTGGCCCACTGCATATGTGCATAATCATCACCTGAGCTTTATGATGGGCCTGATCTGCTGTGCTCTTAGGTGGCATCTGAAAATGCCCACCGGACCAGGCCCCACAGACCACATAGGCAGGAGAAATGCCTAGTTTGAGGATCCCATTGGTGCTTAAGCACGAGTTAGACACCTGGCACCAGGAATCAGGAAGCTTTGTGCATGCCCATTGGTGGGAATGTAGGTGCCTAAGGGAATTTAACACCAAAAATTGGCATCTACAGGGAGAGGCAACATCTGAGCAGGGGTTTTGAAGATCTAAATTTTGGACTTAGGTGCCTAACATGGCAGTTAGGTGCCTAAATCCCTTGCAGATCTAGCCCTCAACATCCACATCCGCAAGAGAAGTTGATCAAATATTATTCATGTAAAAATAAGAAGCTCATGACAGGTAACACAACTGGAAAATGCATCTTCATCAGGATTCACTTTGGGGTTTCGTCAATATCGCAGGAAAGTTACAGAAATCCAATCTCTCCTCTCAAAGATGACTGCACCAGCCCAGCCCATTAATTCAGCCACTGGCAAGTACAACACCATTTTAAAGCAGGCCCAGTGCTGCCAAGTTCTATGTATTAGGCCATTTGTTTGGGGGCAACTGGCTATAAAGGGGCACAGGATGAAAGAATCTCAAGCTATTACAAACTATCAGTGGCATGAATGTATCTACTGACTTTCAGCATTAGTGCCCTCTCTATGTATATAGTCAAAGGGGTTATATGTGAAAACAAAGCATAATGGCATATTGTACCTGCATCATACAGTATATAGTGGAAGCCTCCTATAGCAAAGTCAGTTAGAGGTTCATTGTAACTGGAATTGCAGCTTACACACTGCAATCCACTTGAATAATTCGCTGGGGACCAATCTTGAGAGGCGCTGAGCTCCTTCCACTCCCTCTGCTCTCAATGGAAGCTGAAGGCGCTGAGCACCTTCCAAGATCATGTCCCGGAAGCAGGTTGCACTGTATTTAAAACAGGCAAGCAGACTGACTATCCCATCCTAGCAAGAGGACAGCCGCTGTGACCTGCATCTCCACAGAATGACTCACAGTGGAGCGCTGCTGACTGCGATTCTGAGCTTTTCTTGATGCTATCCAGACTCTAATGAAGCCTTCACCGACTGCAGCCAGATCGGGCTTCACAAGTAGCACAGATTGGTTTTTTGCTGTGTAATAACTTCTCTCTTACCTGTCAAAAACTACCGCAGCGTAGGCTGGCTCCGCGAAGATGACATCCCCAGCCCAGAATTCCTTGGCTGCTTTCAACCCCCTGCCTTTGCCTTCTGAAGTGAACACTTCCACCATCTCCATTTCTCCTGGTGTCATGTCAGGGAAACCAGGCTTGCAATGCAGGTCTCCCACTGTGAGCCAGGTCCCTTGTCACTCCTGCTTTTTCAGCACCTTTGGGTTGCCACAGACCAATCCTAGAAATAGATGGTCCCCATCACACCCACCTACATGAGGCTGTACCATTTTCCACTTGTGGGGGGAGCTTTTTACTTCATATAGTTGTAAGCCCAGAAATCAAAGGGGCTGGTCCTGCGTGACCAGCACTGTTTGCTTCATTAGGATAAGCCCGTCTGAAAAACACGACGGAACTATTTTCCCAAGCTGAAAGCATTTGTATAGGTTATGGCCACAGAGTCTAATTAACCCTCTCCCATTGGAAAGAGCACGTATTTTCTTTAGGAGGGTATTTTTAGAAACCACATGCTTCTGTCTGTCAGGAGCCAACAGCTGAGACAGTGGTAAGTGGTGGGCTGGTGCGTGTCCCTTGCGCTGTCATCTGGTCTCTTTCAGTAAGGAAACAATGCTGCTTTCCCCCCCCTCCCTCCCCCAGTGAGATTTACAGTAGGAGAGAGGGGGCCGTAGTCAAATACGTGCCCCGAGTGCTGCTGGAGAAGACAGGCCTGGACAAGTCGCTTTTCAAATGCCAGCCAAGCAGCTCATAGAAGCATGGGGAATATGCTGGAAGGACTGCAGAAACGTGGCGTCTCTTTCAGCGTAGGCTTGCCATGTAAGCTATTCCCTCCGGTGTTTAATAGGCTAAGCTCAATGAAATAACATGCCGGAGGACTACATTCACCCAAGTTCCTCTCCGCTGAATTGGATGGATGAACTGGGCCCACAGAGCAGGAGAGGAAGAGAATTATTACCAGGGAGTTCAATTAAATTACAAAAATGGGGACCAGTTTCTGCTCTCCCTTTACAGCAACGGTAGTAAAGTGGTCATCAAGGGGTTAATTGGGTTACTCAGAGTTTTAGGGGTTGGTGCCATGCTCCACCCCTACCCCTCACTGGTTAGTTAGTGGGAGTTTCCCCCAGCTGTGTTTGGGGGCATGCATTTAATAAAGCAGCAAGTTCCTAGCCTGCAGTCCTGAGAGTAGGCTTGTTTTTGCTGCATTGAGTGGTGGGGTGACCAGATGTCCCGATTTTATAGGGACAGTCCCGATTTTGGGGTCTTTTTCTTATATAGACTCCTATTACCCCCCCCCGTCCCGATTTTTCACACTTGCTGTCTGGTCACCCTAATTGGGAGGTCCCTTTACAAACCCAGTCCGTGTAAATCCAGAACAACTTCACTGAGGTTGGCGGGGTTGCTCCACATTCACACTGCTGTCGCTGAGGCGAAGAATGTGGCCCTGGACTCTCAATCAGCTAAATACTGCTATGTAGCATCTTACAGTTCTTCAATGAGACTTTGCACTTTTAAAGTTCATGGTAACCTCACATGCCCATCACATTGGTATCTGAGCCCATTTCATCCCAGGGTCTCAAAGTGCTTTATAAACACTCATGGATTTAGTATCCCCGTTTCCCTGAGAGGCAGGTAAGAATTATACACTTTAACTGATGGGGAAACAAAGGCACAGAGAGATGACGTGGTTAATTCCTCTGAGTGACCCCCAGCCCCTTGAGGATGAACTCTGTCTAACTAGGGTTGTATGTAACGAGCCAGGGAGAGAGAGAGAGTATGTGTACACACCCCTGCCATCTTCTGGACAATGTCAGAACTGCTCAGTTGTGCATCATAGACTCGGGCCCAAGTCTAGAGCCCTGCATGTGCCCAGCGTTCCTATTGTGCATTGACATGTGAGTGTATCCATCTCCAAGTAGTTCTTGGGGAGGTTCCTGTGGTGATCTGGATTTGTGTGAGGGACCTGCCAAAACCACTCAACTCCCCGCCACACTCCTAACCTCTGCTTACTGTAGGAATCCTGCCCTTGGGAAGCAATGAATGGAAACATTTAATAGACAAAAATCACTTTATTTCTCATATTTTAAAATATGTTATCAACACAACGGTCTAACTTGGGTTTTTATCAGTAACTATCTAGCAGTAGAGCACACAAGAGCTTGGCTGGATTAAAAATAAACAACTTCCCTTTGGAAGGCAGACAGGAGATGCTACATGAAGGGCCTACTTACTAGCTAGGGACTTATGAAGATCTCTGCTGGACAGCGCAGGGCACTTCTTGTGCCATCCCACCATCTTGTGCTCCTATGCAAGGACTGGGCACAATCTGACCTTTTCTGTTTTGCAATTGCAATGTGTAATCCGGGGGCCTTTGCCTGTTAGTTTCCCCTTGCAGCAGGATGAAGACCTACTGTAACATTCTATACCTTGGGGGAGTGTTCTGTAACCCCCCCATTCCTCATTTATATATAATTGTGATCTCGCATATAAAGCATGCCATGTAAGGTATCAGGGGAAAGGATATGATCTGCTGAAAGTCACTGTTCTATCTAAATATGTATATCATTAGTGCATATGAAGTTATGAAATTGTGTTGTATGGTTGGGTGACTGGGCAACAAAATGGCAGATGAAATTCAATGTTGATAAATGCTAACTAATGCACATTGGAAAATGTAATCCCAACTATACATATAAAATGACGGGGTCTAAATTAGCTGTTACCACTCAAGAAAGAGATCTTGGAGTCATTGTGGATAGTTCTCTGAAAACATCCACTCAATGTGCAGCGGCAGTCAAAAAAGTGAACAGAATGCTGGGAATCATTAAGAAAGGGATAGACAATAACACAGAAAATATCATATTGCCTCTATATAAATCCATGGTACACCCACATTTTGAATACTGTGTGTAGTTCTGGTTGCCCCATCTCAAAAAAGATATATTGGAATTGGAAAAGATTAAGAAAAGGGCAACAAAAATGATTAGGGGTATGGAATGGCATTTGTATGAGGAGAGATTAATAAGACTGGGACTTTTCAGCTTGGAAAAGAGACGACTAAGGGGGGATATGATCGAAGTCTATAAAATCATGACTGGTGTGGAGAAAGTAAATAAGGAAGTGTTATTTACTCCTCATAACACAAGTCACTAAATGAAATTAATAGGCAGCAGATTTAAAACAAACAAAAGGAAGTATTTTTTCACACAACGCACAGTCAACCTGTGGAACTCCTTGCCAGAGGATGTTGTGTAGGCTGTGTTGCAGAGTGGGAGGGGGGGATTTGGGGTTTAAAAGCCAGTCAGGCAGCTCAATCTGGAGCTGGCAAGCCAGGGAGCAGGACATACCCTGGGAGCTCCCAGGGAGGACCGGAGTGGAGCCAGGATCGAGACAGTAAGCAAAGGGGACATTGGCCAAAAGCCTGAAGGTGACGTCCCCCAGAGTCGGGCAGCAGCCAGATGGGAGGTGGACTGGAGCACAGAGTGACCCAGGGAAGCTGACGGGAAGCTGCACACCACACGAACACAGGTGAGCAGCTGAGTCAGCCTCACAGGGCCATGGGTCTGAACCCGGAGGGGAAAGGCAGGCCTGGGCTCCCCTGCTCCCACCCAGATGGCAGCCACTAGGCGGGACTGCCACCACCTTGAACTATTGCCACTAGGCGGGACTGACGCCTCTGTGGATTACCGCTACCAGGCATAACAGCCACTGTAGTGAACTATGACCACTAGGCAGGAGCACCCTGCAACACCCCCAGTCACACTTCTATTCAGGTTCTTATACCATGCCCGTCACCGTGGTTTCAGAGGGCCTGGGAGAAGTGCTAGTTTGTAGTAACTGAGCCACATTTTGCTTTCACTTAGGGCTGGTCCACACTACCCACCTAATTCGGCGGGTAGAGATCGATCTTCTGGGATCGATTTATCGCGTCTCATCTGGACGCGATAGATCGATCCCAGAAGCGCTCCCCCGTCGACTGCGGAACTCCTGCTCGCCGAGAGGAGGAAGCGCTGTCGACGGGGGAGTCTGCCTGCGCCGCGTGGACCCGAAGTAAGTACTTTTAGTTCGATATAGGAAACGTCGACTTCACCTACGCTATTCTCGTAGCTGAAGTTGCGTTTCCTATATCGATCCCCCGCCCCAGTGTGGACCAGCCCTTAGACACATGCAACCCCTCTGACTCCATTTCAAAAACATCCTCTGCTTGGTCACTGCATGATTTATTATATCAATCAATAATAAGCTACAATATTCATTAACACATGAAAAAGAGTGAGTCAGGGGAACCAAGCAAGGACTTGCCAGCATTTACAGAAAGCATAAGACCTGATCCTCTGTGGAGGTGAACATCCTCCATTCCCATTGCAGTTAATGGAGATAAAGACAGAAAAGCCCCTCACTTTAGCATTCCTTTAAAGTTTTTCTCTCTCTCTAGAAGTGCTGTAAAAGAAATTGTACTGGGTCATCTACTTCAGACCTACTGATAAAAGCCCGAACGAGGTAGGAAGCCTACTGCGATTATTCAGGTCCACTAATAGTATGTGTAATAGCTACTGCCAAGTTACTATTATAACATACAAAAAGATACTGGAGATTTTTTAAATAACAGTAAACAATTTACTTACCTAGTCAAACCATATAGCTACCTGCCTGGCTCCAAGTGCCTTAGCCTCGTGCTTCTGCTAATAATGCTCACAACATCATCCCCCCCCCCCCACCCACCCACCACTGTGGGTAACTTTGGTTCCTACTCCAAAGATCCTAATATCATTACATCGTCCTTTATTTTTAAAATAAAGACATACAATTTAACTGAACTTCACCTTTTTTACTTAAAAATATCAATTTAATTTAGCATCCATAACTCTACTCTGAATCCTTAAAGCGTCTAGAACAATTAGTCTCTTTATCTAGCAGGTTTTCTTATCACTCTGCATTTAGAGATAATAACGGGAGTATCAGTGTGTTTCCCTCCCCCTTTTTTTTTCCTTCCTGAATTTGATCTGACCACTTGAGCCTCAGTAGATTCAGTAAACTGGTCTGGCATTGCTTGCATTTCTGAGTTGGATGTTGACACAGTTTCTATTTGTTCCATGTTTCCATTCCCTTTCTGCACATTTCTTTTAGTGCTCATCAAATCCTTTCTGTTTTTCCTACAGAGATCTCCTTCCTTTGTCTCAGCGAGATAAAATCTTGGAGCAGTGTGTTGGTCTGCCACCTTTGCTAGTTTCCATGCTCCTGTATGCCAAATACAAACAGTCTCTCGATTTTCCAGTGGTGATAAAGGCTTTGCACCTTTGTCAAAGAAATAGCTTCACTTGTCTCAATTTTAGGCTAGTTTGTATGTCTCCTTGAATCCGCTTAGGTTGCAACAACTATGATGAAGTCTGCAATCTGGCTCTTAGACGTCTTCTCATGAGGAGTTGGGCAGATGATCCTGTATCTCCCATCAGTATATTCCGATAGTCCAACAGGCTAAAGTAGGCATCTGTGTTATTCAAACTAAATTTTTTAAGACTCTTTTTAAAGAGAACCCAGTGTAGCTGTTATTGGGTTAAACCTTTCGCAGAGCACAGGTAATCTAGAGCTTTGTGATCAGTGAACACCTGAACTGGGTGTCTGGCTCCTTCAAGATAATGCCTCCAGGTCTCAAAAGCCACTTTGATGGCAAGTAGCTCCTTGTCTGAAATTTCATAATTGTACTTGGCAGGAGTGAGCTTGCGGGAATAATATGCACAGGGATGAACTTCTTTGTTGAGGCCCTGTTTTTGGGACCGCACTACTCCAATGGCGATGGTGGAAGTATTGGTTTCCAGGATAAACAGCTGACTTGGGTCAGGATGCACGAGGATGGGCGTGAAGGTGAACCCTACCTTTAGGTGAGTGAAGGCTTCTTGGGCTTCTGATGTCCAAGACACCTGGGCAGGTTTTCCCACAGAGAAGTTATAGGGGCCAGGATTTGGGGGTAGTCTCGTAAACAGCGTTTATAGAAATTTGCAAACCCAATGAAGTGCTGAATTTCTCAATTGCTTCACGGTGTTGCCCACTTGCAAACCACTTCCACCTTCTGCAGATTCATAAAGACTCCCTCAGCAGAGAGAATGTAACCTAAGAATTTCCACAGTGGGCTGACTGAAGATACATTTCTCCAGCTTAGCACAGAGTCCATGTTGGCAGAGCCTTTTTGGACCTTGTGGCCATGCTGGTTGTGCATAGGCTGGTCTTCAGAGTAAATTAGGATGTCATCTAAGCAGGCAACCAGATAGTGGTCCATCCAGGGCCGTCCCTACCCATACGCAAAGTACGCTGCTGCGTAGGGCACCAGGAAATTTGGGGCACCTGCGTGCTGCTCCAGCCCCTGCCCCGCCTCTTCCCTAAGGCCCCCGCCCCTGCTCCACCCCAGCCCTGCCTCTTCCCGCCCCTGCTCTGCCCCAGTCCTGTCCCCACTCCACCCCTTCCCCAAAGCCCCCGCCCCCGCTCCACCCCAGCCCCTTCTTTCCCACCCCTGCGCCACCCCAGCCCCGCCTCTTCCCACCTCTGAGGACTGCAGCAGGGCCGGGCCTGCACTCACCGGCAGTGGGAAGTGCAGCGACCTGGCCCCAGCCGTGCCACCGGTGAGTGCTGGGGGGTGGCTCCCCTCTGCCTCCCAAGCCAGCCCCCCCCCCCCCGCGGGTTGCTCAGACAGTCATATTCCCAGTGAGGGGATAGTGTGTCTGTGTTTCACTTTCTGAATACATCTGAAAACTCTTGGTATTTTGTTGGGAGTGTGATAGCTGACCCTAGCAGCAAGGAGGCCTGCTCTGTTGCCCAGGCATCTCTCCCTGTTTCCAAAGCCCGGGCAAGGCATCGAACCTGAGGTTCTGGAGGCTCGAGCTTGGAAGTCTGGAGGTAGTTCTCCTGGAAAAACTTAGAATTAAATGTCACGGTGTGTTCACTCCACGAGATATCCGGGTCATGTTTCGCCAACCAGGAGATTCCAAGTACCAGAGAGAAGTGTGATGACCGGATCAGGCTAAACTGGAGGAGCTCCTAGTGCTCCCCAACCATCACCTCCAAAACTCTTGACTGACGGAGCCAGAGGCTAGCAGCGATCCATTGACTGTCTCGACTAAATCAGGGGTGGCCTTAGTCTGTATGGGTAAGCTGAGTACTTGAGCCACAGTAGTATCCGTGAAGTTATTGTTGACCCCAGAGTCAATAAGGCTTCTTGAGGGGAAGGGGAGTGGGAGAGTATCTATCTAGAATCCTGGAGCCAGAGTTGTAATTGAAGTTATAGGTGTGGGGACATTTCCTGTATCGGACCAGGCACCCAGAATGGGTTGCTGGAGGGGGTTTGATGGAGTTTTCTCGAAGTTGCCTGAGGTTGCAAGTTCATTTCCCTGGAACCACAGGGTTTAGGGACTTAGCTGGACAGATGGACACCATGTGGCCAGTGCCACCACGGTAAAAACACAAGTTCTCATGCTGCTGTTGGTCCTGTTTGGAAAGGTCCAGTTGGGTTCATGCCATGTCCACTTGCATGAGCTTGGGTAAGGGGGCCTTTGCAGGGGTTGTGTGTGGTGCCTGGATGCAGGGTGGAATCCCTTTCCTCTCAAGTTGCTACTCACTAAGTCTGGTGTCTCTTTGGAAGCAGAGCTCAATAAATGCATCCAGATGCACAGGAGGCACCAGGGGGGCAAGCTCATCTTTTATTTCCTCGCTGAGATCAAGACAGAATTTAGCATAGCTGGGCCAGTTCATTCCAGGCCGTTGAAAGCAGGCTGCATACTTTGCAGCCCACCCTGAGGCCTGGAGGAGTCTCTGAACGACCACCTCCGCAATGCAAGCTCGGTGTGGGTTGTCAAAGATTGCCAGAGGAAGGTGTCCCAACTGGCCAGTATGGGGTGATCCTGCTGTAGTAAAGGGAACACCCAGTACAGGGCCTGACCTGTTGGAAGGCTGATGACCAGTCCTACCCCTCCCTGGTTCCTCTGGTAGGCATTGGGCCATAGCAGGAAATGGAAGCCTGTCCTGGTTAATCCATCGTAGCAATCTGATAATGGTACTGTGAGTTCAGGTCTTGAAGGTGGCATGTGCCGTGGGGCTGTGGGAGACATTCCCACTTGTAGTCCTGTGATCTGTTCTCATAAGTGCAGTTTTCCACCTGGAAATGATTCATTGTGGCTGTAAGGCTTGGTTTTCTGCCTGTAGGTGAGCAGTGTCCCCTGAGGCACCAAACCTGTAGGTTCCATACCCTTTACAGAAGAGGTCAGAGGAGCACTGTGTAAGCTCAAGAGCTTCTCTCTCTCACCAACAGAAGTTCAGCCAATAGAAGATATTACCTCACCCACCTTGTCTCTCTAATCATATAGTTAATCAGGCTTTATGGTCATTTAGTCCTTATAAAATTTTGGATGATTCATCTTAAAGACTGACACTTCACATTGGCTTTTCAACATACTGTACCATTTGAACGTATCAGCTTCTTTAATACAAAACAAATACCTTGTATATAGACCTTTGTTAAAGATTGACTGTATATATCATATCGATCACATTTCTATTTTAAAAAGATGGCATGGTCTGAACTATTTGCAATATTTTGTAGTCAGGGTGCCAAGGCAACAAAACTTCTCCACACTGAAGGAGGGTGATACAAAATGCCTTAAACTATATAAGAAAATTAAAGCTACTTAAACACCTTTAAGATTTATTTTATCTAGTGATAAAATTACACCGTATGATACTGTATCAAATAATATAGCTTGATCTACTGTATTTATATTACCAAATTATAAGCTTTAAGCATATAAAATAGAAGAAAAGGGTAAAAGAGGAAGTGACTTCTAGAGCTGGAATTCCAGTTCTGCGGGAAATGCTAACATTTTGAAAATGATTTCGTTCCAATTCGAACTGATCTTCTCGAAACTGCTGTCTTTTTCCACTCCTGCCTCCATTGCTCGGGATCTCTCACCCTCAACACAGTTTGTACTAGAGTGTTTGTGCAACCATCTGTGGCACCATCTCCTTGGTCGCTGAAAGTAAACAGCAGTCTGTCAGCCTTTTTGGGTCTTCAGATAGCAAGCCTGAATTCTGAATAGCTCTAGAAAGATCTGCTTTTGAGTTTGTGTGAGTAGCGAGATTTGTCTGCTGCTAATCAGAGGTTGCACAAGTTTACCACTCAGTGGACTTGTAGGCCATGATACTGTAGTGTCACAATATATAATTAAAATTCCAATATTAATAAGAAGATACCCATGGAAGATTCAGCTTTTCTGAAACTTCAGATAGCTCTGACGGAGAAATTTTTTCCCATTCCAAAATGAAATGAAAGCAAAAATTTCAAATTTCCAATGGAAAAAAATTTCAAACAAAAAAAAATCATTTCAGGTTGATTGAAATACCTTGCTTTGATAAAATCAAAATATTTCATTCCAATTTCAAATTTTATATTACATACCATAATTTTTTTATCAATTGACACAAAAAGTCATTTTGAAATGGAAAATCAAAACATTAATAAATAAAAGGTTGAAATAGAAGATTTGAAATGCTTTATTTCAATTTTTCTTTCTAAATGAACTTTTGGCAAAATCAACATGTTTCCACTGAAACATTTTGTTTTCAACTAATTGGCATTTTCTGATGGAAAATTTCCTCTATTTCTTGCCCTTATATCAATAAAACAAATAGCACCATCTGCTGTCCATAATTTCATCAAATACATGCTAGTAGCTCACCAACACAACAGCTGAATCTTCAAATGTTTAAGTGGCTCATACAATTTATAATTAACTTATCATTAATTATGGAATTTGATTCTCTAATTATGAGCGAGCAAATGGCAAAGAAAAATCTCAGGGGCCTCATTACAACAGCCCTGAAACTCTGTGAATCTCATGGAGGCAACAGGTCCTAGACTGGGGTTCTCAAACTGATGGGTTGTGACCCCGCAGGGGGTCTCAAGGTTATTCCGTGAGGGGTCAAAAGCCATCAGCCTCCACCCCCAAACCACACTTTGCCTCCAGCATTTATAATAGTGCTAAAAATTAAAAATTGTGTTTTTAATTTATAAGGACGGGTTGCGCTTAGAGGTTTGCTGTGCGAAAGGGGTCACCAATGCAAAAGTTTGAGAACCACTGTGACCTAGAGGAAAGTGGACAGGCTGGCAGTGAGGAATCCAAATCTGTATCCAAATCCACATTTGAGGTTAATCACCCACCTCTGTCAGGAACCCAGCCAAAACCCTTGACCTTTGTAGTGTTCAAAATCCAGACCCAAGCATAGGTCTCCATTTTGTAGGTCAGGCCCATCTCTAGTACAGACCTCACCTTGAACATAATTTAATCTGAAGCAATTTTTAATTTCCTTCATCTTCCAGAGCACTCACTGCCGGATGAGCCTGATGGCCTGTTTCACTCAATGGCAGTGCAACCTGGCATGCCGGTGGAGCTCATGATATTTGAACACTTGGGGTTTGCAATACTGCAGCTCTGTTATGCACCTATCAAGAGGCAAGCTGGAGGGAGAGTCTTGGAGGCCATCCATGTCATCAAGAGACAACCAAAGACCTCACAGAGCAGACACAGGCAACGTGTGATCCCCTGAGGTAGGCCACAGAGCTTCACAGCACAGCCTGCAACGCTCTCATCTGTTAACACAGCCCTGATGCCCAAGGCGGTGCAGGTGCTGGTACCCAGAGCGTGACCTTGATCCCAGTGGCCTGGTTACACGGTCTGCAGGATGGAGCAGCTGCATGGCATGCTGGGACCTGCCATCCCTGGAGCCAAAGGGCAACTGGAGACGGGCTATTACGGGATGGCACCTGTCATTTTCATGTGCTCCAGTATTTAAGGAGGACTAGTCCTTTGAAGGGGGCAGGGCGCCGGTTAAGGTGGCCTGGTCCCCCTTAAGGGGAGCTGAGCGCCAGTTAAGGTGGACCAGGTTCCCTTGAAGGGGGCCCAGGCTCTGTTGCGGGGGGAGGCGGACCCGGCTCTCGTTAAGGGGGCTGGGCGCTGGCGAAGGTTTGTTTTTTTTAAGGTGGCCTGGCCGGGAAGCCGCATGAGCTCGAGGCCCCGCCCGCCGGCTGGTCTCTAGGCTCGGCGCAGGCGCGCTCGCTGTAAGATGGCCGGGCGGGGCGCCGCCATCCCTGCGCAGCTAGCGGGGAGCGCCCGCCCCACGGGCTCCCCCATGGCGGCGGCCCCCGTGGGGGGGGAGGCGGGGGGTAGGGATAGGGCCCCGCGCCCCGTGCCCACTGTGCAGAGAGAAGGTGAGTGAGTGAGGGGCCGGCCGGGCGCCCCTCCCCCGCTCCCCATCGGGCGGGGCCGGAGCCTGGCGGGGAGCAGCCCGACTAGGCAGAGCGAGGCCGGGGAGCCGGGCCCGGG
>NW_020664417.1:91029615-91046325 GCF_002925995.2 Terrapene triunguis | reverse complement strand
GGAGTGAATAGAACAGGGCAATTTACAGTGATCCAGCCCCTGTTGTCCAGTCCCAGCTTTTGTCAGTCAGAGGCTAGGGACACCCAAAGTATGGGGTTGTGTCCCTCTGACCATCGTAGCTAAAACCCATTCACGGGCCTATCTTTCATCAACTTATCTAAATCTTTTTTTAATCCAATTATCGTTCTGGCTTTCACAATATGCTGTGGTGATGAGTTCCACAAGTTAGCTGTGTGTTTTATGACGAAGTACTTCCTTATACTTGTTTTAAACGGGCTGCCTGTTAACTTCATTGGCTGGCCCGTGGTTCTTGTGTTATGTGAAGGGGTAAATAACACTTCCTTATTCACTTTCTCCACACCAGTCATGATTTTATAGACTGCTGTCATGTCCTCCCTTTAGTAGTCTCTTTTCTAAGCTGAACAGTCCCAGTCTTTTTAACCTCTCATATGGAAGCGGTTCCATACCCCTCATCATTTTTGTTGCCCTCCTCTGTACTACTTCCAATTATAATATATCTTTTTTGAGATGGGATGATCAGTACTGCCTGCAGTATTCAAGGTGTGGGCATAGCATGCATTTACGTAGTGGCATTATGATATTTTCTGTGATATTATTTATCTCTTTCCTAAGGGTTTCTAACATTCTGTTCATACATGCCTACATCCCCTCTACCCGGGGGGTGCTCGACCCCTCTGCCCCCTCCGCTCCAGACCCTGTCCCCACTCCACCCCTGTCCCCAAGCCCCTGCCACACCTCTATCCCCCTCTGGTCTGCCTCCGCCCTGCCTCTTTCCACCCCCTCCCTCGAGTGCGCCCCATCCCCACTCCTCCCCTGCCCTCCCAGAGCCGACCTGCACACCGCAAAACAGCTGTTTGTGGCAGGCGGGAGGCACTGGGAGGGCGGGGGAGGAGTGATCAGCGGGGCCGCCGGCAGGGGACAGGCACTGGGGAGAGAATGGAGAGCTTGGCTGCTGGTGGGTGCTGAGCACCTGCTAACTTTTCTCCCTGGGTGCTCAGCCATGGAGCACCCACAGAGTTGGCACCTAGTATTCTGTTAGCTCTTTTGACTGCTGTTGCACATTGAACAGATGTTTTCAGAGGACTATCTACAATGACTCCAAGATCTCTTTTGTGAGTGGTAACAGCTAATTTAGACCCCATCATTTTGTAAGGATAGTTGGGATTATGTTTTCCAAGGTGCATTACTTTGCATTCGTCAACATTGATTTTCCTCTGCCATTTTGTTGTCGAGTCACCCAGTTTAGTGAGATCCTTTTGTAACACTTCAGTCTGTTTTGGACTCACTATCTTGAATAATTTTGTATCATGTACAGAGTTTGCCATATCACTGTTTACCTCTTTTCCCAAATCATTTGTGGATATGTTTAACAGCACTGGTCCCAATACAGATCCTTGGGGGCCCCCGCTATTTACTCTCTCCACAGTGAAAACTGACTATTTATTCCTATCCTTTGTTTCCTATCTTTTAACCAGTTACTGATCTGTGAGAGGACCTTCCCTCTTATCCCATGACTAATTATTTTGCTTAAGAATCTTGTGAGCGACCTTGTCAAAAGTTTTCTGAATGTCCAAGTACACTATATCCACTAGCTAACCCTTGTCCACTTGTTTGTTGACACCCTCAGAGAATTCTAGTAGATTAGAGAGGCATAATTTCCCTTTATAAAATCTGTATTGACTCTTTTTCCCAACATATTGTGTTCATCTGTGTGTCTGATAATTCTGTTCTTTATTGTAGTTTCAGCCAATTTGCCTGGTATTGAAATTAGGCTTATTGGCCTGTAATTGCCAGGATCACCTTCGGAGTCGTCGTCTTTTTTTTTAAATCCACATCACATTAGCTATCCACCAGTCATCTGATACAGAGGCTGATTTAAGCAATGTTATATACTGCAGTTAATGGTTCTGCAAATTCATATTTGAGTTCCTTCAGAACTCTTGAGTGAATCCCATCTGATGCTGGTGATATATTACTGTTTAATTTACCAATTTGTTCCAAAACCTGCCCTATTGACCTCTCAATCTGGGACAATTAATCAGATTTGTCACCTAAAAGGAATGGCTCAGGTGTGGGAATCTCCCTCACATCCTCTGCAGTGAAGACCGATGCAAAGAATTCATTTGGCTTCTCCACAACAGCCTTGTCTTCCTGGAGTGCTCCTTCAGCACCTTGATCGTCCAGTGGCCCTACTGATTTATTGGCAGGCTTCCTGCTTCTGATGTACTTTAAAAAAAAAAAAAAAAGGTGGCTGTTAGTTTTTGGGTGGGAGAGGGGTGGGGTGGAAAGGGGGAGGGGAGGTATGGAGTGTTGTGGGGAGGAAGAGTCTGGCTGGGGGTGGGAGGTGTTGGAAGAGGGAGTGGTGGTGGTAGTAGAGGGGAGAGGCTGGTGGGGAGTGTTAAAGGGAAGGTGTGGGGGCTGGAGAGAAGAAGAGGCTAGGTGGGGATAGGTGTTAGAGGGGACATTGGGGATAGCCTTGGGAGTAGTAGCTGGAGCTATGGTGTAGTTGCAAAGCAGAGGCTGAAGGGCTGGGGGCTCTCAGACCCTCCTGTGAGGAGACAGTAACTACACCTAACCACGGTTTACCAGGCCTCTTGGGCTGCGAGAATTTAAATGAGGGAGATTTCAGAAAATAATGCGTGAGATTTTAAATCTCAGTGAAACACGCACAGCAAAACCCTGTGTCACAGGAGAGAGAAATTTCAAACACCGCTTTGAAATCCATTCCTTTAACCTGGGAGTCTCCCTCCTTTCCACGTGAGCACGTCTTGGCAACAGGTATGCTTTTTGGCTCTGGAGCATAGCAAACCTGTAGTGCAGCTAGTGTGTATGTAAATATATACCCTGTCAGGCCTGCCAAGTCTCATTCACTGGGGTAAGGGTGACTCTCTCTCTTCTCTGTGATGCATTTTAAGCCAGAGTTTGAAGTCTCTCCTTTGTGAGGTTGGATTTTGCTGTATGTTTCAGTGAGACATTTAAAATCTCACTCATTCAAATTCTCACAGTTCGAGACTCATCTCTATATTTTATATACTTTTTGGTGATGCCTAATCTGTCTTGCAGTGAGATCTACATACTGATCCTGATGCACCCGGTGCATTTGCCTCCCTGTAGACAATTTTCTCATACATGCTATGATATGCATTACCGCACATGGGGGAGGAAAAAAAAATCTTACTAAGATTAAGAAAATGGCAGAAATGTGGCAGTGCAGTTCCCCCGTGAAATAAAATATTTCCCACCATGACAGTGTCTAAAAGCAAGTAGCATTTAAAACCTAAGGGAGAAACTAATAACAAACAAGATGTGAATGGGAGGCTGACTTGCATATGTGTTGCTGTAAGTGGAAAGGTGCTGTCCTTTCATGAAGCAGCACTGAAGAACAGGTCTGATATGTAGAGCCAAAGTACTTGACCCTGAGTTCTTAAAAATTACAGAAGGGAGACTACCTGCCAGGTGTAGAGAGTGCGTCAAGCAGTGCACGTCACTGTCCTAAATCTTCTGGAATGTTCTTTAAATCTCAACAACAAATATGAACCAAATGTTATACATCGGACCTGTGAAATAGAGTCCTGAAGCTTAATCTTGAGGTTGTAGCTTAGGGTGAGAGAACAGTAAAAAAAAATTTCACCACCTCTTACCATTTGATCATAGAGAGATTCTCCTGTAGAAAGCATCATGTGTGGTAACATGTAGCTAATCACACACACTAACATGTAGCTAAACACACACATTACTACCTCATCTTGCCAGAAGTTCAATAGCAGAGATAGTAAATAAGCCTGCCATGTTAGGCTTCATTTATGTATCTATCTACAAAATACTTGCTAGGACACGGAGTACTACAAATTAAAATGGAACTAAAGTCTAAATTAACCAAGTACAGTTAGTGGTGTATAATTGTTTTATTGTTAAATTTCTGAAACTTGCATTACTGATTAAATTAACAATAGATCACCCCATCGCTAGTGCAAATTAGTACAGGTCTGCAGTGATGAACAGAAATAATAGTGACAAAATGATTCCTTATGAGTAATAAAAGTGCTTAAGTATGGGTGGTAAACTGACACTAAGCCCTTTTAAACAATCAAATTCTTGAAGATGAGCATTTACTTTCTTCAGATGAATATGTTTGGGGAAAGTGGTACAAAGTCCTGTTTTCTCATGTTTGTGGGGTTGGTTTTTTGTTTTTGTTTTTTGGGTAACCACAAATGCCTTCAATTGAAACTTGGCATTTTATAAACTCATTAGCACCAAAGGTCTCGGGGTAAAACTATGTATTGAAAGTATTCCTCATTTCCAATAGCCTTCTGCACCAGCTACCAGAAGAAGTATTTTAAAAATGCTAGAGCAGGGGTAGGCAACCTATGGCATGTGTGCCAAAGGCGGCACGCGAGCTGATTTTCAGTGGAGCACTCACTGCCCGGGTCCTGGCCACCGATCCGGGGGGCTGTGCATTTTAATTTAATTTTAAATGAAGCTTCTTAAACATTTTAAAAACCTTGTTTACTTTATATACAACAATAGTTTAGTTATATATTATAGACTTATACAAAGAGACCTTCTAAAAACATTAAATGTATTACTGGCACGCGAAACCTTAAATTAGAGTGAATAAATGAAGACGCAGCACACCACTTCTGAAAGGTTGCCAACCCCTGTGCTAGAGGTTACTCCTCTGATGAAAGAGGATTTATTCATATGAACTAGGGAGTAGAGTGTTTAAGGGCCCTCCATTCACTAATGTCCCTTTAAAATGTTAATTTTGCAAACAATACATTCTCACACCATTAAAATATCTCTGTTAGCTGGTATGGGTAACAATAAGAACTAGATTCATGAAAGCTATCTGTTCTTGTCAGCATATATAGTAGGGGCTGTTAGTCATGTGTTTGGACATGAACTAGCCTAAAGGGGGAGTGTTAATAGGGCTGTCAAGCGATTAAAAAAATTAATCGTACTGTTAAACAATAATAGAATACCATTTATTTAAATATTTTTGGGTGTTTTCTACATGTTCAAATATATTGATTTTAATTATAACACAGAATACAAAGTGTACAGTGCTCACTTTATATTTTTGATTACAAATATTTGCACTGTAAAAAACCAAAAGGAATAGTATATTTCAGTTCACCTAATACAAGTACTGTAGTGCAATCTCTTTGTCATGAAAGTTGAACTTACAAATGTAGAATTATGTACTAAAAAACTGCATTCAAAATAAAACAATGTTAAATTTTAGAGCCTGCAAGTCCACTCAGTCCTACTTCTTGTTCAGCCAATTGCTCAGACAAACAAGTTTGTTTACTTTTGCAGGCGATAATGCTGCCCTTTTCTTATTTACAATGTCATCTGAAAGTGAGAACAGGCGTTCACGTGGCACTGTTGTAGCTGGCGTCGCAAGAGATTTATGTGCCAGATGCACTAAAGATTCATATGTCCCTTCATGCTTCAACCACCATTCCAGGGGACATGCATCCATGCTGATGACAAGTTCTGCTCAATAACAATCCAAAGCAATGCGGACCAGCGCATGTTCATTTCCATTACCTGAGTCAGATGTCACCAGCAGAAAGTTGATTTTCTTTTTTGGTGGTTCGGGTTCTGTAGTTTCTGCATCAGAGTGTTGCTCTTTTAAGACTTCTGAAAGCATGCTCCACACCTTGTCCCTCTCAGATTTTGGAAGGTACTTCGGATTCTTAAACCTTGGGTCGAGTGCTGTAGCTATCTTTAGAAATCTCAGATTGGTACCTTCTTTGTGTTTTGAAAGTGTTCTTAAAATGAACAACATGTGCTGGGTCCTCAGCTGAGACTGCTATAACATGAAATATATGTCAGAATGCAGGTAAAACAGAGCAGGGCACATACAATTCTCCCCCAAGGAGTTCAATCACAAATTTAATTAACACATTTTTATAACAAGCATCATCAGCATGGAAGCATGTCCTCTGGAATGGTGGCCGAAGCATGAAGGGGCATATGAATGTTTAGCATATCTTGCATGTAAATACCTTGCAATGCCAGCTACAAAAATGCCATGCAAATGCCTCTTCTCACTTTCTGGTGATATTGTAAATAAGAAGAGGGTAGCATTATCACCTGTAAATGTAAACAAACTTGTTTGTCTTAGCAATTGGCTGAACAAGACATAGGACTGAGTGGACTTGTAGGCTCTGAAGTTTTACATTGTTTTGTTTTTGAGTGGAGTTATGTAACAAAAATCTACATTTCTAAATTGCATTTTCACGACAAAGATTGCACTACAGTACTTGTATGAGGTATATTGAAAAATACTATTTCTTTTGTTTCTAAATATTTGCACTGTAAGAATGATAATCAAAAATAATATACACTTTGATTTCAATTACAACACAATACAATATATATCAAAATGTAGAAAAACATCCAAAATATTTAATATTTCAATTGGTATTCTATTGCTTAACAGTGCAATTAAAACTGAGATTAATTGTGATTAATATTTTTAATCGCAATTAATTTTTTTGGGATAATCGCATGAGTTAACCATGATTAATCGACAGCTCTAATTAATAGCCATGTCAAAGTAAACTTATACAACTGTAGGTATGAATGTCACTTGTGATGTCACAATTTAATTTGTATAGGAAAAGGGTTCTTCATATGTATATATTTTTAAATTAACAGCAGTTTTTAGCTTTGGGGACCTATTCTGTCATCTGTCCTTCCACAGCCTAAGCCTGAGGTCTTTCATGGCATTTTAAGGATTCGAGCTCATACTCTTTTGTTGCTAATTAAACAAAACAATATGAGCTCTAAACAACTTACCTTTTTTGGGATCACAACCATGACCCCTCTACAGAGAGACAATGTGTGACTTAAGTCAGTATATTAATGTCTTTGCTCTGAACAATTCATCTTCCGTCCTCCCACCAAAACATGTAATGGGCATAAAATGAGAGCTGTACACAGTGTTCTACAAGCCAGTCTTCAAGGAGCGCTGAGTATAATGAGTCCTTTAGAAATATTATTTCAAATGCTAGTGAATACAATATCCATCATCTTATAGGAATTCTTACATGCCAGAAGAGCAAAAAACTATATCTAACAATGTGCACATTGACTTTCATCTTTGTTGAATGTTTGATATCAACAGGAGATACTCCATGTTTCTTTTTTAGTATTGTCATACCTTCTTAGGATATGAGAACCACAAAACAAAATGGTTTTGCCATCCAAGGAAAATAAAGTGACACTTTCAGCAAGAGAAGTAACATGGTCTATTATCCTGCAGTTATTTTAAAACTTATTTGTGCTGTTGATTTTTTGAGGCTGCTTTCGGCAGCCTCATGTGCAATGCTAGGATATAACATTTAGAGTTCATTGTTCCTTTAAGAAGTTGTTAATTCTTGCTGGGACAAACCATGCTGTATGTCCCATTTACCAGAAACAATGCATAACTCCTTGCTCGGCAGATATCCAAGAGACAATGTGTGATCCCTGCAATCTTGAGCAGTGTGTTACAGTGAAAGTGACTTGATGCTGACAAGACCTAGACATTTCATTGCTGTGCCAACTTTTTAAAAAAATCTTGTTCGTTTCAATTTGCTTCAGCTGTAATGCACTGATCAGGATGTCATTGGTTTGATAGAATATAATGAGCAGAGCTCACTGTGACTTGGAACAGTGTGCGCAAGAGCCAGAGAAATGGAAACAAAAGAACACGGATTGAAATGATGATACTAAGGAAAATAGAGGAAGAGAAATGGAAACAGCAGAGTCAATCAGAATAACTTCATGGGTAAGAGTAGACTACTTTATTTTGGGGGATGACAATGGCTGATATATTGGGCTTTCATCTTTAATTTTCTTTAAAATCCAATATTGAACTTTTGGTGTCTAAGTTGTGCATCACTTCGAAACATTTCAAAGGTGGGTATGGGGGAGAAGAGGCCTCCCGATGCACACCCTGTCTAGGACAAGTCTTGCCAAAAGCTTGTCCTTTATATGTTAAGTCAAGTATAATACCTTTTCACTGCTCTGTATATTCAGGTGGGCCTAAGACCTGTTCACTTAAGCCACAACGAGCTATAACAGGGTTTGTGCAGTCAAGACCAAACCATGTTATGATCTGGCTTGGCCAGCACCAGTTCTAACAATCCCCACTGAACTCTTGTTTTATCAGTATATAGCAGATTTTAGGCCCTTAACCTGCAAATGCTTGTACGTAACTTGCACATGTAGTCCCACTGAAGTCAATGAGACTATGCCTGGGAGTCAAGCACGTGCAAAAGTGTTTGTGGGATTGGGCCTAATTTTGTGCACCATCCTATCTAGGCAACTACCACAAAAGATTTCTCTGTGGTTCACTTTGAAAATATAGAATGGGATTTTTTCAGAAGCACTCTGCATTGGCCTAACTCTGCTTCTATTGAAGTCAACTGAATCTTTACCATTGATTCAGTGGAAGCAGACAGGCCAGTGCTGAGGTCTCTTGAAAATCTCACCCAAATTATCTCATAGCTTCGAAAATGAAGGCAATTTATTGAAATTTCAAGTGTAGCCATTTCAGTTTTATGCTATGCTTTTCCAAGCAACAAAGTACAGTTGTAACGTTCCACTTTTTTATAATCTCTTGGGTTTTGAAAAACTTTCACTGACTAAACATATTTCAATTTTCTTAAATAATGAACAGTTTCAGATTTTTCCTCATGGGTGGCACGTCCTTTCATCAGCCAGCTGCTGAAGCCCACGTCTATCTAGTTCTGCTTTGTCTTGTCTCTGAGGTTCACCGTTTTCTCTTTGACTCCACGCTTGAGCTTGCAGCCATCTTTCAAATTGGTCACCAGGATGAGACCTTAAAAATTGAGGTCCTCTCTGCTCTCCATTGTTTAAAAATAAATAAAATAAACCTTTGGCACTTTTCACAGGAATAGGGCATTTGTCCTGACGTGCCTTTAAGAGTTCCCTTTTAACCAGCTGTGCAGTGGCTTGTGTGCATGTTTGGCTGCTCCATTGCGTCCCAGCGGTGGCTATGTTTCTGTAGTGTTGTATGCCTGTAGTTTGGGATGAAAGGTGTTAAGAAAACATCATTTGATTTTTCTAGCGCTTCTAATGAACATGTTTTTATGTATGGTTGAGACTCCTTTCCCTTCTGCCTCCCCAAAAACAATTACCAAGAAAGAGACTGCTTACAAAAGAGTTTGTTTTCCAGTATTTCCTACAATAGAACCTCTGCCTTTCCTTCTTGCAGTTACTATGAGGCAGCATATAGAAAATCATGTAAAAATGCTTGTGAAATAAGAAAATCACTTTGGGGGTCAACATCTGCTCTACATATTTGTTGAAGTCAATGCGTATATATGTTAATGTTGTAGTCCTGACTTTTAATACTATACCTGTCTCTGTGGTATTTGAGAGCAGAAATTGACTTTATCGTGTTTTATTGGTGCCTTCAAACTGAAACCCCATTGACCCCTCTTGCCCAAGGGCTGTATTTGGCCCACAGTTTTTCTTTGCACTCTTCTAGATTTCTGTAGTCTTGCAAGTTATCCTTGAGAATCAGGGAAGAAGAGCTGTTAGAAATAGTGAGGTTGAGCACACTTCCTTTTCCTTCACACTCTGATCAAAAAGCTTCTGCACAAAACTATAGCATGTCTACAATATAACTTTTCTAATGTTTTAACAACATACTCTCCTACCACCTTTAATCTTACGCTTCTTAAAAGTTGAAGACTGAGGACAGGTCTACTCTACTGCAGGGATCGATGCTCTGAGATCGATCCACCGGTGCTCGATTTAGCGCGTCTAGTAAAGACCCGCCAAATCAACTGCAGATCGCTCTCCAGTTGACCCCTGTACTCTACCCCCAACGAGAAGAGTAAGGTACACCCCCTGCAGTGTAGACCCCACGGTAACTCGACCTTAAGGTACATCGACTCCAGCATAGCATAGGACGACTTACCACGGTAGTGTAGACATAGCCTGAAAGGGAGTGGAAATAGACTGTGTGCAAAGAGAAATTTTAAAAACATCTTGAAGATGCCTATTAAATGACATAATCAGAATTTTCATGGGGATCTCCAAAAGTTTTCTCTAAATCTTAACCTCCAGTATCTGTCCCTACACTTTTGTTAGGACAAAGTTAAGAGAAAATGTCTGAACTTTTAGCATGTAGCAAAAATAAATTAGTACAGTAATATTTCATAAAGTGCTTTTTTGAGTGCTTGCATATGTCACTGCTTTAATTGCTGTGCCAAAGCACTGTGCCAAAGGAGGAACAGACAAATAGTTACAAGGCTAAAACAAATGCAGCAAACCATGCTCCTACAGTGGGGTAGCTGAGAACAGTGTGTCAGGAATTGAATCCTTGTCTCTTAACTCTATTGCTGGACAGTGAGTCTGCAGTAGGCTATTCAACTGGGCCCAAACTTTCAAAACTGTCCATTTGGGTTTTTTGGGGGGAAGTGGTGGAGATGCCCAATTTAAGCACCTCTTACCCCTCCCTGTATGATAGGGGTGATGATAATGCTAAATCAAAAAGCATTGGGAGTTCTGTAGATGAAAAGCAATATGTAAATGCTGAGTCGATGAGTACATTAGTGTGAATTCCTCTTCTTTTGGATGTTGCATTCCCACCCTCATCGAGTGTCTCCATTCTGGTGGTAATTGATGTTCTCCATTATGATCCCGCGACTTCTCATCACTAGTCGTTGTCAGATTAAAGGTTAATATAAAGTGGATCAAAAAGTAGAGTCTTCTGTATTCTTTCTAAACGCTCTCAAAGAGCTACAGTCAAGTGGCTTAAGCTGCCTTTAAATTGTTATAATCCACTAGGATCTACACCAAAGGTGCTTTGTATTGCCAGTTTTGGCTTTCGAGCAGTTAACAAACAGGACTCCTGCACTGCTCATGTTGAATCTACTGGGTGCAGTTTAAGAACATGAATACAAATAGAACAAGGAAGTAAATTAAATGGTTGTTTATTTCAAGCAGTCATAACAGGATATTTGCTTACTAAGTCGAAAAGAACAAAGATGTTTATTTTACAACTTAAGAATGCTATTTTCAGACAGCGGAAAAGTAAAAGCAAATTTAAATGATAAAAATGTGTTGATTATGGCCTTATAAAGAGGTGCCGATTATATTTGGGCCCAATACTGTACTTGGTATTACAATCGGGTAGAAAATGTCTTTTTTTTTTTTTTTTAACTTATTATTTTTAAAAATTAAGACACTTCTTATGCAGGTTCCCCCCAAAAGTGTTATTTGCTCTGCTGGCTGACCATCTGCCATTAACTAGTGTACCTCATTGATAGCTTTGAGCACAGTGCTGCTGGTGTATGTACAAGAGCTACTGCTCCCAAGAATGATTGGTTTATTTGAGTATGTATCTGTTCAGGTACAATTGGGTCTCTCCTCTTCATCTGAATTTGTTTCTCACATGATCATTTGTTTGTGATACCACACTTAGCTGCGGTTAATAATTATGCTACCCCAAACTAAGGATAATGGGTTCAAGTGGGAAATAATGGATAGTTGCTTGCTGTGGAAATGGGCTTTCTATAAAGATAAAAATAAACATTAGGAGATGAATGGTTATTTAAAGACTTTCATAGTGAATGTCTTTTAATAAAGAATAATACTTAGAATTTTGGCATACAAATGAATTACATTAATTCTGGGTCTTTAATATGGTAAAGCATAAGGATAACATAGTAATAAATATAGTAGAGTTTTCATATAGTCATATTTTTTAAATCCAAGCTCATCTGGGACATGGATGTGCAGTCACCTTTATAAGGATTAGAGAACAATCACTGGTGTAAGCATAGCTAAAGTGTTTAGGAAGTCTGTTTTTGCTGTAAAAGGAACTTTCAAAAAGCTTCCAAAATGCTTTAGTAATAAGTTAATAAATTTTCAGCATCTCTGTAATGATTATCAAAGCATAAGATTTGGCTCAGAGTAAGTTTAGAATGTGAATATTTTGTGTCCCAGTCCTGGGTTCAGATTATTAGACTTCTCTCTCTGAGTTGGGCTCAGAAGGTAAGATCCTAAATGCAAATAAAGGGAAACAGTAGAATCCAAGGTAATATAGACAAGTTCTGCACCAAAGAGCAGATAAGCACTGAATTAGGGGGTGGAGTTTTGTTCAATAGATACAAAGAGAATGACTTTCTTTCAAGATTACAGTTCTTGGGAAGTGGTATTAAGAAGCATGTGTGGTTTTTTCCCCATTGTCCACTTCTTTTCTTTGCAAACTCCACCCTTGCAAATTTGCTTAATGTTCCCTCAGCTGCCATTCATTATCAATTATCCCTAACTGTGCAACAAGTAAAAACTATATTGACTTTGGGAATATCTCTTTGTTAGCGAAAATTCAGACTATTTTAATTGGTTCTAAGAGATGTGCTAAATTAAGCAAATGTCTTTGCTAAGCACTTGTAGTCTCCACAGGCCACAGCCCACATTAAAGATGAGGATGGCTACAATCTGCTGTATTTCATGCCAATAAATCTGCCAGTGTGGTCATCATTTGTACATGAGACACTTCATTGCCAATAGCACATGCAGCAGATTTTTAAAAAATCCATCTGTAATTAAAAAAAAATACTGTTTTTTAAAAAGTATAAAATATCTAAGGACTCATGTGGCTGCGCTCTGATCTATCTGAAATGTTTGGTTTTAGTCCATTCCTAGCAAAGAAGTGTCCATCTTCTCACAACCACCAGGGAAGTCAAATAGGCATCTTTCTGTGTAGGTCTCTAAACCAGCTGAGTTTCATCTCCTGAGTTCTTAGGCTGGAAGAAACGGAGCTTTCAGCTCTTTCACTTATGTATTGACATTCTTGAGTAGCCAAGCAGTGCCTAGTGTGCAAACACTGGTATGTGTATTTGAATTTGGAAGAGATTACAGAACACTTCTGATCTTCAAAGCACTTACTCATTGGTTTTTAAGACAAAGAATTAAATCAGAGAGAATGTTAAGATTTGGACTGAAAAGAATAATGCGAGGAATTTGAGTTACATTTACTCCGAAAACTAGGATAATTCTTTTCCCTTAGCATTGATCTGGTTGAAGATCTCAAAGGAATCTTTGAAATTAGTATGAATTAGCCTGATCTCACCCTCATGAGGTAGGTAACTATTTTTCTCATAGTACAGATGAGGAAACACATTTTTAAGCTTAAAGTGAGGCACCTAAATATAGTATGAATTTAGATTAAAAAATTAGTTGCTGTTCAAAAAGCTTTGCCCAAAATAAAGGTTACTTACCCAAGGTAACAAACGTGTCGTGGAGCTGAGACTAGAACCAAGTTGTCCTGACGAAAGTCCTGTGCTTTAATCACAAGACAATTGTTTCTTTTTAGATACAACTGCGTTCTGGTTTAATTTACCCTATTGTATCCTCTCTTGCATATGTATTGCATATTGTATAGTACATCACAATGTCTTGCTTTTATCCTGTTGTCACTAATGCGCAGAACAGCATTAACACACCAAAATTTATATTTAAACACTATCCACTAACATATACTGATGTTTATATAAACCTTTAGTAATCCATTATTAAAACAGTTAGTAGTCATGGTAGTAATTTGGATGGTGTGATTGGTAATGGGATCTGGAGCATTTCACCTCCAGATCATAGTTCAAAACATGGTCAGAATGGACAAAAAATCTCTTCAGTTGAGGACTGTTCAGAGGCCCGTGTGAAATGAGTTGTTTATGGTCCACAATTATTCTGGTCTCAGTACCAGGAGTTTACATTGCTAACAGGCACTGTTTGTTAGCATTCTCAACAAGTGCTTAAAAGTTTTCAAAATATAAACTGCCCATAGAATATATGCTTCAAAGCAACATACTTTACAGCTGGCCCCAATAAGGTCCAGTTAAACTCGCTTCACTGCAAGCTTTGCCTTAGGAAGCACAACAGGGTTTGGTCCAGTGGGTTCTCCTTATTAATGTAGAGATGCATTTTGCAGAGTAATAAATAACTGACTTGCATGCCAAAATTCCGAGCCTGGGAATATATATTAATTGAGCCATGGCAGCGCTTGTTTCTCTGGAGTCATCACAGCACGATTGTTGTGTGTCAGCCTTTAAGAGCCCTTCCTTAGCGTTAACATGTCAGAATAACAGGGAAATACAGAGCAGACTTTCAGTAATAGTGAATTGTAACAAGCTGGCTCCATCCTGTGCTCCTGGATTGCTTGACTTCACTGTCCCTACTCTTTGGGAGGTTTTTTGGGTGCTTTTCCCCTGCTGTTTCCGATCTCTGGAACAGCTTTCTTACCTCTCTGCTTCTTCTGAATCCATCTCTAGATTCATCTCTTTTCTCTGCTTTAGGCCCCCAACCCTCTGTAATAACTTATTTGGGGAACTTGGGGTTTGAATTTATAACATTTGATTAGTTTCCGCTGTTCTACTGAAATGCACAAATATCCGACAATTAGTCGTTACATAATTGAACTAACACTTGGATATTTTTTTCTTCCTGCGTGTGAATTTCCATTCTTTTGACACAGCTATATTCATATTGATATATAAAATAATACCAGTAAGCACCCAGCTAGTGCTTTAGATCTCCTTATGATGAATTCAAATGCATAACAGCAAAAGCAGTCACTAGATAGATTGCCCAAACCTATCTAAATATATTTGAATATAGCGAGAGAATCAAAACTCTCAATTATTCCCTCATTTCTCCCACCAGCCGCTGCCTCCAGCAAAACAGGCAGATTCTGTAATTACTGCCCAATTGAAGTCATCTATATCAACAGAACGGGTATGGCATGGATGAGAGCGGGGAAAGCTTCCTTCCCCCTGCTGCTCTGGGCTCTGAAACACAGCAAGGTGGGTGGGTCTCAGAGCCTAGGCTCCAGTGCAAGCCCAAATGTCTACAATGCTATTTTTAGCCCTGTAGCACAAGCCCAAGTCAGTTGACCCAGACTCTGAATCTCGCTGCCCATGGGAATGTAGACCCACCGTTACCTTATGCAATCCTGTGTTCTCTAACTGTCACCTTTGGCTTCATGCCCCTTCCATTGTGTTGTACACCCATGCATTGTGTTTTAAACAGGAGAAAGGACTGTTTCTTATGTTTGTACAGCACCCTGCACAAAGAGGCTGTAATCCTGATTGGTGTCACTAGGACTGCTGTAATACAAATCACACACTGGATTGTTAACTCTGCCTTTATGTGGGCACATACATTGATGCAGTCAAAACTTTTTCTCAGGCATTAGCCAAAAAGGCTCATCTAAACATCTTTTTTAAAGTCCCCAGTCATTCTAACCTGGCACTCCAGATCCTGTGACTTCTAGTGGCAATGGTAACTGATCTTACCAGCTGTAACTGCAGTGTCAGAAGATGTTTCTTCAGCTACATATTCAAGAGTTACAGTGAAGTTATACAGATATACTTCTGAATCATTTGTGAAGGGGCATTATAGGAGATAGGCTGAGTTCTGTAGTGACCAAATATAGTAAGCCCTAAAATCACAGGCAAGAATTACTGCTTTGTCTCCTCAGAGTACTGCAGAGTATCACTAAGATCAGAACAAAATCAATGGTCTATTTCCTAAGGGTATTGAAGATAAATTGGTTAATGACCGTGAGGATCTCCAAATCTCATTAAATATCATACATAAACACATGGAGTGAAATTCCAACCCCATTGAAATCAATGGCAAAACTCCCATTGATTTCAACAGGGTCAGGATATCACCCTGGGATAGGAAGATGATGATTGGAACAAACTTACCCTTCTTTACTTTGTCCCCCAGTCCCTTACTTCCAATATTGCTGATCATTAATATTTTCCACTTCTATAGCACTTCCTTTGTGAGCATCTCAGTAGACTTTACAAAACACTGAGTCTCACTGCCCCTGTTTGAGGGATAGGTGAGTAAACATTACAATCTCCATTTTACAGATGGTGAAACGGAGACAGAAACTTAAATGACCTATCCAAGGTCACATAACAAGTCAGTAACGGAGCAGATAGGAAGTGCCATGCCAGATCAGGCCAACTGTCCAGCTAGCCCAGTGTCCTGCTTCTAACAATGGCAAGTGCTTCAGAGGAATGTGTAAGAAACTTTATAGTGAACCATTATGGAATAACCTATCCAGAGGGGAAGTTTCTTTGTAACCCCAGTCAGCTACTGATTGGCTTGTGCCCGAAAGCAGGAGGGTTTATATCCCTCCTACCCGTTGTTTTCATCCTATTTAATGTAAGTCTGGATGTTCTCATTAGCAATATAAATGTCTAATAAATGAGGACCAATTTCTTTGTGGGGAACAATCATTTGTCTGTTTTGTGAGGAAGAATCTTCTTTAAATGACAAAATGTTAGTTCAGAGCGATCTGAGCCCATGCCCTGGAATGCTTCACAAAGCTTTTGTGGTCATGGACAAAATATTGAGTTCAAAATGGCAATCATGCAGGGCTGCCACTTTGAATTCAGTAACTCTGTAATGTTTTTCCTTAACGGTGCTGTCTGATGCAAAGGTGGGCAGTTTGGGTTTTTTAAAGTGTATTTAGTTGTCATAAAAGGTGCTGTCTTGGGGACAGAAGCCCTCTGTGTACTCTCCACAGAAGAGGTTCAGTATAGGCAGTGGCAAGGCATGGTTCCCCACTCTGCCACCACTGTGCGTCAGTAGCATTCTTGAGGGATTGCTGAAAGGAGATGAGGGTACATTCATGCT